>NC_138552.1:81458084-82054261 GCF_964273705.1 Natrix helvetica
CCCTGATTTAATGACTGCCATGTTCGTACAACAAAAAGTGTTGTAAAATTGAGTACAGTTGGGTGATGGCTTGCTTCATGATTGTCATGGATTATGGTTGTAAATTGAAGACTGCCTGAAATTAAAGAGACACATGCCTTTATAGAAAAGCATTTCCCTAAGGGGCTAAATTAAAAATAAGAAAAAAGTTCAACATAAAAATAGCTTGAAATGTATTAGGAAGGATTGGCAAGAGTAATGTTGGCTGGACAATTTCTAGTTGCAATGCTGAGAAAGCTGGTTTTTCAAGATATATCCAAGTTTTACCACATGCTTGCAGACTATCCTCAAAGCTTACTCAACCAAACTTGCCATGTTCATCTTCTGCCTGCTGTTTTGGAATGAATCTTAGAAAAGTCTTTATTTTCAATATTTTGGCTATTTTATTTATAGTTGTTTATACAATTTGCAAGCCATCTGGAACATCGTCCTTGAAAATGTGAGAATATGAATAACTGGAATGGATTTCTATAACCTTAATTTGAATTGTATCTAAGGGCTGCCTTTCAGCAATGGTTCCCTCAAAATCTTACCGACAAATAAATACATACACGTCTCCTATTTGTTGGAGAGAGAAAAACCCTTGTATCTGAGGTTTCTAAATATTGCACAGCCATGCAGAATCTTTCTTGGGGCTCCCTGATGTCTGTGTTATGTTGTTGTTTATAAATTACCACAGGAATCACCAGCTGTCATCATAAAAAATTTATTGGCACTCTGTAAATATTAAATCAGCAGGCCGAAATCATGCCATGTGCCTGAGCAGCTGATGCTCTCTTGTGGAGGCAGCCAACCAGAGAAGGGGATACACGATGTTGTCTACAAGCCTGCTTTTCTTCATGAGAAATTTTGGCAGGGTCACCCTGTAAGCATCATCTTGAACCAGAAGCTGCATCTTTCCTTCGCATCCATCACAAACGGTTTAAGATTAACACCAGTGGATCATCTTGGCTACATATATGAGCTTCCTACTCCAAATATGAGAACTGAAGCTCATTCTTTAATGTTAAATGAATAGAAAAGGCACAGATCTACACCCTCATCCTTTAAAACAGTGATCAGCAACTGGTCCGCAGACCACTGGTGGTCTCCGAGGAAAGTTTGGTGGCCCGCAGAAAAATTATTTGCATTTTTTATATTGCACTAAATACTATTTATCTTTTTTAAAAAAATCATATTAGTGGTCCGTGAGATTTAAAATTATGAATTTGGTGGTCCCTGAGGTTCAAAAGGTTGGTGACCCCTGCTTTAAAACACATACACTGATCTTGTTTCACCTTACACTTTGTTCCTCTGAATTTAGAGTAAACTGCCTTTGAACAGCACCACAACAGTTGTGTTTAACTATGTCAGCTTGAAAGGCCTAGTTTGTATTCAGAATAGCAACATGGCGACTTACTTATACCATTGCCATTTGTAGGGAGGGAGGGCTCATTGATACAAATGGAATATTCCATGTACTGTAGCTAAATCAAATACACACATAATGGGGAACAGTTCCATCTTAAATTTCTTCCTGCCAGTTTTCATTGCTTGGGGGACCTTTTTAATGGGAGGGGGGGGGGAAAGCATTGTGCTACATGGGCTCAGAATCTCTAGCAATGCAGGCTTGATACAGGTTTACCAGTTTAGAGAGAGTGTGAGACTGGGGTTATTAGATAATAAGATATATGAGAGATACTAATTTTCACAAAGAATAATGCAGCTATGCATTCATTCATTCATTCATTCATTCACTCCTTCATTCAATTAAAAACTACCATCTCTGAATTGGCTAGCTTCTTATACAGGAAGTTTGACAGCAAGTATTTTAGCACCCTTATTATACTTCTACCTGTCATTTGTGCAACAGAAAGTGAATATAATACTCATTTCTTCTATTTTCCCCATGACAACTCTGTGAAGCTGAGTTGCGAGAAAATAACCAAGCCAAAGTCATCCAGTTGGTTTTCACATCTAAACGAGGACTACAACTCATGTTTTCCTGGTTTCTTGTCCAGTACAGTTAACCGCTACACTAACCTGGGTTTTATATTGCACTTGTATGACAGTATATGTCTATTTTGAAATGAGCCCTGTTTACTTACAGATGAAGTGCTTTGAAGGTGTCTACAAGGTAATCCAATTCCCAACTTTGAGAAAACACTGTTGAGCTAGTAAGTGTTACTCCTGAGTACACTTATATATGAATAACTTACAACTAATCAAAGGGACTAAAGCATGAAATGAATAGTTTGATTTTTAAAGAAAGCATGTTCACACATGAAATCCTCACCAATTAACCCAATTCAATGTGGACTTTAAATAATAGGCAAATATGTTAGCTTTTGGCCTACATAATACAAACAGCCTACATAATTGTCCTTGATGCTAGAAACTGATTTTCCTACCGTCATATTAATGAGCATTTTGTAACCATTGGTAGCCCATTCCTATTTTCTTACAAGAATGTGTTTTATAGCATTTATTAGCATTTATACTGGTTTAAATATTGGTCACAGTATTTTTCAAAAATTTTGCATCCCCTACCTCCCTAAAATCTGTGCTAACAATAAATATGCAATACTTTGTTAATTGTTACTGACATTACTGGGAACATTTATGATCCAGAACAGCTATTTATGTTAATTAACCTTTATTTTTTAAACAGGGGGGAAATGTACTCTGGAGGCTGACAATTACTTATATTTAAGTAAGATAAGTATAGCAATAACTGGGAACTGTTTATTACTTCTCCTCCTGCTGGAAATACCTTTGAAAACCCAGAATATTTAAATTGACTTTTAAAAACTCAAAATACACCAGCTACTTTTTAGAACATCCCATGTCCTATGTACAGTTAAATTTGATTGTACTGAAACCCTTGACCACTCTCCCTGGGCAGCAATTTTTTGCCTTTCCTTTTTTTTTTTTAAGCAATATTCTGTTAGCACCTGGGCTCAACTCGCTCTGAATATGGGAGTTGACTCTTAAAATCAGATCCAATTAACACATCCTTGATATAACAGAATACAGTGTTAATTACATGCAGCTGATCATTGCTGGGTTAATTAAACACTCACCCCCCCCCCCCCAGCTAAGGCATTAATCTAATTAACAATTACTACAGCTGCTGTTTTCTCTTTACACTTGCTTTCTAAATGGTGAATATTCACACTTCAGTCCTAATCCAGCAAATTCTTCTTCTAAAAGAATTCCCTTTGAGATGGATGGCAGAAGAAAGAGGTTAGAAATTGTGGTCAGCACTCAGAGAACTGAATACTTGAGAAATAATTTGATATTCTTGAGCATGTAATGGTGCTTGCTAAAGACCACACTAAAATATGTTTACATTTTATTTGATACACCTCTTTAACTGTTGAAGTTTGCATATTAGAGCAATTTTTTTTACACTACTCAGTTGCTCAGCAGCAACCTTAAACTTAACACTTCTTAGAACTGGGATTGATGTACACATGTACATAATACTGTAGAGTTCGAGCCTAAAGTTCTACTGAACTAAATAGTAGTATATACCTACATGTGAATATATGGGGGGAAATAACATAATTGTACACATAAGAAAGGAATTGATGAAAGTTAAAGTTTTTTAATAGGACTTGAGTTTCCAGTATATTTACTATTGAGAGTTGGGCAGCATATAAATGTAATAATTATCCCTTTCTTTTGGTTATAATATCACATACTAGAATATTGTCATCGCATTTTTTAAAAATCTGTTCAGATCTCTAATCAACTTGATGTTACATTTGGAGACATCAATGCTGGGCTATAAAATATGGAGGTTTGCAGCCCAGAACTGGTAGCCTGATTTTCTTTCAATTCCAATTCACTGATATATTTTTTTTGCCCCTTTGAAATTCAAATATGAGGCACATACACAAAGATGGAGAGGTAAAGGCAATTTAAGCGTTATAAGACATTCTATATTGCTTGGTGGGGTCCCTATTGTAGCCAAATGCAGGGCACAATATATCCAAACAGCTTCAAAATTGAAAAATACACGATTTACTAAAAACATGACTTTGAAAAATAAGCGTTAAAAAGCATTGAAGCTAAAGTTGCTTTTACGTGCTTTGTAAGAGATCATTAATTCCAGTCCATAAATTAAAAAAAAATATTTTTATTCAAAGTATAAAGACAGTATTCCATAATTTTATTGTGGATAAACAAAACTTGCATTATGCATTTAATACTACTGGTATAGTGCAGGAGGCGGCAGAGAAAGCTTTGCTTTGCTACTAAATGTTCAATAGGTTTACTATTACTGTCCTAATCTATGTTCCACATTTATCAAAATCATATTTTTATTCTAAAATGTACATAAAACATACCAATATACCACTAAAAAAAGATGTATGAAGACTATTAAAATTGTTGGTAATGAACATATCAAGCTGCAATTATGTTTAGAGTGTGCTGTTTCATATAAGCTATAACAATCTTTATCAAGGCAGATGCAAACTATTATAAAAGGATTTATCGAGTATTCTTGGCCCTTAGCAACTACAGATTCAATTGAAAAACCAAGTCATTTCAGAAGGTTCGTTTGTGCTAAGGCTCATTCGAACGCAGAGCTGGGTGTAGAAACCCTGGTTCCATTTCTTCCATATTCTGAACTTCACACTTGCATTCTTCAATGATCATAACCATCTTGTTTACTGGATTAACCATGGTACAGTTCATCCTCAGATGCCTCATGGAGAATTTGATGGGTATGCAGAGGGAACAGAAGCTATAAAGGCGATCATCAGGACCAGGAACATGGAAAGAACTGCATTTCCCAAAGCACAGGTTGTTTTGTATCACCACTTTGTCACAATTTTCATGTGTAATGCTCTGAAAGGAAACACATTTGTTAAAATACTTGCCATAGTTCTATGTTAAAATAAAAATAGCTAGTGATATAAAAACTAAAATGTTCCTACAACCTTTAGAGTTAAAGCCAGTAATACAAAGGTTAGAATTGTTTTAGATACTAAGTCATAACTTTACTGTCTTAGCCATTATTAGAAATGCAGAAAGGTTTAAAGGGGAAAACTTCGGTTGCGTCTTTGAAATATACAGACATTTCTACAAATTTCTCAAAGTTACTGCCTAAGAATTTCCTGAAAATATTCTCCAGCATAATATGAGTCAAACACCAGTTTTCAGCTTTTTGCAATTTCAATAAAACAAACCTGAAGTCTACTGTAACAGAAATTTCCAGCTCAAAGCTATCAGTATTCTGGGTTTTTATGCTGTTAATATTTCAGATATCAGACTAAATTTAAGAACACCAGCAAACCACTTTCATTGCAATTAAGCTACAAGATTTGAGCTACAAAAACCCACTTGCTACCAGATACCTGCAAAAATATATATTAAAAATCCATATTTTGTTTTCACCTTAGGAGCAGTGTAAATTTTTACCATCTTTATTTTAGCTTTCCTTCTATAAATGGGGAGGGTGGGGGGACGACCTAGCTTATCTTCCAGAGATAATATAAGGTTGAAATATTTAGTATAGCAGGGCTTATTTCTAATTAAAATAAGATATAGGAGAGTACTATAATTGTGGCAGTCATTTTTACCTGAGAGAAAGGAAGCATGTTGCAAACCTCCTGATAAATCTCAGATAACTTGATTGGAAGGATCACCTCCTCAGATCTTGACTTGGTCTTCAATTTAAAAAGGTCCCAGAATTTTTTGGCATCCTTTCTGAAGGCTGCCACTGCATCTCTCTTGTTCTGTGGGAAAGAAGGTGGGTATTTTGGATACACAGAGGATGGGGTTATGTTTGTAGAAGCCCAGCCTCCCAAGTCATCAGCCACTTCTTCCTTAACTGTATCTCGGAGCATGAAACGAGGACCTCGTTGCAAGTGTTGTTTAATTTTCATTTCTGCCAAGGGTAGCACTGGCCTCTCAGGTTTCCTCCCAATGCCTTCAAGTTCCCCTAAATATTGGTTGAACATATCCCGTATGGATTTTTTCTGTTGCATTTCTTCTCTTTGCTCTGCTTTTCCAAGCCATGAAATCAACAGTATCTGAAACAATAGTAAAAGCATTATTCTTGATTGTTGTCTTTCTCCTTCAATTCCCTTCTGCTTAAAAAAAGGCAGTAGGAAGATTGTTGTATTTATAAAGGAAGCCTAAAGTACTCATTTCCAGCTGTTGAGCATGGGAGGGGGAAGAGGGGAAGGCTAATCAGTGATACCCATTAACATTCATTAACCTCAGCCTCTAACAAAGATAGTTAGCTTGTCTTCCTGGGTGTGTATTTTGTGTTTGTATTTCTAGTTACATCTGTTTTCTCTAGTAGGAATCATTCTGAATATTTGGATTAGAAGTTTAGGTGTTGTTTAGATACTGGGGAAAGTTCTTAGATGCATATTAACTTACCTGATACATTTGGTCCAAGTCACCATAAGGCAATAGGGATTCAATACAACAGAGAGAAAATGATGTAGGTACACATTACAACAATGTTTAATTTAATTTCTTAGTAAGATGAAAGCTTATCATTTGAAAATAACAGCTGGGTTATATCTAGTTAAGTTATATGCCATTTTAAATGGATCCAAATTATATATTTTTTTAAATTACAGTGTAAAAACTAATAGAGGATGCACTTTTTGAAAAATGCAATTACTAAATAAAATAACGAGCCAATTTCTCACTACTCATATTATTAAACCCTTAGGATTTTGAAAATGTTATAATTCAACCTGTACTTATTACAAGACTCTTTAAAAGCTATGTAGATCTTTTTAATTACATGGCAGGAGTGCCTGTCAAATCTCCATTACAGTTTATAAGTGAAAAGCGACACTGATAAAAGTATCTTTCTCATGTTGTACCAATAGCATTCAGAATGTTTATAGACCTCAAGGGGAAAGTATTAGTGCATGCAGATCCCCAGAGTGCAGACTTTAAGTATAGTCTTCCTTCTGATAAGTAGGTATTATTCTCAACCTTGTTTGCACATGAACTGTTTGTAAATCATGGATGACTCAAAAATATACATGCCCATAGGTTTGGATCAACCATCTTACACTGTGTAAAAGGAAAATGACCATGGCCACTCTTGGTACCACTACTGCTTGGTACTACTACAATGGTACTTCATGTGTGTAGTAGTTCTAGACATTTATTTTATCTATTTCTGTAGAAATGGGTTTGCCACAAAGGTTCAGTAAAATGAAAAGCGAATATTTGTGTTCTATTTTTCTAAAAAGACATAATTAACAACTGGACTGGTACAATGGGAAAATTGATTTTATATTAGTTTATATGCAAAAAACAGCATTCATATAAATATCTTACTCATGCTGTACCAACAGCATCCAGAATGTTTATAATTCAATTTCAATTTCAATTTATTAAATTTATAAACCGCCCCCTCTCCCCGAGGGGACTCGGGGCGGTGTACAGACAGAAATAAAATGCACTATAAACAACAGAAATACAAAACCCCAGAAAAACAGATTAAACAAAAGGTCTGTACAATGATCATAAAATTAGCTAATAATTAAAACCAATTAAAATACCCCAGAATTTAAAATTTAAAATACCGGCCAGGAGGGTCGGGATTAGATTATGATTATGATTGGGCCAGGCCAGCTAATTGGAACAGGTGGGTCTTGAGTTTCTTACAGAAGGAGCGGAGATCAGCAGTAATTCTAATACCGGGGGGAGGTCGTTCCAGAGGGTTGGGCCCATCACAGAGAAGGCCCTACTCCTGGGCACCGCCCGCCGGCATTGCTTAGCGGATGGTACCCGGAGGAGTCCCTCTCTGTGAGAGCGAATTGGTCGCAGGGATGTGTGGGGTAGGATGCGATCCCGCAAATAACTAGGTCCTGAGCCATGGAGCGCTTTAAAGGTGATAATCAACACCTTGAAACGCACCCAAAAAGCCACAGGTAGCCAGTGCAGCTCGCGCAGGAGCGGTGTTATATGGGAGTACCTAGTACTCCCCATAATTGCCCGCGCGGCTGCATTCTGGACCAGCTGCAGCCTTCGGGTGCATCTCAAGGGGAGCCCCATGTAGAGAGCATTGCAGTAATCCAGGCGGGACGTCACCAGGGCATGAGTGACTGTGCGAAGGGTGTCCCGATCCAGTAGGGGGCACAATTGGCGCACCAGGCGAACCTGGTGGAACGCCCCCCTAGCCACGGCCGTCACATGGTCATCCAGCGACAGCCGGGTATCTAGGAGGACGCCCAAATTGTGCGCCCTATCCACGGGGGGCAGTTGTTCACCCCCAAATGGTCAGAGATGGAACCCACTGGCTGAAGCGGGGCGCCGGTAACCACAGCCACTCCATCTTGGAAGGGTTGAGCTTGAGTCTGTTGTCTCCCATCCAGACCCGTACGGCCTCCAGACACCGGGACATCACCTCGACGGCTACGTTGGGGTGGTTCGGGGTAGAGATGTATAACTGAGTATCATCGGCATACAGATGATACTCAACCCCGAACCCTCGAATGATCTCGCCCAGCGGTTTCATGTATGTGTTGAACAGGAGAGGTGAGAGGACCGACCCCTGTTGCACCCCACACGTGAGTGGCCTCAAGGTCGACCTCTGCTCCCCTGCCAACACACATTGCGTCCGACCAGAGAGGTAGGAGGAGAACCACCGCAATACGGTGCCCCTCACCCCCAACCCCTCCAGCCGACGCAATAGGATACCATGGTCGATGGTATCGAAAGCCGCTGAGAGATCTAATAGGACTAGGATGGAGGAACAGTCTCGCATTCTAGGTGGTCAGGGTTTACAGAACCAGGGCATGAGGCTGATGTTGTGTAACGCAAGGTCCGTGGTTAATAAGGCCCCCCTCATTTACGATCTGGTTTCTGAGGGGGACCGGACCTTGCAGGGATCACGGAAACCTGGTTGGGCCATGAGGGGGGCTTACCCCTCATGGAAATGTGCCCACCAGGATACTGTGTATTCCATCAGCCTCGTGCCCGGGGTAAGGGTGGCGGGGTAGCGGTAATTATATGGGAAGGCCTGGCACCGAGAGAATTCGCCGTACCTCAGATATCCGGGTGTGAGACTCTAGGTGTGAGATGGGGCCCAGGGAGTCAGTTGGGCCTGCTGATTGCATACTTGGCTCCTTGCTATGCATCAGCGGCCCTGCCAGACCTCCTCGAGGTGATTGCGGAGGTGGCGGTTGAGACCCCCAGACTATTAGTTATGGGGGACTTTAACCTGCCATCGACAGGTGAATCATCCGAGGTAGCTCGGGAGTTCATGGCTTCCATGACAGCCCTGGACCTGACCCAAATAATTCAGGGCCCCACACACGAGGGAGGCCACACGCTGGACCTTGTTTTTATCTCTGGTCGGTGGAAGAGTGATCTGGGAATAGGGGAATTGGTTATTACTCCCCTGTCATGGTCAGATCACTCGCTTCTCCGTCTCGACTTCCCTTCCGCTACCCCCCATTGCGGGGAGGCGGAACCAGAAGATCTTAGATGGTTCCACCCCAGGCGATTGATGGAACCTGATAGGTTCCAGACGGAGCTTGGGCCACTGCCTGTAACCCTGACCCGCGCCCGGATGGAGGACCTGGTGGTCGCATGGAATAGTGCGGCGGCCGGGGCCTTGGAGCGGGTTGCGCCGAGGAGCTGAGGTTGATGAAGCGCCACAAGAGACGCCTAGAGAGCAGATGGAGATCCTCTCGCGCCGAATCTGACCGAACACAGGTAAGAGCCCATTTACGGACCTACCTTGTGGAACTAAGGGTGGCTAAACATCGATACTATGCCACTCTTATTGCGTCCGCAGAAAACCGCCCTGCCGCCCTGTTTCGGGTGACCCGCTCCCTCCTTTCACAGAGGCCGCGGGAAGCCCCTTTGCAGGGTAGGGCAGAGGAATTTGATCGTGATCGTGAGGAGACACCGGAGGCGAGTCTTGAGGTACCTATCTGGGAGGAGTTTGACTCTGTTGCCGCCGAGGATATGGACAGGTTACACGGGCGACTGCGGGCCACCACATGTTTATTGGACCCGTGTCCCTCCTGGCTTGCACTGGCAGCCTGGGAGGTTACACGAGACTGGCTCCTGGGACTAGTGAACGCCTCGCTGAGGGAGGGGTTCCTACCAGCCATCTTGAAAGAGGCGGTGGTGAGGCCCCTACTTAAGAGGCCTTCTCTGGACCCAGTAGAGTTAGCCAATTATCGTCCTGTCTCCAACCTTCCCTTTTTAGCGAAGGTTGTTGAGAGTGTGATGGTGCAACAGTTCCCTCGACACCTGGAGGAAATTGTTTATCTAGACCAGTGCCAGTCCGGTTTCCGGCCCGGGCACAGCACTGAGATGGCTTTGGTCGCGTTGGTGGATGATCTCTGGAGGGCGAAAGATGGGGGTTGCTCCTCCATCCTAGTCCTATTAGATCTCTCAGCGGCTTTCGATACCATCGACCATGGTATCTTATTGCGCCGGCTGGAGGGGATGGGGGTGGGGGGCACTGTGTTGCAGTGGTTCTCCTCCTTCCTCTCCGGTCAGATGCAATGTGTGTTGACGGGGGAGCAGAGGTCGACCCTGAGGCCGCTCACCTGTGGGGTGCCGCAGGGGTCGGTCCTCTCACCTCTCCTGTTCAACACATACATGAAACCGCTGGGTGAGATCATTCGAGGATTCGGGGTTGAGTGCCATCTGTATGCAGATGACACTCAGTTATACATCTCTACCCCGAACCACCCCAACGAAGCCGTCGAGGTGATGTCCCGGTGTCTGGAAGCCGTGCGGGTCTGGATGGGAGACAACAGACTCAAGCTCAACCCTTCCAAGACGGAGTGGCTGTGGCTACCGGCGCCCCGCTTTAGCCAGTTTGCTCCATCTCTGGCCATCGGGGGGGGGAACAACTACCCCCGGTGGATAGGGCACGCAATTTGGGCGTCCTCCTAGACTCCTGGCTGTCGCTGGATGATCATGTGACGGCCGTGGCTGGGAGGGCGTTCCACCAGGTGCACCTGGTGCGCCAATTGTGCCCCCTACTAGAGCGGGACGCCCTTCGCACAGTCACTCAGGCCCTGGTGACTTCCCGTCTTGATTACTGTAATGCTCTCTACATGGGGCTCCCCTTGAGATGCACCCAAAGGCTCCAGTTGGTTCAGAATGCAGCCGCGCGGACAATTTTGGGGAGTACCAGGTACTCCCATGTAACACCACTTCTGCGCGAGCTGCACTGGCTGCCTGTGGCTTTTCGAGTGCGTTTCAAGGTGTTGATTGTCATCTTCAAAGCGCTTCATGGCTCGGGACCTAGTTATTTGCGAGATCGCATTCTACCCCATACATCCCTACGACCAATCCGCTCACACAGGGAGGGTCTCCTCCAGGTACCCTCCGCTGGACAATGCGGGCGGGCGGTGCCCAGGAGTAGGGCCTTCTCTGTGATGGGCCCAACCCTCTGGAAAGAACTCCCCCCTGATATTAGAACTACTGTTGATCTCCGCTCCTTCTGTAAGAAACTCAAGACCCACCTGTTCTGGCTAGCCGGCCTAGCCTAATCGTAATCATAAGTACAATCTATTACTGACCTTCCTGGATGGCTTTTTAATATTGTAAATTTTGGGGTTTTAATTTGGTTTTAGACTGTTTTTAACTAGAAATGAGTTCGGGCATTATACAGACCGTATGTTTATGTTGGTTGTCTAATGTTTTGTTGTTCCTGCTTTGTTGTTTTATATGTACTGTCTGTACACCGCCCCGAGTCCCTGCGGGGAGAGGGGGGCGGTATATAAATTTAATAAAACTCAAACTCAAACTCAATCCTTCGCCCTCCAGAGATCATCCACCAACGCTAGACTCTAATGTCTTCATATATGAACTTTGAAATATTGTTTGGCTGTAAATTATTGCTGTTCAAGCTGAAATCACAATAATCTCACCAGAAGGAATTGGATTCCTATGTCTTTCCACATTATGGTATAATTTTTCATCATTTCGTAACTCTTCTCAATTTAAAACATTGAAAGCAGCATTGGCCTTCAGCTCTCTACAGGTGAAACTCAAAAAATTAGAATATCGTGCAAAAGTTCATTTATTTCAGTAATGCAACTTAAAAGGTGAAACTAATATATGACATAGACTCATTACATGCAAAGCAAGATAGTTCAAGCTGTGATTTGTCATAATTGTGATGATTATGGCTTACAGCTCATGAAAACCCCAAATCCACAATCTCAGAAAATTAGAATGTTACATGCAATCAATAAAACAAGGATTGAACATAGAACAATATTGGACCTCTGAAAAGTATAAGCATGCATATGTACTCAGCACTTGGTTTGGGCCCCTTTTGCAGCAATTACTGCCTCAATGCAGGGTGGCATGAAAGCTATCAGCCTGTGGCACTGTTGAGGTGTTATGGAAGACCAGGATGCTTCAATAGCGGCCTTCAGCTCATCTGCATTGTTCCGTCTCATGTCTCTCATCTTTCTCTTGGCAATGCTCCATAGATTCTCTATGGGGTTCAGGTCAGGTGAGTTTGTTGGCCAATCAAGCACAGTAACTCCACGGTCATTGGACCAGGTTTTGGTGCTTTTGGCAGTGTGGGCAGGTGCCACGTCCTGCTGGAAAATGAAGTCAGCATCCCCATAAAGGAAGGAAGCATGAAGTGCTCCAAAATCTCCTGGTAGACGGCTGTGTTGACCCTGGATTTAATGAAGCACAGTGGACCAACACCAGCAGATGACATGGCTCCCCAAATCAACACAGACTGTGGAAATTTCGCACTGGACTTCAAGCATCTTGCAGTGTGTGTTCCATTCTTCCTTCATACTCTGGATCCTTGGTTTCCAAATGAGATGCAAAAGTTGCTCTCATCAGAAAAGAGGACTTTGGACCACTGAGCAACAGACCAGGTCCAGAGGAATACAACATTTGAAGCCCATGTCCAGGATCCGTCTGTGTGTGGTGGCTCTTGATGCACTGACTCCAGCCTCAGTCCACTTCTTGTGAAAGTCCCCAACACTTTTGAATGACCTTTTCCTGACAATCCTCTCCAGGCTGCGGTCATCCCTGCTGCTTGTGCATCTTTTTCTTCCACACTTTTCTGTTCCACATAACTTTCTATTAATGTGCTTTGATACAGCACTTTGGGAACATCCAACTTCTTTTGCAATTACCTTTTGAGGCTTTCCCTCCTTATGGAGGGTGTCAATGATGGTTTTCTGCACAACTGTCAGGTCAGCAGTCTTTCCCATGATTGTGATTCCTACTGAACCAGACTGAGAGACCATTTAAAGGCTCAGGAACCCTTTGCAGGTGTTATGGCTTAATTAGCTGATTAGAGTGGGACACTTTGAGCCTAGAATATTGCACCTTTTCATAATATTCTAATTTTCTGAGATTGTGGATTTGGGGTTTTCATGAGCTGTAAGCTATAATCATCACAATTATGACAAATCACGGCTTGAACTATCTTGCTTTGCATGTAATGAGTCTATCTCATATATTAGTTTCACCTTTTAAGTTGCATTACTGAAATGAACTTTTGCATGATATTCTGATTTTTCGAGTTTCACCTGTAATTGCTTGACATATAATCTAAGTCTTTTTTTTAAAAAAAAAAACCCATGCATCATGTTCTATAGTAGCAAGTAAAAAATATAACTGCTTTTTCTAAAAGTTGGAATGTAAATTTCCATCTGAGATACCATGTAGGTCTAGGAAGCTGGGGGGAAAGTCACTTTAAAAGCTTCATTTTATTATATATTTTTCAATAGCTGGATGCAGGAAGAGATGTCTCCATTCTCATGGACACATAAAACATACAGGGATGGAAACAGAGATAACAACAATCTTGGTAAGCAGTGAATCCAAAGAAATCTGTTGCATTAAGAGTCTGTCTCGGTCCTCCTTAACAAATTTCAATCTGGATATTGTAAGTTGCTGCAATTGGCTCTGCTGGATGTGGACTGAAATGAATAAACATCTTCAGGAGACACCATAACACATATTTGCATGGTTGTTGTTTTCTTTGTTGAATAGCCACCTGAGAGGAAAGAGACAGACCTGCATCGAGCCTTAGGACACAAAGGAAGAAGAGTTTTACAAACATTGCTACTCTCATTCCTACAAATAAACATCTGGTGTACATCCTATAAGGCTTACTGCTCTGTCACTCAGGAGAAGCTCTGTCCCATTGCAAGGAGGTGGTGTCATGGCTGAAGAGACTGTTGTCTTCCGAATTAAAGAGGTAAATAAGTTCCTGAGATTCAGTTGTTTTGCAGCCCAAAAAAATCAAGCAGCAAAACATAAAGAGAGTTTCACTGCCCCAGAAAGGAGGCATTCTCGGAGTTCTGGAAGTAAAAAGCATTGTTGTAAACTTGAGGCAGAGAACTCCTCTGTTGGTTCTCTGTTGTAAATATGTTGATTTATAGAGGAAAAAAATGATGATGACTGGAAGTGCCCTCAGCCTTTTTTCTTTTCATTCCCACCACCACCTGTGCCCCCCTCACTTCTCTTTTCTTTCTTTTTTTAAAGCAAACACAACTCTATGCAATTGTTTGGGTCACTGGATATGACAATCGTGCACCTGGACAATCCATGCTGGAAAAGCCACATGGTGTGTGAGTGTGTGTATGTATTGGTGTGTGGGAGGAGACCAGGCAGAGATAGGAACAAACACCGCACTGTGTTGCAAATTGCCTCCCCCTCCCTTCTATGGGTAGCTTGAGGTTTTAATTGTGTAGCTCTTGATGCGATGTATTTTCATCAGCCCTAGGTTTTTTCTGGAAAATTGATTATACACTTTGCGCAATCTCCAATGCTATTTTTATTAATACATTCAATTTAGATATTACAGTACAAAACAGCACACAACACATGCCATTTAAGGTACAAAAGTAGATTGGCACCCTTTAAGTTCAAATAAAACCAAACCTACAGCAGTAAAGGTATTATTTTATCTAGATTCATTCTATCCCTTGAAATACACATTGCAGGGGGAAAAACTATTTTAGTGCCACTAAAAAAAGGGGGGGGGGGACGACTATGTGTCCATAATGGATTGTTATATTTATAAATATTTCATCTATTTATCAATATGGAATAATGGAAGGTAAAATTGGACTTCCAAAAATTACACACACTATTTTTCCAACGAGCAATCTCAGATTAACATACAAGGGTGTGTTAGATTATTGATATGTCAAAATGAATTGCAGTGGGTTTTTTTTTTTAATTAGTACATCTCTTTTTCTCCTTTCAGATTTTGTCAGAATATTTATTCAATTCCAGGCTTTTATAATAACTCAAGTAGATTACCAAGTGTATTTTGCACATTCTATAACAGCTTCCAGTCTATATGAACTTCACATATATTCTTCCTATATATTTTTTATGTGCAATTGGATTTTGTTTTCAAACTCTACCTCCCATTTGCAGTACAATTCTTCCCAGCAAGCATCCACACAAGAGGATTGGGAAATGTGTATAACTTCTTAGATTTGTCTGGCCCAGTCTAGCACCTTCAAAATGTGTTGGACTGCAGCATCCAGAATTCCTGTCTAGGTTGGTTGTAGTCTTGACACATCACAAAGTTGTAAAAAGTTGAATGGACATTCAGAGTGTCTCCAATGTTAATGGAAGAAAGGAAAGAAAACTATCAAAAAGAGGGCAGAGAAATTTACATGCAAACAAAGCTCAGAGCTGATCAGGGATGGTAGCAAACAATATGCTTCTGTTGGGAAATCAATTAACATTGATGGTTAGGGAAATCCTATAATACTTCAGAATTTATATTCATAACTCATAATCTATTTTAAAGGGAACACATTTGAATTTATTACCATGAGAATTGGAACGTTCCCTTGACATTTAGCAATAGCACTTAAGATTTATACTCCACAGTGCTTTACAGCATTCTTTGAGTGGTTTACAAATGTTAGCATATTGCTCTCAGCAATCTGGCTCCTCATTTTACTGACCTTGGAAGGATGGAAGGCTGAGTCAAACTTCAACTGGTCAAGGTCGAACTCCTGGTTATAGGCAGAGTTAGGCTGCAACACTATCAACAGGGTTTGACAACTGCATTCTAACCACTATGCCATCATGGCTCCTACATTTGCCCCAAATATAGACATACTAGAAATTTATCACAGTTGCAATTTTGTTACGGGAATGTTTGACATTTGTTGGAAGTTTACATCCAGGTATATTATAAAATGGGCATGAGGATTAGGGAGTGGCATAATGTTCCTTTTTCCCCCCATGTATCTGCAACCAGACTCGCCTGACCAAGTGAAGAACCGGATATTGCCTAAATTTCTAAATAAGAATTGTGGTGAATGAACCATCCTACCCAAGAAAGGTGGTGAGTAGCATATGATATAATGTCTATACTCAACTCAAAGCTCTTTCCAGTTAGCCTTTTAGCACCTTCAAAGATATGATCTCTTGAAAGAGACAGAAATGAACTCTGGAACCAATACATTTGGCTCTTGACACATAACCAGGGGTGGGCTGCTGGGGGTTCACATGGGTTCAGGCGATCCTCTAGTTAGTGCAGGGCCCATGTGGAGGCTCGGGGAGGTGGGGAAACGGGCCCACCGGAGGTTCCAGGAGTCCAGAAATGAGCCTGTTTCCAGCCTCCAGAGGGCCTCCGGAGCCTAGGGGAAGCTGTTTTCACCCTCCCGGAGGCTCGAGGAAAACCTCTGGAGCCTGGGGAGGGCAAACAACGCCCCCGGCCTGCTGTGGTGCAGGAGGCTGACTAGGCCACACCCATGACCACACCCACCCAGCAACGGGGCAGCGAACCCATTGCTGCAATTTTTGAAGCCCACCCCTGCACATAGCCGTTGTATCACAAACACAGGAGAGCAAGAGAAGATAGGATGGCAAGCAGAAAATCCTGCATCACATTTGAACCCTTTTCTCACATAGGCATTTTTGCAAATGGGCCAAACAACTGTCCATTTATAAGTCCCATCAACACTTCCAACTGCCTGAAAATAAAACTGTTTCATCATATAGAAAGCCAAGTAAGTGTCTAACTATCAGTTTTGTTTACAGTTTTGTGGAGCATATATAGCTGTACGCTTTGCCCTTCCTACAGTCTTTTCTTTGCCATTTTCCTTGCTGTTGTGCTAAAATGCAGTTCCTCCTTTGCTTTGAAAACCGAGGTGGACCTCTTCTCCAGTTTGTGAAAATGACACGTTCCCTGTTGCTCCATTCCAGCTGACCTGGGTTTCGCTGATCATTCAAACCTATAACACATTGCATGTATAAGAAGATAGCCTGAGAACAACCGATTCAAGCATTTTAATGAAGTTTTATTGGTTCTATCTGATCATCCATGTCACAGATTTTCTAATAATTTTCAGATTCCCCCCCCCCCCCTATCTCCTCCACAATCAATTTGCTCCATGGACAAGGAAGATTACATTTTGTTGTGAAAATAGACTCTGCTGGTATTTAGACTAGAAAAATGTCTGAAGATTTAGTTGTTGTAAGCACGGAACGACTGCAACTGATCACATCTATTGATTTCCGGTTGGTGTTTTTCTACCATGTTACTGAGAACCATTCTTCCATTAGCTTTTAGGACACAAAGGAAAAGTTCCAGAAAAATGGAAGCATGCAGTCCTTGGTTGTTTTCTAGCAAATGTTTCATTACCAAGGTAGATAACATCATCAGTGGATGATGTTTTCATCATACAGGGAGTAGAAGTTTGTTCTCATTTTATAAACTAGTGGTTTGCCCCATCGGTGTTGGTGGGAGAATGGAGGTAGTTGGTAGAGTGGCCAAATTACTAAGTGTCCCAAGGACAGGAATGTAAGTCAGAAAACTGAGCAGCCAGAAATGTATATTTCCCAACCTCTCAGAAAGACATAGATGGGCTAAGAGGTATTGCTTATGAAAATGTTTTATCGTGCGTACTTCCATGTACAGTACTGAAATACGACTTGTCCTCATAATACAGCCATGCCACATTTTTCTGGTGGGCAAAAATATCAACCCCCCTCGCATATAAGTCCCCTGGACAACCCCCCGCCAGGCAGAGCACCGCTCACCAACCTAGCAGTATCCCGAAGGTGCCAAGCCATGGGAACCTGGGGGGAGGCAAAGATAATCGCGTTGCTTGGCACCTTCGGGATACCGCTAGGTTGGTGATGAGCAGTGCTGTGCCAAGCTGAAGAGGGGGGTTGCCTGGTGGCTGCTCTCTTGCAAGCGGGCTCCCAAAGAGCCGGGCACAGCCTCATGGGCGAATGGCTGTGTTGCGCTGTTGCAGCAATGCAACACAACAGCCATGAAGCAACCACGCTCACGAGCAGCCACCCGGCAAACCCCCTTTGCAGCCGGGCACAGCGCCATTCACTGACCTAGGGGTATCGCCAAGCCGCGTGAGCGCCTGTTCGCCGCCACTTGGCTCCAGCGACTTGGCGCCTTCCAAATGCCAGTGAATGGCACTCTGTACGGCAGGAGAGGGAGGTTGTGCGAGCGGCTGTTCCGCTCTCACTCACCCACCTCCCAGCCTCACGATGCATGGCCCAGCTCTCATTACAGAACCCAGGGCACCGCCGCCACCGCCGCCATGCCATCTCATTCTGGCTTTTTCCGCGGCTTCTAACCCGAGTCTTTTGGCAGTGGCCGCTCTGGGCGCATGCTCTATGATTGTACACTCTGCAGGCAGCTGGCCCACAACCATAGAGCGTGCACCCAGAGCGGCCACTGCCAAAAGACTTGGGTTGGAGGCCACGTAAAAAGCCAGGCTGGGATGGCCGCGGTGTGTGGTCACTTCATGGCTGTTGTGTTGCACTGCTGCGACAGCTCAACACAGCCATTCGTCCATGAGGCTGTGCCCGGCTCTTTGGGAGCCCGCTCGCAAGAGAGCAGCCACCCGTCAAACCCAAAACAATAAACCCTCCCCCCCATAATAAAGCCCAAGCCATATTTTGTAGGTAAAAAGAAAATAAGACCCTGTCGTATTTTCGGGGAAACACGGTATCACCAACATAAATATTGAACTCTAAAATATTATGGAACAATATTTAATCTTTGTTGCTGTATCAGTAGAATTATAGTCACGATCAAGGGACATCACTGTTTATTGGCCATTGGTCAGACCACACCTAGAATGCTGTGTCAAATTCTGCACACTGCATTTTGGGAGAGATATTGGGAAATTGGTGTACATTCAAAGCAAAACAACCAACATTATAAGAGTCAGTGGTAGGATTCAAATTTTTTTACTACCGGTTCTGTGGGTGTGGCTTGGTGGGCGTGGCAGAGGAAGAATACTGCAAAATCTCCATTCCCTCCCCACTCCAAGGGAAGCTTCCCGCAAAATCTCCATTTCCCCCAATCAGCTGGAACTTGGGAGGCAGAGAATAGATGGGGGCGGGGCCAGTCAGAGGTTGTATTTACTGGTTCTCTGAACTACTCAAAATTTCCGCTACCAGTTCTGCAGAACCGGTCAGAACCTGCTGAATACCACCTCTGATAAGAGTCCTGAAGAGAAAAATGGTTAGCATATTGGGTATATTTAGCTTGGAAAAAAGAAGGCTGCAGGGAGAGATGACAGCCATTTTCAAGGGCCCTCATTTAGAAGATGGCCAAATTGTTCAGAGCTGATCCAGAGTAACAATGGATTTAAAAAACTGGGAAACGAATTTTCCTTGAACTTCAGGGGAAAAAACTCCGATGGTAAGAGCTATCCCACAATAGGACGGATGGTGGTAGCGTGTTCTCCTTTGCTGGACATGAAATGACTCTCTGTTATGGATGCTTAAAGGTACTCGACCTATGACCACAATTGACACCAGCATTTCTGTTGCTAAGCAAGTTAGTTGATCATGTGATCATGAGGATGCTGCAATGGTCATAAGTGCAAGGACCAGTTGTAAGTCCCTTTTGGGGGACTCCTAACTTTGTAATGGTCACTAAACAAATGGTTGTAAGGAAAGGACTAGCTCTGGTGGATTCCTCACATTGTAGAATTCTGCAACTTTCATAGGGAAATTTCAGACAATTGTAAGAATACCTACCTATCCAAAAAGGTCTTTTTCCACTAAAGTTCCAGAGCCAGTGCATGTGTGATTTGGAAGCCACACTTATTAAATGGCCTTGGTACCTAGAAATAAGATATTTTTTTTAAAATTAGAGGAGATACAGTACCTGCTACTCATCAAGATTTTTTTTCTTTATACAACCCTGTAATCCTTTAATCTAGGATACAGTCGGGTCGACTGAAAGGAACTGAGCTTTTACTGACCAGATGCCCTTCCTGATGCCTATGTTGAGTTCACAGCAGATATTTTCTCTTTGCATCCTGAGAGAAAAACATATGTTGCTACCTAGGACTGAACTCTCAACCTTCTAAGTGGGAGGGGGCCATCTTCACCACTAGGCCACCACACTATTCACTCATCAAGATATAATAAATGCACTAATTACTTGCAGTTTACAATAGACACCAAGATTGGGAGTCATTAGTAAGAGTTTTAGGAATTCTTTTTGAAAGGGCATTTTGAAAAAGTTTTCTACATGCCTTTTTATCTACAAATACATTTATATATAAGCAGCAAACATCTTATTTCATTTGGCATGCTGAAATTTTAATATGCTCTATAGGTAGTCCTAGACTAATCGAGCCTGGAATTATGACCGTAAGTCATTGCACTCATTAAGTAGGCCACCATGGTACCCTGCCCAATTTTATGACCTTTTCTGTGGTAGTCGTTAAGAAGATAATAAGGTCATTAAGTAAATCTGTTTTATCCAATGGATAAAATTAAATGTCAGAAATCAGCAAAAAAAAGAGGAAAAATCACAATCATGTGCTCATAGATCACTGAAAATAGCTGTACAGATGAGCCCGTTGTCAAGGACCCCAAATGAAATTATGTGTCTAAGGGAGAGGGAGGGGTGTGGCCATTGGAACCTCAAAATCAGGGCGTAAGTCACATTATGAAAAGTCTAGGAGCCAGGCAACGATGAAATCTAGTCCTGCCTTAGCCATGAATAACCAGCTGGGTAACCTTGGGCCAGTCATTCTCTCAGCACAGTCCACCTCACAGTTTGTTGTTGTGGGGAAAATAGGAGGAGGAGGAAGGAGTATTATGTATGTTCACCACCTTGAGTTACTAATAAAATAATAAAGGCGGGATAAATGTAAAATGAATGAATGAATGAATGAATGAATGAACGAGGGAAGGAAGGAAGGAAGGAAGGAACGAACGAACGAACGAACGAACGAACGTACAAATAAGTTTGTTCCTACCGTGTCTTGCAAGTTTGGGCAGCAATTGCCCATGTGGTTTTTGGCTCAGTGATTAGGATATAGCATCTTCCATCATGATAGGTCCATTCTGATTGACAAGTTTTCATTTTAATATCCTGAAATAAAGCAAATTTTTTTTTTAGTTCAGAGTGACTTGTTAAATTGTCCACCTTGAAAGAAGTGATTAACTCCTTTCAGTTTTGGGCTTCAGAAAGATAAGAATGTTGATTAATTGGGTTATTTCTGTTCTAAACTATGAATTTGGCTATTATTGCATTTCTGATGACATCCGGCTATAAATGAAACACAAACACTGCCTACTGCTTGGCAATAATAAGCATTCCTGAATACAGTACCACTCAAAAGCTTATTTATTCTTTCCCTTCCTGTATCATATGGGGAAAGATTTTTTTTTAAATTATAATATATGCCTTCTACAAGCTCATAACTAGGTCACTGAAGATACCTGGCTATCTCTGCCTTTGCTTGTTCTTGTAATGTACACTCAATATATCTAACCACAATAACTTACTACACCATCTTCCTTATAGCATGCCACAATTGCTCCCTCATGACATATATTTTCCTGGAGTTATCATTTTTGTTGTATCAATGACTGGCCTTCAATTCACAAACTATGTTTTCATAAATTTCTGTATAGGTACTTCTCGACTTATGACCAGAATTGAGCCCAACAATTTCTGTTGTTAAGTAACACACATTTGTTAAATGAGTTTTGTCCCATTTTACGAACTTTCTTGCCACAGTTGTTAAGTGAATCACTGCGGTTGATAAGTTAGTAACCCCGTTGTTAAATGAATCTGAGTTCTCCATTGAGTTTGCTTGTCAGAAGGTCGCAAAAGGGGATGGCATGACCCCAGGACACTGCAACCGTCATAAATATGAACCAGTTGCCAAGTGTCTGAATTTGGCCACATGACCATGGGGATGCTGCAATGGTTGTAAGTGTGAAAAAGTGTCATGTCACTTTTTTCAGTGCTGTTGTAATTTCGAATGGTGACTAAATGAACCGTTGTAAATCGAGGACTACCTGCATTCTCAAGCATTCTGATAATGAGTGCATTTACATTTTTCTCCCTTCAAAGTTGGATGTTGGGATCAAACTGTTACAATAACATTTGGCTTTACATTTCTCAAAAGTTAAGCACTCTGAGTACAAGATGTTCTCCTTCCAGTCATAGGGATAACCAGATTCCTTTCTGCCCTCATCTGTATTCCCTATCAGTTGTAAAACATTTTTTTTGCCAGTGGTAAATTTGGAAGAAAAAATAAAAACACACGCACACACAGGAAAAAAAAATGCCTACCTTTGTTGTGTAGTTCCATAATGTCCAGGCAGTACCATTACACAGAAACATCTTCTGTATGCTTTCTTCAAAATACAAGAGACCCTTCAAATTTGTTGTGCATCTATTTGGAAATGAAAGGCTGTCAACCTGAAAATGAGTAAGACCTTTATGAAGTAAACAACAGTTATAAATGAGTGTTCTGAAACAGAACACATGAAATATTGACGTTATGTATTCTTTATTGTTTATTTTAAAAATTATGTTTATGTATTTTTGTTGATAGATGTTAAATCAGTGACATCATTGAAGAAATCCATTGTTTTAAAACCTCTTTCAGAATTAAGTGTACAATATTGCCAGGCTCCAAACCAAGAATGGTGACTCCTCCAAGCCAAGTTCTTTATTGTTTTCACATCTGTAGACAGATTGAGTACTCTACTAGCTGCATATACCATATATACTCTGTGAACAATTAAGGAAGGTCTGTCTTGACCCTCTTTCTTTCACATATAAGATCTGGGCAGAGTTGCCTCTTACTCCTTTTTGAATTCACCCACTCCCTCCTGGAGATCCACTTGCTTACTAGATTCCATCACAAAACTTTCCTATAGCTTTACTTTTCATTATTGTCAATAAATCAATGACAACAATTAATAATAATAAACATCTACTAAATGTGAAATGGCCAAACTTCGGGTTTTAAAAATATTTCAAAATTCACCAGAGAGATGGAACCCTATCTTTCTCTGGCTGTGTCTCCATCTCTCACAAGTCTACTCTAAAACTGCTGGGAACTTTAATTCTGGAAGGTGACACCTTCCCCAATAGGAACATACCAGAATGCTGGAGTCTGCTTGAAGAACTTCCATTTTCTTTGAGGAAGCTACATTTTTTCTTGGCTCTTTTTGGCTTCTTAAAGATATGGGTTCCATCTTGGTTTTTCCAGGCAAAGAATTGTCTTCATCTACTTTTAGCCCTGTCATCCCATGGTACTTTGTAAGAGATAGAAAAGAGAATTTCATACCGTTAATTCCAAAGGCATTTAATTCACAGAACTACCATGTTTTCCCGAAAATAAGACAGAGTCTTATTTTGTTTTGACCCCCGAAATAAGCACTTGGCCTTATTTTTGGAAATGTCTTATTATTTTTGAGGTGCAGGAGGCGGCGAGCTTGGTCACCTCATGGCTGCTGTTGTGTTGCAATATTTTCGGGGAGGGATTACTTTAGCGCATGCGCGCAAAAGCCCAATTGGGCTCATTATCTGGGGAGGTCTTATTTTCAGGAAACAGGGTAAAAAGAGAGAGAGATAATTTGGATATACAAATATTAAAGACACAAAGCTACCCGATATCTGTGGGAATAATATTTAAAGTATGAACAAATGAAACATGCAAAGTGATAGATCTTTCTATTCTCTTTTTCTCTATTTTCACATGATTTGTTTCCAATACTATATTCTGACTAGGGAAGCTTATTGGGGATATGAGGGTAAATGGAAAAATGAGCATGGAAAGCATTCTTCCACTCGTCATTCACAAACATATTATGCAGTAAAACAGTTCTTCTTAGTTTTCCTTGCTTTTGCTTTAAGATTCAGCCTACATGCTCAACTTCACCCTGTTTCACACCCTGTGAAACATTGACCAAGGCAGTTTAAATAGTTGCCATCACCATTTCTAAGGCAACTAAACTGAAAATACATAGAATTAAATCTATACTAAAGACTTTTTACATCACAGAAAATGATGTGTATCTTGAACTCCTCAAGTATTCTATGTAATGGAGCTATAAATAAATACTACAAATAAGAAACTTCTTACACAATAATGTTCTTACTTTGAAAAACTCTTCTGTGCCATTTTGAAAGATAAAAGAGGGATGAATCTGAAAGGAAAAGGAGAAATATAGCTGAGTAACAGAAGCAAAATTTAATTTGTATATTTTCCTAAGGTAGTTAGTAGTATTGACCATAGTTAGAACATAAGACAAAACTTTAGTCTATATCATTTGAATGACTGGGGGAAAGAGAGAGATCTTTTGAATTACAAATACAAAATTCACCCAGAAAAATAGAACCTTTTATTATAAACAAATGGACATTAGTCAACTTTATCTAACTTTCTTTCCCTGATTCTAATTTATTAGTTTTGTACTCTTAGCTTTCTATTATACAATTCATGGAGCAATTTCTCATTCCAAAGAGAGCAAAGGAAATGAAAAGCAAACAAATCAGCTTTATAACCTTTATCTGAATAATTTTTTTGCCACAATATGCCAATATATAAAAGGGAAAATATTTTATTATTTATTTATTTATTTATTTATTTATTTATTTGATTTGTTAGCCGCTCCCTCTCCACAAGGGACTCGGGGCGGCGTACAATAAATAAAAGCACATATATATATATATATATATTACACAGAGGAGGTAACAACCATTACAATACATAAAATAATAATAATGAAATTAGAAATTAAAATACCCCAGTTTAAAATTACTGATTTAAAAAAGACTGTCAGGAGGAATAAGATGGAACTATGGTTGAGCCAGGCCAGATAGTTGAAAAAGGTGGGTCTTGAGTTTTGAACGGAAGGAGCGGAGATCGGAGGTAATCCTAATGTCGAGGGGGAGGTCATTCCAAAGGGCTGGGCCCATCACAGAGAAGGCCCTACTCCTGGGTGTCGCCCTCACAATTTACAATCCCAACAGAATGCAACATTTTTGAAAAATATTTCTTTAGTTTATCTGAGCATTATCATTCTCTCAATTAGGGAGAATATTTCTCTCTTGATTCTATAGGGGAAAAACACATAATGAAGATGGAGAATTTAAGCTGGCATTGCAGGGAAATCCTTCTCTAAAATGTGCATTACTATTTCTGATTAAATTATTTTATCATGCTTCAGAAAATAGTGAAATCTTTTTGACTTAATAGAGTATTTTAAGAAAGTACATATAGCAGAACTGCCTTTAAGCTAAGGTCAAGTAGACAGTTACCTACTAGTATGCTAAAACTTTAGGGTGTGCCAAAATTGTGTTCTGAAAAACACAATAAAAAAGCAAAAGAAACAGCGCACAATGTTAAGGTAATGCACTCACTCAAGGGTTAAATATAATTTTTCAGAATTATTGCCATATGACAAAAATAGCTGGTGATGTAATTGAGAATACTGTATAAATAGGGTAAAAGTATCTGAGAAACAAATTGGGACTGGAAAATCTTAAGTGTAAGACTCATAGAAAAAAAAGAAGCAAGAGGGCAATATCAGGCAATGAGCTAAACCATAGGAGGTGCCAGAATATGACTTGCCTCGGGCATCAAAATGAATATAGCTGTCCCTGCACACTAGTGACAATACAGATAGTCCTTGACTTACCACTGGTCACTTGGCAACCATTTACAACTGATCCAAAAAAAAGTACTTATGAACCAGATTCGAAGTTCTGACAGCTCAAGGATTACCTGTAACCTTAAATCATATCTCAAAATGCCTTTTTTCAGCCTCATCAGTCTCATTTTTAATAAGTCAGATGAGATTTTCATGAAAACATACATGTAACTTTTCCCCTGTTCATGAGGCAACACTTACTACTTTGCCATTTCCGATGACCCGTAGCCGGTTCCTCGCAAGATTCACTGAGCTGAATTTGGGTGGCTTGTCCCGTCGCTGTATTATCATCTCTTTGGAAGGGGGCAGCAGGATTCCTTCCAAATTAACACTGCTGTGCCTGGAAGATGAAGGAGAACCTGGAAGCGGTCTTTCTTTCATCCACAAGTTCTGAATATTTTGGCTTGCGGAACGGAATGAATTGCACTGACCTAAAAAAGCAAACAAGATGGCAGATGGTCAGTCTTTTTAAAAAAAATAAAAATAAAATAAAAGCAGAGAATCGGTCACATTGATATGGATGATGAAACAGCTTGTCACTAAAAATGGGATAGTTCATTTATTTCTTTTAAATAATCTTTATTTCTCTGCTTAATTTGAAAACTGAAAAACAGTTTTAGAAGTGTGAGGTGAGAGATGAAGAAAATATAATTTCTCAAAATTAAAAAAAAGTGATAAAAACAAACAAACACAAGTTGTGCCCAAACTTGTGGACGTAAACCCCACATTTAAACTTTAGCAACAGTATAACCAGACAAATACTGTACCTCTTTTTAATTTTTTTAAAAATCTTGCCTTTCCTCCTGGAGTGTCAGTTCTACTCTTCCCATCTGTTTGATTCATAGAACTTCACAACTTTGAAGGTTTGACTCTTGATGTCAGCTGTGCTTGTTCACATTGGCCTGCCAAATCATTGTTGGCCTACGTCTTGATTTTATTTATCTAAATATTTTAGATTGCCTTCAAGCCATAAACAGCCTGAGGCAGTGTATAAAATTAAAACTAGTTGAACTGTATTGAGAAGTGTATCTTCAATAAAAAATAAAAAGAATGGGAAAAGTAGGCATCCATATCAGGATAGCCAACTAAATGTTACAGGCTCCCCCACTGTGCTGAAATGTTTATCATTTCTAAATGTGAATCTATACAGACAATATATATTTATTTGAATTGGGAGCACCTATCTGTATTAGTTTTAAATGCTGCATTTGCGCTCTCCCCTTCCCTCCCTCCCCCTCTCTCTAATAGTGCATATTTATGCTTTTGAAGATAGACAGGTAGGCATGCTTCTCTAGCTATTCAGCTATGCAGAGTGGTTCAAAAATTAATCTCAGTGGATGTATGATATCAAGATATATATGTGATGCAGCAATACATCTAAACTCAACATTGTTTAAAATTTGGTTGCCAGGACCTTTGCTCAATTTATATTCTGAGCCAGTGACACCCTTTCCTGGATAGGGAGCTTCTTCACTCTGTCACATACTCATCTCCCGTTTGGACTATTGAAATGTGATCTACATGGGACTATCTTTGAAAAGTACATTGCAGTAGTCCAAATGGGAGCAATTTTGGGTGCCCAAAGAACGGGACATGTGGTACCTCTACTGTGTAGCTGCATTGGGTGGCAGTTTGCTTCTGGGCCCTATTCAAGTTATTGGTGATGACCTTTAAAGCCCCACATGGCATGTAGCCATGTTACCTACAGAACCATCTTCGTCCCATTACATCAGCCTGTCGCACCCAGTCAGGCAGAGAAGGGATGTTGTGCCAACACCATCCCACCAATGGGGGGTGGGTGGGTTGAAGAAAGAGAGCTTTCTCTACTGTTGCCTCTGCCCAGTGAAACACTTTTCCCCCTGAGGTGAGGCGGACCCTCCCTCTCCTGGCCTTCCAGAAAGGCATGAAGAAATGATTCTCCTGTGGCTCTCCTTGAGGCACTGAGAGGAATATGCATCCATGGGGCTGGTTAAGCACTCTGAAAGCTCTTCCATGCCTTTTCATTACTTTTTAAAATAGCTTGCCCCTTTTAAATTTTATGTATTGAATGGTTTCTATACTGAGTGGTTCCAAATATAGACAAGCAGGCAGGCAATTTATTTATTTATTTGTATTTAGCTATCTCCTTCCAAAACTGCATCCTCAGAATTACCCCCAAACTGCCCTATGATTACCAGAGAAAAGCGTGGAAGGGGTATTGCAAGTCCCACAAAAGGAGCTATAAGCCACAACTTCAGATCCCAGATCTTTTGGTAGGTGACAATGGTATCTGCTTTTATGGTTGTTTGTTGATTCCTCCATGCTGTGCTCCCTCAGCAGAAGAGAAGGGATCTGCAACTATCAACGCTATTGTCTTCCTTTTAAGAAAGAAATGAAGCATTTTGATCGAAAGGTGCTAGCAGCAACATTTGTGTGTTGAAAAATAAGCAACTACTCAGCCAAGATTGCTCCAGATTTCATTAGGAAGATCAAAAGAAAATACCTCCTTCTGAGTCCAAAATTCTCACTGTAGCTTTTGTCCGAGTGCCAAGAACAGCATTCACAGGGGAGATCAGAGCCACTTCAAAGACCTCATCCTCTTCCTCTAATCCATCATAGGTAATTGCTATATTCCACATCTTGGTTGACATTCCTACCAGAAGTAAACATTTTAATTACACTTTAATTGCTTTTTCAATCAACCTAGGTGTCGAAGAAATATATTAATTAACATGTCTACAGCTATAACAGACTGGCTTGTATAATTCTATTGTGCTTCTGCCCATTGATTGGACTCCTGTGGCTTTCCGAAATAACACTAACTAGAAATCAAATTTGTTCCTAAGCACTGATGATTCCATTCAAATAGTAACAAAGATTGGTTTCCTACAGGGTAAATGGATGGGGGATAATAGCATGCAGTTCAGGAGGGGAGGATTGGCTCTTCATGTAAATTTTGAAAAAGAAATTAAGAGAACTCTTCATTTTGAAATCTTAATTGCAAGGAACCCAACTCGTGTTTTGAAATATTGTCATTTTCAATCACCCATCACCAGGAGCTCTGTTCCAGGTTCCAGGTATATCTGTCAAAAAGCCTTGAACCAGAGCCAGTATCTTGATTGGAAAGTCCAAGTAATCTGTTCAGATGTAAGTAGAAATAAGTATCCCATGCATTGCATACACACACATATATACCCTCAAAAAATGTCTGAGAAAAACTAAAATGAATAAAGTTGCTACTACTACCATTGCAAATTTGGAGATTTGGCCAGAAAGTCCAAGAAATCTTGAAAAGAAGAAATAAGTATTGCAATCTCTTAATTGCTTAATTGCTTTGGCTTAATGCAAACACTCAACATATATTTGTAGATTCTCATGTAGAAAAAAGAACAGTGGAATTGTCAACAGGATAGCATAAGAATATGGAAAGCCAATTCTGATTGATGCTTTTAAAAAAAACAAAACTTCCTAAGAGTAAGAGCAGCTTAATCGTGAACCCAAGTACCACCAAAAGGGTTTGGCTCTCATTGATTGGATTTGTTCAAACATTTGTCAAGGGCCTTGAGCTCTTGCAATGCTTAAGTGGTTGGACTGAATGGCCTAAATGACTCTTTTTGCACCTCTGTGCTTCTTAGGAATAATGATGGTGGCTACAATTTTGGCCCAAGGACCAAGAACTTCCTTCTTCAGATTTTTAAGATCTCCTTCTTCTGATGGGATGTAAGTACTTGAGCTGCCGCTAACCCTGCGTTTCCCAAGGTTGCCATCATTGAATCAAAATGCTGATATTGTATGGAAATCCTGCACATCAGTGTCAGCCCCCAGAAAGGAGTGTTTAAGAGTGTCGATGTTTTGACTAAAGTATTCCAACACTTATCTCCAACAGAGCAGTCCCAAGAGAGAAGGGATTTTCAGCTACTCTAACCATTTTTGCACATAGGCAAAAGAAAGGAAAGAAATGTTTCTATACGTCTTTTCATATCAATTATTTTTATTGGGGGTTTCTGTTCTATTGTCAGGATGAGATATATTTTAATGAACCTAATTGAAAATGACACACTTATTTATATGTAGTTATAAACACTTCTTTAAAGTTAAAATAATAATACGGCTGTGGTGGCGCAATGGTTAGAATGCAGGATTGCAGGCTGATTCTAATCACTGCTAGGAGTTCGATCCTGATTGGCTCAAGGTTGACTTAGCCGACTTAGCCTTCCATGCTCTCTCAGGTCAATAAAATGATGACCCAGATTGTTGGGGGCAATATGCTGACTCTGTAAACCACCTATAGTCTATAGTGCTATAGGGCGGTATATAAGTGTAAGTGCTATTGCTAATAGCAACACTCATTTAACAAATCTGGTAATATTAAAATGAAGAAAGAAAAGCACTATTTATTATATCAATATTTAGTGAGCTCCAAGTAAAGTGCTAAAGAAGGTCCAAGACATTAGATAAGTTCATACGACAGCAAATGTTCCTTAAAATATGCTGGTCCCATTACTGTGGGTCTTTGAAAGGCTATGCCCTGATCTTTGAATTCTGGGACAGAAGCCAGCTCAATTGTTGTGCAGTCATAAATATCTTATCAGATAAACCAACTACAGCCTTTTTGTAACTGCTGAACCTCTGAGCGATTTTCTGTCCATTATACAATAATTAGCCACATGAAATGTTATCGGAGCATGAATCATCATGGACAGACTACCTTTGTCTGACAAATACCACAGATGACCTAGCAATCTAAGCTTGAGCCACAGAATAACTGCCCAAGGGCTGAAGTATAGGAGTGTTATCACAGCATCTGCTGTAAGGGTAAGAGGAGAGGGAAGGAACCGTGCATCATAATATGAAAAAAAATGCTTTTGTATCAATTTCTTGCCTCAAGAACATAACTCTGCAATTTGTACAATGATTTCATGATGCATATGTTATACTTTTGACATCATTGTAGCTTGGAAATTTGCTTCCTAATTCAGACAAGGACACCAACCGGCCATAGATTCTCTTCTCTGTCTGCTTTGGTTTTGATTTATATCTCTCCATCCATTGCCTTCTTTTATTTTTTTAATTAGATTTTTATCCTGCCTGTCTTACTTTTATACATAACTCAAGGTGATAACATAATCGAATACTCCTTCTTTCTCCTATTTTCTCCACAACAACAACCTTGTGAGGTAAGTTGGGCTGAGAGAGTTATTGGCCCAAAGTCACCCTTTCATGCCTGAGACACGACTCTAATTCTCAGCCTCCAGTTTTAGGCCATCACCTTAATCACTGATGGAAGCTCACCTGGATCAAACTGAATAAGTTTGGAAGGAGGAAGGATGAAATCCTTTCCTGATAAGGCAGTCATTTCGTTAACCTAAGAGAGAAAAACACAGCAATAAAATAAAAGCTCTGAGTCTTTTACCACAGATAGCCAGTCCAAGATATCTACCATTAGGGTTTAACTAATTATCAGCTTCTGTGCCTGAAATGTAGCTATCCCTCAGCAACCATCCAAGCTAATACACAAGGTCTGAGCATGGTGTTTCTAGTTTTAAATCCTTGAATAGAGACACAAGTGAAAGTGAAAGGAACAGCTATCTTTCACGACAGAGAGTCAAATGAACTGCAATCAAATGAAAGGAAGAAATAAAGTAGTGCCAAAACAAATAAAAACAAAGGAATTTAAAGTACTGAGAATTCAATTTGTAAACAATTATCCCTAGTGTATTTAAGTTTCTTCAGGGAGAGAAAAATGCATTTTACTTAATGAGGCCTTTGCGTTAACGGCATGGTTTCAAAAAAGACAGCTTTGGTAAATATGGTCTTCAATTCCCATAGTGATTGTGCTGGTACGGTTCTGTACAAGAGAATATGCACAAGATGGAGGATTCATAAGGAATTATTAAGAAAGCCAACAGCAAAACAGTGTTATGCAGTCTATAAAAATGAGGTTATTCCATTTAATCGCATGAACAAGACCTTTTGGCATAAACATTTGTATCAGAAAACCTTCTACCTAATTTCTGCCCTTGAAAATATTTGCTGTAGTGTAGAGTGAAATCTGCATAGGGCAATATTTGCTGCAAGTTAAAGGTTACATTAACACACCAGGGATTCCCGCATATAAATATACAAACTGAAAATCAGTTGTGTGTGCGGTGGAATTCAAAAGCGTCCAAGGGCAATTGTGGTCATGCAATCAAAGCCCCATTCCTCTGAAGATGAATGTGAAGATATTGATGCACATAGACAAAAAATGTAAGTTTTGTATTGCAACTTGGTTCATAGACTCTACTCTCTCAAGAAATAAACACCTTTGTCAGGGTAATGATGATTTAAAGCGAACCGGCTAATGTAAGGCTGTAACTTAAGATGATGAAATCAGGATGAGTCAGCAGAGGTATTGCTCCTTTAAGAAGCCGGGTTATTGCTCCTTTAAGAAGCTGTCTATATAAGAGAGGCCATGTGAGGGTGCCTCTGTCTCCTCGGGTATCTCTTTCTTTGTATATTCATAGTATGGTAGTTCTCTGTATAGAGTTGGAGATTTATTGCTTGCTTAGCTGTGCCTAGAAATGTGTGTGCGCGTGTGTGCATACGTATGTATATGTATGTCCTATATGCCTTGTATATAGAAGTCTTGTATATAAACCACTGTTTGTAAGACAAACCTCTGTGTCCTATATTTTGCTCCTGGGTTGTCTCAAAATAGTAGTCACAGTGCGTACACTCTGATAACCTTGATGTGGTGGGAGCAATGAGTTACTTCAGTGATCCTAACACAAATGCAAGCGGAAGCAGTAGGTTGTGGTAGGGTTACTCTTTCCAATGTTAAAAAAGAAGGGCGGAATCTAAGAGTAATATACAGTGGGGTAAAGATGATGGGGGGCACCAAACTTCCTGACACAAAGAACATGAAACTTAAATGCAGATGAATGCAATGGCCAAGCACATCTGCATTATGCAAAAATAGATATGAACTATATGGGTATGACTGAAGATGAGAGTCTCAGGTTAAAGGAGGAGATGAAATGAACACACAAAACCACAAGGAAATCTACTCACTGATAATAGCAGTATTAAAATCATCAGCATGCATCTGAAATGTAATATATTGGATGTTTTAGGAATAAGTGCACGGGTCTAGAATGAGCACTTTAAATCACTTACCTTGTATATGTGATAGTAATATGGATACTGCAAAAGGGAATTGCAAGGTATGTGCTTGGCTATAATGCAATCATGATAATATATATTAGAATGAGTGGATTTCCATGAACATCTATGTTATAGAAATATACATAGCTATTCCAATGCAATGAAAAAAGGGCTCTTGAGGAATTCTATGGCAAATTCAATAGACGGCAGAAGCAAAATAGGAAAAAAAGATATAGCACTAATAACTGATGGTTTAAATGTAAAAGTTGGTATTTGTGGACTTCAGCTCTCAGAATTCCCTAGCCAGCAGACATATTCTTAATTTGCATTTCCTTAATTTGAGTGTACATTATCCTTTGTGATGAATTACCTTCATTGCCACAAAAGCAGAATCTCCTTTGTATCCTGATCGGGTGATTTTTAAAGATAGCATCTCTTCATTTTCACACATTTCATACACATCCTTCTGTAGTTCAATTTTAGACCATTTTAGTTCTAACCTATTGGAATAGAGAGGAAGAAAACACAACAAGGAACTCTCATAAGCCCCCCCCCCCCTCCCAAATCCCTGGTTTGTCTCTTTGTTGTTAATGGAAATTTATTTTTTTAGCTGTTTGTCACTGTTTTAAAGAGAAGAGTTGTTTCAAGAGAGGTAAGCAGTTGATCTGATCAAAATTAAGCCTCACTTGTGTTTTTATCTGTAGTTTTATACCTGGGTCGCACTATGTAGAAAGCAAGAGATCTTTGCATGGACTGATGATAGCTATTTCTAAGATTTTTTAAATTATTTAATGCACATGAAAATAGAAATGATTTGATCTCTGGCTTGCAAGTTTATATAGTAGGACATAGGAACAAGCTAGAAGGCATTCCCAAATCTGGTGTTAGTTTGACAGATATTGAAAAAGGAAAACAGGCAAAGGTTCAGTGAGCCTAACAGAGCAAAATGAAAAGTCAGTTTGGTATAGTGGTAAATGTGATGGTCTAGAAACTAGGAGACTGTGAGTTCTAGTCTCACCCTAGGCATGAAATCCAGCTAGGTGATTTTGGGCCAGTCATGCACTTTCAACCCAATCCACCACACAGGCTTGTTGTCATGGTGAAAAGTAGGAAGAAGGAGCTTTATGGTATGTTCAAAGCCTTAAGTTACTTATAAAGCAATAAAGGTGGGGTAAAAATCCAGTAAGATGGAGATACAGTACAAAGGGCAGAGAAATAGGATACGCTCACTGTTAGATCTGGGCAACGAGAGAACAGACTGCGGACACGAAGTGACTTAACAGCTCTTTATTAGTAGTAGTAGTGATCCAGCTTGCTCTGTGGCCGGAGGGTTCCCCTTTTATAGGAATCGGGTACGCCTCTCGACCAATCAGAGCGATACCTGTTTCCCGCCATAGCGGCGGACCAGAGAGGAGACTTGATACGATATATGTTAATATCTAACACTCACTGAGTTTCATTTTTCTTTTTTAAAGTTACAAAATAATTCTCCTTCTGTTCCCATCTATAATTTCATTTAATAATGTCTACAATTCTACAAGAACAACTACAATTCTGTATTTTAAAAAAGCACTTTTGGGACAACCATGACCTGGGTAACTGAGAATCTCCATAGGCATTTACACTGGACAACTGCCATTGTGATTTAAGTCTAATCTATCACACAATGTAATCATAAGAAGAAAACCGCAAAAAATAAATCACTATCACATTTGTATTGTATTTTACTTTTTTGACTAAAGACAGAATGCAGATGATGGAGATACATGTTATATTTAAATATCCTCATTAAATATAATTAAAGTAAAGTCCACATGCTGTAGACTTTATGGCAGCAACAGTCAGTCCTTGGGCAAAGACCCAATGTCATCAACCTCCCTTCTCAAAGTGGCATTGCCTTCTCTCTAATGAAGTACTCAGCAGACTGCAGAAAGTCAAGGAAAAGCCAACAGGCCTTCATGCCCTAATACAAGAATGCTACATACATGCACGCACCACATACACATGCAGAGAGAGAGGGAGGGAGAGGGAGGGAGGGAGGGAGAGGGAGGGAGACCCTCCCTTGTCCAATCTACATCTAGGAAATTGGAGGATTTCAGAAATTCAGTGGGAAAGTACCAGAGGTGGTATTCAGCAGGTTCTGACCAGTTCTGGAGAACTGGTAGCGGAAATTTTAGATAGTTCAGAGAACCGGTAAATACCACCACTGACTGACCCCAGCCACATCTATTCTCTGCCTCCCGAGTCCCAGCTGATTGGGAGGGAATGGGGATTTTGCAGTAACCTTCCCCTACAATTCCCACCAAGTCCACCAAGCCACACCCACGGAACCGATAGTAAAAAAAAATTGAATCCCACCACTGAAAAGTACACAGTACCTTCTATTTAAAAATAAATATAATTAATGCTGGCAAAGAGGTATAACAGCACTGAAGCAACTGTTATCATTCCATGTGTTCCTTTTTGCGCTCAGAACCAAAATAGCAAAGAAATACACAGCAGAGAGGTTTCCGTTAAAATGTTGTTCTTTTCTCCCTCCAGGGAATCTGATCCAATTATATTAAAAGTAACACCCTACAGAGCTTTTCCCATACTATTTTAAACTTTTAACAAGCCACAAAAAGAACAATGAAAGAAAGCTAGTCACACTAGGCAGGATTTTAAAAAAGAGTCTGCTACTTTTGATTGAAAAGTATAGCCATTGTGGAATGCTACTGCTTGCTTTAATCTGATGCACAGCTAAAACTGAACTACATCCATCGATGAAGTGAGCTATAGATTCAAACAACGTTAGAGGTCTACCTCTTGTCGATCACTGCTGCTGTAAGTAGCAGAATGCAAATGTGGCACCTTTAAATGACACTGGTGCATTTCCAAAATATACTGTTTCTACCTTCGGAGACATCATTTTATGCGGTATGCAGATTTTAGCGCTAGATAAAAGACAGAGCATGTGCTGACAGCTGTTATTGAAACACTGTTGAGAAAAAGGTCAGGTTTTGGGGAAGCTTTCAAAATATAATTACACTCTTGTCATTTTGAAAAATCTTACTAAGGATTGTTGCATAGATTTGCGACACGTTAATATCCCAGAACTAGAGTGACCTCTAGCTGTCAGAAAAGCACATCAAGAGGCAGCTTTTCTCATTTCCAAATGGAAGTTTACTTTCGTGACTAATTTACAGCAAAATTTCCCCTCACATGTAGAAACACTTTTTATCAGTGTCATCATTAAAGTTGTGCTGTCCTGCCTCACAATGAGCATAATGCCTGTCAATCCTTCACCAAAAAAACAGACTGACAAAAATGTGTGTACTTTTCGCCAGTTCAATGCATATTTATGAGAGAAAGAGATTATTGCCTTGAGTTCAGGCAATGAATTGTCCTGAGAGCTCCTACGATTGGGGTGAAAGACAGACTGACACACACACACACACACACACAAAAACTTTCAACCCTACAAATTGAGGAAGGAAGAGGCCTTATGTCACTCAGAAGAACTTGCAACACAGAAGCTGCAGCAGAATTTCCTGTAGAAAAGCTGGGAAAATAAGGTTCAAGTGCATTCCTGTCTCTATGCCGTAGCCAATCAAAATGCAGAGGGTTGTCTACAACAAAACACAGGAGACAAACTGACGAACAATACTTGAGTGGCATAACCTGGAAAACTCTGCTTTCAACTCAGACCATAAAATATAGGTGAAGGTCTCATTCTCAGTTGGCAGGAATTGAATAGAAAGCAATATTTATTCCTGTCAACCAGTGGTGAGATTTTTTTTACTATGGGTTCTGTGAGCGTGGCCTGGTGGGCGTGGCAGGCGAAGGATACTGTAAAATCTCCCTTCTCTCCAGATCAGTTGAAACTCGAAAGGCAGAGAATAGATGAGGGCGGGGCCAGTCAGAGATGGTATTTACTGGTTCTCCAGAACTGGTCAGAACCTGCTGAATACCACCTCTGCTGTCAACCCAGAAGCTGTTGGTGGTCCATACTCATCATCTGGGGTCACCTAGCAGGGCAGATACACCCTTATCTATGCAATAGGAACTTCTCAGCCTAAATTTCACCTCTGCCTGGAGATCTTGAACAAGGCAATTTCTTAGCTTTGCCTAAGAATAATGATTAAGTTCATATATCCATTAAGCCATAAACCCAACCGCTAGGTTCCCATTGTATTAAGTCAAACCAAGTTAACAACATTATGCCTTAATGCAGTGGGCAAACCCAGGCAAAGCATATGGGTGCACTGTGAAATCTAAATGGATTTGAAGTATTACTATCATTTAAGAGTCAACATGGCAGCAATTTCCTGGACAAAAAGCTTTCTTTCAACAGAACGACAGATTTTTTTTTAAAGGCACTGCTTTGGTAGTAGATTTTGCAGTATAAACCCATAAGGCCCAGAAATTCCATTAGTTTAGTTTCAGATCTGTTCATACAGGATCTGACTTAAGGAAGCAAGCAGCAATTATTGGGAATGATATAAGCAGGGGTGAAATTCAGCAAGTTCTGTCAGGTTCTGGAGAACGGTAATAGAAATTTTGAGTAGTTCGGAGAACCAGGAAATACTATCTCTGGCTGATCCCAGAGTGGGGAGGGAATGGGGATATTGCAGTATCTTTACCCTGCCACGCCCATCAAGCCACACCCACAGAACCAGTAGTAAAAAAAATTGAATTTCACCACTGGATATAAGCATTTAGAGAAAGGAAATCTTAACTTACATTTGGGGGAGGGCGGAATGTCCTTCAGGATCCATAACCTGAAATTCCAAATCATCTGAATTCTCCTCCCAGTAAGGATCAATGACATAAAATATTATTTTGCTATTTAAATCTTTCTGGCTGAATTGTTCTTGAATAATTTCTCCTGATAAAATAAAGAAGATTATAGAGAAATCAAAGTGTCCTTTAAAAACAGTTGTCCAAGTTTATCTAGACTAGGGGTTTTCAAACAGTTTTGAGTTGTGGAAATTGCTAGTTAAAAGACAAAAATCAAAACAAATGCCAGAAACCATGATCAAAAGACTAAAGTGTATTGATAGAAAATTGCTCCCCCCTTCCCTCCCTTAGTCACTTACAGAACAAAGGCTTCCATAGTTTAAAACAACCTTGGTGCAGTCAATTTTTAATGATGACAATTGTTATTTGGTTAGGTAATTGAAAAATCACTGAAAAATGTGGTGTGGCTACCAATGTATCAAGAAAGAAATACAATTCACTAGGATGGGAGTGATGTTATTGTTAATTTAATGTAAATAGCAGAAAATAATGGCTTGAAAGGCTTGATCAGTTTTTCAATTACTTCTTTCAATTTGGAAGGCATTAGCTTAGATGTTTTGTCTCAAAAAAGTTCTCCTGATAGTCTCTATATACACAGTTGTACAATTCACTTTACACTTTCTTTCCTCCACCACAGAGAGCAATGGTAGCACACTTAATCCTATATAGCCATCATCGAACTTTGTGGTAAGTAATTCAAACTTATGAATGATCCATTCCAGCAAATTCATATAGAAGTTTGGGAATATAGGTAGTCATCAGTTAATGACGGTAATTGGAGTTTCCATGGCTAAGCCATACAGTTATAAAGTGTGACATTATTCCATAACAGCAGTCCCTATTGCTGTCATTAAGTGAGGATGCTGGGTCATTAAGCATGGACCTCCTCATGATTTTCTGTAAGCAAAGTCAACAGGGAAGCCAGGAGGAAGTTGCAAGTCCCTGGCGACAGGTATGGGGCTGCTATGGTGAACTGCAAATGTGTCAGAGGGGGGGATCAGTGCTCTAGAGGATGAGAGGGCATGCAAGCTGTTGCCATACACAGCACAACGTGCTCTGAAGGGCAGTAAGGTATGAAAACAGCTGTCTCAGTCTAGCATCACCACTGCCAGAGCAGGAATGGCTCCTGACAAGAGAGGTATGATGTATAAAAGGCTGCTGCAGCCCAGTACAAGCATAGCCAGACTGGGGTGGCTGCTGCTGGAGGTGGGAAGGTACACAAACAATGGAAACGGGAGCGATTCACAGGAGTCTCGGCTTCTCCGTTGACTTTGCTTGTGAGAGGCTGGCAGAGAAAGTCACAAATGGCAATCACATGGTCACCGGACACTGCAACCATTGTAAGTGTAATCTGGTTGCTGATCACCTGGATCTGGATCATGTTAATTGCAGAGGTGCTGGGATGGGCAAATGTTTGAGCAGCAGTTATAAGTACTGCTCGTTTGGCATTGTCATAACTTTGAACTGTTGCTGTTGGTCTTCAACTGAGGACTACCTATAGGTGGACTCTTGTAAGACCTCTCAAAATAGTTTCTAAGGAATTGACCAAAGTTTCCCCAAAGCCACTTCTATACAGAGCCCAGAGAGGCAGGACCCCTATGACTGCTCAGCCTGGCAGAAGTAGGAATTATTATGATCAAATCTGTCCTGCCTTCCCAGATTTGCCTCTTTGCTTCTACTGTATCTCCACCAATCCCATTATTAGTGCTACCACCGCTGCTGTCGAAGGAGATTCTTTCCAGTAAACATGAACAACAAATATGGAACAGACAAGGGACCAGGAGAATCAATGGAGAAAAGCAAGCATGTAGGGGAAATTGGCTGTAATTTATAAGGCATATTGTCAATTGATAAAATAGGACAGAGCCATAGAGAGAGAAAACCCCCAGTTTTAAAAATCTAAATAGATATACAACTTGGAGCTATATGTTTTTGTAGAATCTCAGTTCAATTCAAGCCTTATTGTCAATGCACATGTGTACAGTGAGATTGGCTGAGCCTCTCTTAGTGCACACCCCCCAACACAAAAACATCTCAATAACTCAGAGTGAAAGAAAGAAAATTCCTAACTCAGTAAATCATACTGACAAACACACAATCCTCTATACATATAGGTGCGTAACATTACATGATAAAATATTACACCAATATGAACATGTTGCACATTGCGCCGGCCCTGCAAGTCTATCATACTACATGTTTATGATGTTATGTTGCATTCAGGAGTGTGCCAGCCCACGGATAAAAGCTGTGTTTCAGCCTGTTTGTGTAACTGGCTATGCTTCTATATCTCCTGCCCGATGGCAGGAGAGTAAAGAAGTGCTGACCAGGGTGTGAGTCGTCCCTGAGGATTTTCCTCGCTCTTCTAAGGCAGTGAGTCCTAGCAATTTCGTCTAGTGGTGTCAAGGGACACCCCATGATGTTTTGTGCCATGCTCATCACCCTCTGTAATGTCTTACTATCGGCGGTTGTCAAGCCATCATAACGTAATGCCATAAGTGAGGACCCTTTCTATTGTGGAACCATAAAAGGAGGTCATCAACTATATTTTACTGACAAAATTATCTAATGTTTTCATATTCCATAATAAATCTGCAATGAGGACTCCCAGACTTGGCTTTTGTGGTGATATTACTACTTGTCCAAAGAATGTTATTGGCATCCAGAAGCAATCCTCCAATTCTAACTTTTCCCAGGTTTCCTTCCTCTGTCTGTCTTCTTCTCACAATACATCAGTTATGTGAAAAGAACTAGAAGAATGGTGAAATGATTTTTAATTAGTCACAGTAATACTACCCTTCTGGGAAGGAATAATGTTAACTTTCTGGGAAGGAATAAGATAGTCAGTTAGGTCCAGTGGTTAGGTACCAGGCTGGAAACCAGAAGACTGTGAGTTCTAGTCCCATTTTAGGCATGAAAGATGGTTGGATGACTTTGGGCCAGTCACTCTCTTGCAGCCCTGCACACCTTCCAGAATTTTTGTTGTAGGGACAATAGAGTAGGATGAAAAAGGAGCACTGTTTACTCACCACCTTGAGTTATTTATATAAAAAAATAAAGGTGGAATAAAAAAATATTTTAAAAATCTTACATCCTTAATGAAATGGAAACTGTAATACCCTTAAGATCTGTGTTCTGACCCCCCTTCTTGTATACCAAAGCACTCCGAAACAAGGTCTCTGCAAGATGTTTTATTTACATACAGTTTAAACCTTGGCAGCAATCCAGCCTGTCGAGGTATGACACAGATTTGAGAGCGTCTCCAACCCTAATGATAAGTTGATTCCTGCAAAACAACTTTTGGAAAGTCCCTCCTTAAATAGCCTTGAGAGGAGCCTGATTACGATCACCTGAGTCCAATCATCGCCTAGCTGTTCTCTACGTCTATCAGCTCTCCGTTGCCAGGCATCCAGAAACCACTCCCTTGTCTCCTCCCCACTACTCCAAGGCATGATGTCAGGAGCACACTCTCTTTGGCTTTCACCACTGCTCCGTGCCTCAGGTGCCTCCTGGTGGCCAACCAGCCTCTCTGATCCTTGCTCGGAGTCGGAACCCTGTCCAGGGTCCTCCACATCCTCCAGAGCCGACTCATAGGGACCCTCGCTGTCGGAGTCTGGTGGCACCTCCAACAGCTCCTGCTGGGCCACAACAGATATATTACATAAGACAGGTTAGGACACAAGGTTATTAGGACCCAATACCTGTTGTTATATTTTGCAAGTAACCATACTGAGGTCCTCGTAAAATTTTAAAAACAATTTGATCATCTTCAGTATCGCAATCTGATGCTTTCAAGGACCGCGTTGTAATGTAAATTCCACAGTTGCCATTGTGCAAAAGTTCCACATCTGAAGCTGTATGAAGATGAACAATTTCAGGTGCTGTGTTTGCTGGGCTATCCACCTGTAAGGAAAAAAATAATTTCTATTACTGGTCAAAGATATAGATTATAATGAAAGTAATGTGTAACTTCTAGTTTGTGAAACTGAACACTTGTATAATCAAAATTAACATCCATGCTATGAACTGGACTTAATATCATAGAGGGAATCAGGCACACATAATCCAAATTATATTTGAAGGTTCTGCATGCACTGGAGAGATAAACATACTGAAATGAATTTTGGTCTATTTTAAACATAAGCATACTCAGTCTTGATATCCCTTGACGGCTTCAGGCTGCATTGTAACATTATTAAATAAATAATGCAAATATTTTACGTTTGCGCACTTTCTGTGTATTGAATTACGTTTGTACACATGAGTGCAGGTATTTATGTAGAACTTGCCTGAATAATAAATGGCAAGGGGTCTCCTTGAAGCTTGTTGTTTACAAGAAAACCTTGGTTTACTCCATCTGTCGCCATAAATGAAAACCTGTCCATCTGAGAACCACCACCTCCATGTCTGTAGGCTACATTCAGATTGTCCACATCTTGTTGGCTGAAGTTTTGCTGCCGTGATCCAGTTTCCCTGTTATAGAGTTGACCGTATTGTGGGAACTGTGTTAGGAGAAAAGAAAGATTTTGTGGTGGTGTATCTGGATCTGAAAGTTGGAGAACATCTGGAGAAAGAACTGCTGTGCTGCCTTCAAACAGTCTCAGGCCCTTGTTTTTGACCACGCTGGGTAAAGCTCGATCCACTGTCTCCAAGATGATCTCAAATTCTCCATGTTTAGTTCTTAGTCCATTGCTGATGATGAATCTGGCAAAAAGAGGCAAGGCATCCTTCAGCATGTGTTCTTGATGCACCATCTACTGAAATGAAACAGACACCTTTACTGAAGAGCTTATCTCTTACTACCTATGAGAAAAATTAAGTCCCAATTTCTGTTTGAATGGCTCTTGTGACACGTTTCAAGCCTTTGAAAAGGCACAACGTTCAAAATTCAACTCTAGAAACAGACTACAAATTGTGGAAAAGGGCTACAGTGGTTTTGAAGCTTTACTAATAATTTTAGTAAAGGTAAAGGAGTTCCTGCGGATTTTACTCTCTTAGACATTACCAACTACAAGGGGTGGTGCTCATCTCCATTTCAAGACCATTAAGCCAGTGGTATCTAAAGACATTTCCATGGTCATGTGAACAGTATGAATGATGTCATGGAGCACTGCTATCTTCCTATCAAAGTGGTACCTATTTATCTATCCACATTTGTATGTTTTCGAATTGCTAGGTTGGCGAGGAAGGGCACTCACTCTATCGCATGGTGCTCAAGTCTTGAACCTGGGCTGCTGGCTTTCCAGCGAACCAATCCAAGCATCTTGACTGCAGAGCCACAGTGCTGCCCAATAATTTTAGAAAATTACTAAATATTTTATTTAGCAATTGTTTCATATTATTAGGTTGCCTTCTGACTGTTCAAAATAAAATTCATGGAACTATGTCATATAAATTTGATTCTTGGTTTTTAGTTATACAATGTATTTGACCAATTTAACATTCCCAAAACTCTCATTTTGAAAAATCAAAATGCCTTCGCTGAGCATTAACAAAGTAACAGTTCTTTAATTGTCTATGAAGCTAGTTCCATGTAAGTGCAGAGAAAATGCCTTAATTCCCACTTGAAAATTGGCCTACCTTCATGTTTTCCAACCAATATTGAATTGCAATCTTCCTATTCAAAATCCACATTTTTGCATTTTTTCAATATAGTTTGTCAATTTTAAAAAAAGTAGGAAAAAGTATTTTTAGGAAAATAATAAATCTGCACATATTCATTAAAGTAATGTACAAAAATGGATTAAAACAAAAAATATAAAGTTTCAAATACTGTGCAGTTGGTGCACACACAATATGTACAATGCATAGGTTTGTAGAAATACTGTGTTTCCCCAAAAATACGACCTGTCCTGATAATAAGGCCATGCCACATTTTTCTGGTGGGCAAAAAATATAAGCCCTCCCCTGCAAATAAGCACCCTGGACAACCCCCCACCTTCGGCCAGGCAGAGCAACGCTCACCAACCTAGCGGTATCCCGAAAGTACCAAACTGCGGGAACTGGGGGGGAGGGAGCCAAAGGTGATCGCGTTGCTTGGCGCCTTCGGGATACCACTAGATTGGTGACCAGCACTGTGCCTAGCTGAAGAAGGGGGTTGCCGGGCGGCTGCTCTCTTGCGAGCGGGCTCCCAAAGAGCTGGGCACAGCCTCATGGGCGAATGGCTGTGTTGCGCTGTCGCAGTAGTGCAACACAACAGCCATGAAGTGACCACGCTCATGAGCAGCCACCCGGCAACCCCCCTTTCAGCTGGGCACAGCGCCATTCACTGACCTAGGGCTATCGCCAAGCCAAGTGACCACCTGTTCGCCGCCTTTCAGCTCCTGCGGCTTGGCACCTTCGAAATGCCAGTGAAAAGCGCTCTGCACAGCTGGAGAGGGGGGTTGCGTGAACAGCTGTTCTGCTCCTGCACCTCCCAGCCTCACGATGCTCTGGCCCAACTCTTCCCGTAGAACCATAGCACTTCCGCTGCCGCTGCCACCATCCCAGCATGGCTTTTTCAGCGGCTTCCAAACCCTGGCTCTGAAGGGACAGCTGGGCCAGGGAATCGTGAGGCTGGGAGGCCCGTGAGCAAGAGCAGAACAGCCGCTCGCACAACCCCCCTCTCCAGCTATGCAGAGCATCTTTCACTGGCATTTCGAAGGTGTCAAGCCGTGGGAGCTGGGCGGCAGCAAACAGGCGCTCACATGGCTTGGCGATATCCCTAGGTCAGTGAATGGTACTGTGTCCGGCTGCAAAGGGGGTTTGCCGGGGGGCGGCTCATGAGCGTGGTCACTTCATGGCTGTTGTGTTGCGCTGCTGTGGCAGCACAACACAGCCATTCGCCCATGAGGCTGTGCCTGGCTCTTTGGGAGCCCGCTCGCAAGAGAGCAGGCGCCCAGCAACCCCAAAACCATAAACTCTTCATAATAAGGCCCAAGCCATATTTTGTGAGTAAAAAGAAAATAAGACCCTATCTTATTTTCAGGGAAACACGGTATATATTCAAGTACCCTGTTTCCCTGAAAATAAAACCTCCCTGGATAATAAGCCCAATCGGGGTTTTGAGCACATGCACTAAAATAAGCCTCCCCCAAAAATAACCCCCTCCCAAAAAAAACCTCCCAAAAATATTGCAACACAGCAGCAGCTGTGAGGTGATCACGCTCGCCACCTCCTGCACCTCAAAAATAATAAGACCTTCCCGAAAATAAGGCCAAGCGTTTATTTTGGTGGTCCAAAGAAAATAAGACCCTGTCTTATTTTTGGGGAATCGCGGTACATATAACATTTGGTGCAGATTTTAAAAAAATACTAACAATTGATGAAACAACAGATTCCCCAAAGTAAGACAAGGAGAAATCAGAATTGACTATTATTTAAATAAATAAATTTCATTTTTATAACAACGAAAATAAGAAAACCCATTAGATGTGTTAATTCTAAATCTACTGTAGATATGGTGTTGCTTCTTAATTCAAGCACTGGTACATTTAGCTCACTACAATAGAATCAAAGTGCCAGGAAATCATCATATCACAAGCATAAGCTATGAATAAAATGATACACATTTAAAAATTATAATTCAAATGTCTTTCTTCATCTGAAGGCCTGTCCTTGAACACCTGTGTCAGGAATATGTCAATACATGAAGTTTCCATGCCTGCAGTTTAGTACTTCCATTAATAGAATTCGGGATCTATTGATGAGAGGAACAATACTGATATCAAAGCTGCTGGCACTTTTACCGCTGCTTAAAGATTGACCAACTTGTGTGTAGGCTCTGTGCCATCAAACAGCAGCTGCCTACACTGACCTAGTATTTGTGCCAAGAGGAAAACTGATTCTCTGTAATCAGTTTAGTTACACCAGATTTTCATCCGGAATAACAAAGATTATAAGCATATTTTGGAGGTTTCGGAGCTAAGGCAACAACAACAAGTAGATAAAATGTCCTGCTTCACTGGCAATGGTCTTCTGATTGAAGGTAATCCTTAGTTGTTTCAGAAGACAACAGGATCTGGCTAACTTTGTTTGGCCTAGAAAACTAAACAGATGAATCCTGGTTAGGAACTTCATGAGAACTCCAGAGAAAGAGAAGTAAAACAAAAACAAAAACATAAAACAGAAATGGCAAACACCATCCTCACATTGCTGCCAAGAACATTTGAAGGACATATCAACGATATGAAAATTCTATCTCTGGTCTGCTTCAACTCCTGCTTAAAATTAAAGAAATATAAGAAGGCAGAACGGAAGTGATCCTTTAATAGCTCCAGGAATGTATATTATTCCGCAAGGCCATCCCGTCTGGTGAGATGCATTTCTGTTGATCCAAGTTCTCTATATAAACTCTGGAATTCCTACTACCTTCATGTCTATTGGATTAAAAGCAGCCAGAAGAATAAAAACGTTATTAAATTATTATTGCTACTTTGAAAAATTCAACAAAGTTGCTGGGTTCAAACCGAAGAAGATTTAGTGAACAATTTAGACATGAGACTAGATGAAGAGCTTTGCTATTTTGGTACATTAATAAATACCATGCAAACAACATGCACTGCTAGATTCTTCAAGACAACAAGGTTGTCGGTTTTGAAGGGAAGTGCTGGGTTCCTATCTACCACATGCTGTTTATTTCATGCTAAGTCTTCTCTGTGTCTCCCCCTGGGATAGGGAACAGTCAACCTTCTCACAATTCTGATGAAATTTAGGAAAAATAACTCTCCAGCTTAGTTGGGAAGGCAAGTTGCATGGACTGATTTCACCATTATCATGCTTTTGGAGTTCATGGCAATTGAGTTGGCTACAGAAATTGCCATCTGCCGTGGTATTTACGACAGAAAAATGGAATCAGCTATGGTGCCAGCTCATTACAAAACCGATCCACCGTGTCAAAATGGAGGACATTAGCATCTTCTTTTAGCATCCTGCTGCCAGCATCTGATGTCAGATTGCTAATCACTTGAAGTCATCTGTCCCAAACAAGCACTGCCAAATCCTTCTTCCAGGCCAGCAGCAACAGACAATGCTGTAAGTTTATGATGGAATCAAGTGCCTTAACGGATGGTAAAAATCTGATCATTTAATCTCCCCATTTAATTAAATATCACCAGCTCTTGGTGTTTTAGTTTTTAATAATCCATCGTGGTATTTATATTTCACCGTATAACCAAATACCTTGCCAACTTCTCTCAGGCAGGAACATAATTTACAGTGATTAAAATGGAACCTATATCTTCCTTCCTTAAAATTATTTTGTCAAAATTAAACTGGCCTGGATTTTAATAAATCGGTCATGTAATCTAGATGACATGTCACTACAATTTAACTATAAGCATATATATGTATGTATGTATGTATGTATGTATGTATGTATTTGTGTTACAACCCCTGGTATGACTAAATATGGGAGGAAGGTCACTACTCCCTCTTTCTGTCCTTCGGCTTATCACAGAAGACCATGCAGGCAGAAAACCATATTTTTATTTTTAATGTTGCCTTTTTATATTTGTGTTGCATTTGTACTGATAAATAAATAAAGGTCTCCCTTTATTTATTTATCAGTACAAATATAACACACACACACACACACATATACATACATACATACATACATACATACATACATACATACATACATACATATATTCAGTATGGAAGCCATTTCAGTATTCAAGCAAACAAATGTAATAACTACCATTTCAATCAAATGGGTATTTAATTGGCATTTTGAATCTGGATCAGAGCAGGTTTACCAATTAATTAAAAAAAGAAAAATCACAAATGAGGTGAGCAAACTTATTCCAAACTGTTAATAGATATAGATTTGTTTTATTAATTAGCTGCCATGCTTTTTAATCAGCTAGGCAATGAGATACATAATTGCAAATATATTAGAATATTTTAGAGCATGTTAATGAAAATATGTCTCACAACAACGTAAAAACAATTTTAGCATTTTGGAAACTTCATCTTAATTGTATCAACTGAATTAAGGTGCAACAGCATTTAACAAGGGTCAATTCTGAAGTTTAAAAAAGACTACTATTATTTGAGCAATTTTATTCCTTTTCTATATTTATATCACCTTCCTTTCCTAATGGCCCTTATAAGAAGCTAGCAGAGTCTTACCCGCTTTACATATCATCAGAGTAGAAAAGAAAGTAGAAGCTGCTCTTAAAAGTCACAGGAAGAGACTCAGGAAGACCCAAACCCAGGTATGGCCAAGAAGGCTGAGGAATACTCAGAATGCTTATTAGAAGAAGGCAAATAATAAGAAGCCAGAATAGAGAAAAAAACATGAATGTTCCAAAATGCTTCCCCAGCTTTAAACATTCAAAGTATATATTTAAAAGTCATTTGCACTCATGTTTGACTTACGTTTGAACATTTGTGCATTTCACTTGCCCTCAACAGCTCATTTCATGAATTATTTAACACTTGGAGCTAATCTTTGTTCATTTAAATATACTTAAGAGTATAGGCTGGCTTCAAGGATAGCAAACTACTCCATATAGCTTACACCAGTGACAATAATAGAACATCAAATTTAAATTAACCTCAGGCTGAATAACCAATAAAAGGCAGCAGTAAAATTAAAACAACTTTAAATGTTTAGCTCAGTCACAAGCTAATACGAATTTCCATTCAATAGCCAAGTAAAACTTTTAAGAAAAAGTAATCAACAATAATATGATTTCAAGGTTTTTGTAAAAGACTCAAAGGATTGGGCCAGCCATAGGGGAATTCAAACAGGACAATCTGATTATGCCATTGCAATGCAAGGTACTCCTTTTTTGTGAATGAACTGACACCAGCCCCAACATGAATTTCAGCAAACACACATTATATAGGGTGATAATCAGTCTGGTAGGTATAGGATTATAGTTGTTAACTTGTTATCCTTTGACTGCCAATTTAAAGAGATGGGGATACAAAGAGGACTTTGGATTATTAATTTAAAGCGATTGATTTAAGGATGAAAGTGGTTCAACTTGGTGCCACTTTTAAGCCTTTGAAGATTAAGGCTGTAAAGTTTTTTTCCTCCAATGCAAACTCTCCTTCAAGCTAAACTTAACTCATGGTAATCTAACAGGTTTTGCCATGTATTTTCTTTAGTGGCAATATGGAAGCCATTTTCCCATTGCCATCTTCCAGGATGTTTGCAGCTTCCCAGTTTAGCCTACAATACCCGTTTAACTTCCAAGCCGAGACTGGTGCTGCTGTCTCCCAAGAAAGCAATATTTTACATTGAGCTCAGAAATACATCAGCAATAAGAACAACCGGTACAGTGCAGAAGTGAGACCTTAATAGCTGAATTCTATATTTGCGGAACTGCCTATAAAGTATAGGACAATGAGTATTCATTATCTTATATGATTCTTAAGCATCACTTTGTTCCAATATTGGACTCCCAGCTCCTTTGAACCTCAGTTGTCAGTTTATGACAAAGAATTACATGAGTTATAGTCTAAAACATTTGGTAGGCACTAGCTGCTACTCCAACATTTCACTTTGTCTATGGCTACGTATATAAAGATGACAGGAAAACGATACAGAAAACTCATACTCTACTGCTAGGTTGTCGGGATTTTTGCAACACAGATCTGAAAGTCCTTTGCTGCTTAACTAATTACCGTATTTTTCAGAGTATAAGACACACCGGAGCATAAGACGCACCAAGGTTTTGAAGAGGCAAATTTTTAAAAAAAGTAGTTAGGTAGATAGAGGGATAGAGAGGGAGAGAAAGAAATAGAGATCGAGAGATACAGTAGGTAGGTAGGGAGAGTATGTAGGTAAGTAGGTAGGTAGATGGATAGAGAGAAATAGAAGAGAGAGAGAGAGAGAGATACAGCAGAGTATAGGTAGAGTATAGGTAGGGAGAGAGAGAGGGTAGGTAGGTACATAGGTAGATAGGTGAGGGGGGAGAGAGAAATACAGTAGATAGGTAGGGAGCGAGAGAGAATAGGTAGGCAGGTAGATGTTTCCAGGTGTATTTATCCATGGGCTGGAGAAGGAAATCGCTGACAATCTGCAGCACTTAACACTTTGTTTCTGCTGGCACAGCACTTAATCAATCTAATTCTCATCAATCAGTTAAAGAGCTTTGCAATAGGGGGGAAAAAGTTTTTGCACTCTGCAAACCTCCCAAAAACTGTCTTTTTTTGCGAAAACAGGTCCTTTTTTTAAAGGCATGAATAGCCTTGTGGGGGCTTGCAGAGTGCTCCTGGCGGGGTGGGCAAAAACGAGCAAAAATGGCCCATTTTCTGCGAAAACGGGACCGTTTTTTGTCAAAGAAATTGCATGCATAGCCTTATGGAGGCTTATAGAGTGCTGCTGGGGGCTGGGGGGGCAAAAAACGGCCTGTTTTTTGCTGATTTCTGCCCTCCCGGGCCCCCAGCTCTCTGAAAGCCTCCAAAGAGTATGCACGGCCATTTTGGTGAAAGGGCGGGGCTTCGGGGGGCAAACAAATTCTGTATTCGATGTATAAGACGCACCCAGATTTTTAGCCTTTTTTTTGAGGAAAAAAGGTGTGTCTTATACTCCAAAAAATACTTCCTAATTAAACACTAAAGTGTAAAATAAGACTGTTTTTTCCTTACCTGAATGTATCTTTAGAGGAAGAGGCTTTATTACTGTGGACATAGCAGACTTTCTGCCCTGCTATATCCATTTGGCTGAAACTTGCAATGGGGATTCCAGGATAGCTGACATATTCTATCTGTCCATACTGTGGTGGGGAAGTAATCACATAGTGTAGCTCCTCTGGCTTCTTGGTACCATCAACTGCAAGGAGGACATCAGTCATCAGGAGACCTTTGTCACCCATCAGCACAGTGAGGGGTCTCATAAACAATGCAATGTTTCCTATAAGACATTTGAAATATGGACCATTGTCAAATATTTTGTATCAGCCTTTATCAATATCATGAATCAGGTCACGATTTTTATCACCCCCGCACCAGAGCATAAAATTTGCTATATTCTGCCACACTTTCATACACACAATTTTATGCTTTCTAGATCTCTTGGAGTACATCCTCTCTCTCCTCCTCAATCAGGACAGTGTATACTGTGCTAAATGTTATTGCACATAGATATGTATTAGTTTTCCCCACTGGACTACACTACACTTCAACTCCCATCCCCTATATCCAGGGTAGTCATTCTCTTGGTCAGTTTTATACCTACTATGGGAAGATCTAAAATAAAATTACCCTTTTCCACATCCTTAATAGCAACGGGAAAAACCACTTCTGGAGATCGGTTGCTTCCATCCCAAAGTTGAAAAGAGAAACTGTCTTCATTGTTTGATCCAAGAGCTCCAGTGTGTATATACCTCAAAGCGTTCGTGTCTATATTCTCCTGGGTGCATTTCATTCCTTTGTACAGTGTCACCCAATCATGACCTACCTAGGAGGGAAAATTGTATCATGATTTTGAGATATTGTGTATTGTTATGATGATGATTAGAGTATAACTATTAACATTTATATGCTATCAATCTCCTAATAACTCTGGTATTATAGTACTGATGCAGCTGTTAAAAACATTTTATTACTGAACGCAAGTTCTAAAACAAAATCCAATCTTCTTCAACTTGGTACTCCTTTTGATCATAAATAAAATTATGATAAAGCTGTGATGGATTTTCAAAATTATCTCATACGTTCCCAATATAAACAGGGAACCTTTCAAAGGATTATATCAAAATCAATTGTAAATTCTATTAGTCACTGGAGTGTGTTTCAGTCCCATGAGGGATATTTAAGAAACAGAAGGATTACACTCTCTCCCATTGTTAGCTAAGACTTGAATCTCTTTTTCCAACACTTTGTTTGGTTTTGTTGAAAAATAAAAACTAACCTTGAGCTGAAGATGTCCATTTTCTGGAACTCTCTCAAATAGATAATAAATTTGTTCCCGAGGAGTATCTTTATCTTCAGCTGACAAAACAGCACTAGATATTATCTGTGCTTCCCCCATATTCAGCTCTATCTTATCCTTTCTACAACAGAGAAACAAAGATTCTTTGTAAGTGTGTTTAAAATGAAAATAATCACTGAAATGTTCAAGACTCAACACAACCATATCTATGTGTACAACATTTCACTGCAAGCAGAGAAGGCTCTGTGGTGGTATTGTGGTTCAATGCATATATATTGAGATTTTAAATTATAAACTGATTCACAAAGTTTTATGAAGACTAATAGAGGCATACTAAATCATGCCCTTTTCTCTTCCCTTTGTGAGTTCTTTACAAATTATCACTTCAGTTTAAAGCATTATTTCATATCTAGTGGCTTCCTCAAATAACATTTTAAACAGATAGGATGTAAGATTTATTTTTTGCAACAATGCCAAATATCTATAGCTTGGATGTACGATGAGGATAGAGGTCCGTTCTCTGAGCTTGAGTTGGTTTCCTAACATTTTGTTACCAGGCTAGGTAACATATTCAGCAGAGTCAGTTTCTGTGTTCTTCTGCTTAGAAAGGTTTTGTGTGGTCAATAGGTCTTGTGATGGGGAGGTCACATCAGGTGAGAGTCACATCATGGACTTGTGCTGGGTCTGGTAGGGGTGTGTCAAGTGAGGGTATTGTAGTGGGGAGGTCAGGTCATATATGGGTCACTGGGAGATGAAGTGCTGGTTGGGGTGGGGGGGTTGCGTGGGTTGGTTGAGGGTTGGTGCTGTTGCTAGTTGGCTGTGCAGTTGATTTGAATTCTGAGCGATTCGTAGCAGAGTGGTATTCAGCAGATTCTGACCAATTCTGGAGAATTAGTAGCAGAAATTTTGAGTAGTTCTGAGAACCTGTAAATACCGGCCCCGCCCCGTCTATTCTCTGCCTCCCAAGTCCCACCTGATTGGGAGGGAATGGGGATTTTGCAGTAATCTTCCCCTGGAGTAGGGTGGGAATACAGATTTTACTGTATCCTTCCTCTGCCACGCCCATCAAGCCACACCCATAGAACTGGTAATAATTTTTTTTGAATCTACCACTGGTTCGTAGGCTGGTTGTAGGTCAATGTGTCTGTTGATGGAATGGCTTATGAAGTGCCAAGCTCCGTTGCCAAGCATGTGGTGAGGGGTAGCCTGGCCAATGATTTTTTTATTGCTCCAATCAAATTGCTGCTGTTTTGACTTCTAGCTGGTGTTCATGTATTCTGGTTTTTAGTTGGTGTGATATTTGTCCCACATAGATTGATTGCAATTGTTACAGTTAATTTTTTAAATTGCATTGTTTCTTCCATCCTTCTGCATATTGTCGTCTTCTGGATAATTCCTGATGGCATGTGGCTGTGGGTTTGTGGGCTAGTGCTATTCCTAGGGATTAAAGAATTCTGGTTGTCATTTCCAACATCCCCTTTTTTTGTATATACAAAATACTTCCTTCTGATGAGGTTTCATTGGCAACAGAAGTGTTGTGTTACTGCTCTTTTCCAGGATTTGTTTTTTAAATTTCCCATTTAATTTACTGCACAAGCATATCAGAGATTTTCTGGTATTTCTCATTCAAGTAATTTGATTAAGTGCTGCCACATGGTATAAAAAATAAACATCTTTGTGTACTTATGGGTCATAAGTACTTCTGTGAAAAGGCTTAATTTTGAGAACAAATCCATACATTTTGGCTGCTAGGAGCACCTAGTTATTTTCTAGCTGTAGTTTGAAAAAGCTTCCGAAAAGATGGATGGTGCAAACTTGTTCCGAAAGTGCTCCCATCCCCTTCAAGTCAACCTAATCAAGTACAAAACTGCAACCATGTTACTAGCAGGTGAGCTGCTAGCATGTCCAAAGGATTTCCTCTGTACCCAAGACGGAAATAAAATTGATGAAATTGCTCAGAGATGGAGATAAATACTGGGAAGACTTTTTCTTACTGTTTTCTGTATTGGAGTCTGCGGTTAAAAGACCAGGAGAGAAGCCAATATGAGGATGGAAGTCCCATACATATTACCAACGGAATGGGACATTTTACTGCTCTTGAGCTTGAATAGCCTCCTGCATCTGTTGTCTAAGAAAAAAGCATGTGTATCCTACACTAATTAGTCTTCAAGGAGCCACAGAATTTCCCATGTCTTGCCACATGTTGCACGGGTCTGCACCTTAATCACTCTATTACATTAAGACAGGATTGCATTAGCTACAGCTTTTCCAATGGGATTTCCCAAGGCTGAAGCTTGCTTGGCACAACATTGTTTTTGGCCTGCAATCATAAAGAAGTAGATCATCCGATAAAATCGGATTATGACATTTGCCATGGATGATCTCCATGAAATGAAGGAAGGGGAGGGTAAGCCCCCCATTTCTGCTTCAGTTTTTTGTTTGGGGGAAGGAAAGGACTATTTTTTTAAAAGCTCCATTAAATGTACTGGAATGATGGCTCAAAGCTGTGCTTATAGGTAGACACACCTAAACTAGCAGTTCCCCTACACACACATATACACCCACAAACACACACCAGCAACTGAAGCCTCCAGGACCAGTATTTAGGTTTTCAAATAAAAGTTCATCACTTCATACCTCTCTAGCAACGATGACAGTCAAGTACCTGTTGCTGTGGCCTAGTAGTGGAGCTCTCACCTCACCATCAGGAGGTTGTGAGTTCAATCCTAGGTAGGTAGAGGCAGATGTAGGGTCTCCTGCTTGGGCATGGGGTTGTACTAGATGACCTGTAAGGTCCCTTCCAACTCTGTTAATCTGCTAAAGGTTGCTACTCATGCTCAACATCACAAATATTGCACTGTAGCGTTTGTCGTGTATCTTCTGAGCATCATTTGATACACCTAACGTTATAAAAAATTACATTCCTCATTCAAGGGGAGATGCTTTCTACATGGAACCCTCTCAAAATTCTATCAGGTACTATTTCTAATAACAACCTACCTTTCCAGCCAGGGCCACTTTTCCAACTTATCTGGGGACTAGTATGATTTTAATCTGTTGGATTCAGTCTAGAAAATGCTCTTTTCTTTTCTCTGTATTCCAGTGGTGGGTTCCTACCGGTTCGGACCAGTTCAGCTGAACTGGTAGTGGTTTGGCGGCCTGGATCTCTGGAAACGGCAGTGACCAAGGCCTGCCACGCCCCCAAACCTGTTCTCCTGGCGGCACCATAGGCACCGCCATCTTGTTTTTTGCTTCTGTGCATGCGCAGAGAAATTTCTATTGTACTGTGCATGCGTGCACTGCACGCATCAAGCACACATGGCGCAGCCACGAGCAAAGCGGCAGTAGTGACTGCCAGAACCCACCCCTGCTGTATTCCTCTGCTGCCCAAAGAAAGTGACAGGGGGGATTGGCAAGAAAGGGACAATAAGAAGAGCTCATTCATAATGAATGCTTAAAGCTACAGATTTAATCTATTTGTAATCTATTACCTCCTCCGTGCATGTATGTCTTTGTATATATGTATGTTTATATATGTCCTAGTGTACGCCGCCCCGAGTCCTGCCTGGAAAGGGAGCGGCTAATAAATTCAAATTTATTATTATTATTATTATAATGTTGGAAACTCCCTTAAGGGCTTTTTAGGTGTTCTGATGGAACAGTCAACATTAGTGCTGCAGAGGGTTTTTGCTGCCCTGTGAATTCATCCCAATTAACAGGGCTAAACATAAAGCACAGAGAACAGTTGGTGAATAGAATCTGAATTCCCTCTGGAATTCAGCAAAGAGTCATCCTAGCTTTCTAAAGTATTTTTTAAAAAATGCAACGCAGTCTGTGTCCATCTGTGTTAGCAGCGGAAGGACACCTGTTCTCCCTTCTCTCTTCTATTTGTAGTGACCATGCCACGTTATAAAAAGTAGAAGGCAATTGGAGCAAAGATACAATGGGCTCCTTTGTGCCTCTTAGCAAGCACACAAGGAGGTTGTTTTGAATTTTTTTAAAAAAATAAATAAAGCCCCGCTACCTCAAATTTCAAAGCGCCCTCTTAGTGAACTTCCTAGCAATGCAAAAAGCTCAGTTGCTATTCTTTCTCTTCTGTTTTATAAAGGGCACCTTTCTCTTGTCAGGAAAATAATATAAAAGAAAAAAAGAAGGAAAAAGTTGATTGGAGGTAATGTATGGAAAACAACCGCACCTTCCCTCTCAAATTCCAAGAAAAATGTTTTCAATGCCTTTGAAAGCAAATGCGAGGGGGGGGAGCTAACTCTGTGGAAGAGGTCTCCTGAACCCTCTGGTTCTCTGATTCAGCCTGGCATTATTCAAAATGCCCAATACATTCACTTGCAAGGGACAATTTGCACAATTCTTTCTCTCCATTCTCTTCTCCTGATGGTGATTTGGGGAACCTTCTGCATTTACTTCTGAAGGCATGACCCCAAAGTACAGGATTTGGAAGGTCTGTTGAGGAGACGTTTGATTTGCATTCTCTCCACAACTAAAATAATCTTTATCAAACAGGGTGAAGAATGATTGGTATATAGATAGCAATATAAATAGATATTGTCTCCTTGGAAGAATAGAGAGAGAAAAAAGCTATTCTTGGCGCAAGAATAGACTGACCAATAGAGGGCATGCTTATATTATTATTGCTTTTTTATCACCTTCCAAAACTATCCAAACACTAATTTTATTGGAATCATATGTAACATTTGCCTACATCCATGACAGTGAACCTATGGAATGCATGTTCAAAGTGGCACGCAGAGGCATATCGCCTGGCATGTGTGGCGTCTCCCGTTCCTCTTCCGAGTTTTTGGCATGCATGCATGCATATGCGACAATCAGCTGGTCTTTGTGCATGCGGCAGTGTCGGAGATCGGAAGAATTGGTCTTCCTTTTTCTGGCGTGAGCTTGTGTGCTGCCCAGTTGATCTGCACATGCGCATGCGCAGCAGTAACCGGAAGACTTGCTGGCCGGCAAGAAAATTGTGCGCCAGAAACTAGAAGTACATTTTCTGGCACATGCATGTCCCCTGGATAGCTCCTCTTCCTGGTTGTGGTGCAAATGAGTTCCACGCGCAAAGTGCTCCCCTTTTGGCACTTGATGCTGAGCCCACATGTGCTCCCTTTTCACCACGGTACCGAAAAGGTTCACCATTACTGGCCTACATGTATATCGCTAGAATATGTACATACAAGGTCTCTCTCTGTCTCTGTCTCCCGCCCTCCCTCTTTCCCCGTGTGTATGTGTGTATCCCCGTGTCCCCAATTCAGAACTAGCTACAGTAACTTTTATCTCATTGTCCATTACACAATGTTCTTCAATGAGAAGGAATACTACATGAAAACATTGCTAGCATTAATGGTGGATATTTGCCAAAGATGAGCTCTTTTAATCACAAATGTGGTCAGTACTGAATCATTTGGCCCGTATAAACACAGCAGTTTGGAAGAGGTATTTGTGGCTTACCTGATCAGCACTGGTTTCTCATCATTAACTGGGATAACCTTAACTGAAATGGTTTTTGACACTTTATGTTTCCCATCCGACAGCTGGATTGAAAAGTCATCAGCTAAGTTGTCAGAGTCATCATGGAGATACACAAGTTTCAATCCTGAAAGGTAGAGAATGTAGGTGGGTAACAAGGAAAAGGAGAGGAGAAAGGAAAAGGAGAAATTTATTTAGATTTATAAATTTATAAATGGCACACGTAATAAGTTACCGTATTTGTTGTTACTGCTGCCAAATTAGTAATTGTAATTAATATTGCAATATGGCAAATTATTGCCAATATGGCAACTAAATGACCAAAAATAAGAAATCCAACATTCCTTAAGTCAATTCAGTGGTGGGTTCCTACGGTTCAGACCGGTTCGGCTTAACCGGTAGTGGTTTGGCAGCCTGGATCACTGGAATCGGCAGCGACCTAGGCCTGTCACGCCCCCAAACCGGTTCCTCAGGCGACGCCGTAGGTGCTACCATCTTGTTTTTCAGTTCTGCGCATGCGCAGAACAATTTTAATTGCACTGCGCATGCACGTACATACTGCATCAAGTGCGCACGCACAACACGCATGCACGCACAAGCAAATGGGCAGTAGTGCCTGCCTGCTGGAACCTACCCCTGAGTCAACTGTGCTTGAAAATATAGGAAACTGGATTGGCTTAAAGATTTACACAATAGATAAAATCTTGAAAAATCCTTCATACAGGCTGTTTATTCTGATCTCTATTTGTTTCATTAACAGAGTATTTTTAATTAATGAACTGAGGAATCTTTTCTTAATAGAATTCAGTTTAGTATTCTATTGCCTATGATTTGATGGAAATTGTTTCAAAGAACCAACATGGCCAGAAGGAATATAATACTTACCATTTTTTAAACTCTCCATGGAGAAACTATCCACCTGAATTTCATGATACTGTTGACTAATAGTTGCCTGCCTGTAATGGAAAATATTGTTGCCATGTACTCCCTTAACAAGAAACCCATGGTGGGGCTGTTGAAGGACAGTAAACATGAGGATATCTTCTGGTACATCCAAATCAACAGCATTGATTATTGATGGATCCAACTCCTTCATCTGTCCCTCTTGCACCTGAACAGTCAACAGAAGATAAAAGTCAACTCTTTCACAAAATGAATGCTAAGATGTAGAATTCTCAGGTCTACAGACCAAATGAATATCACTCAGTAAATTACCATTAGACTGTTCAGTGTAAGAAGGGTTTTCTTCTTTTTCATTAATATGAGCAAACTCCAAAATTTAGACAAAGATCAAATTTCACTTTTCATAAAGGGATGCCCTCCCCAGAGCTTTTTTGTGTTTTACTTCACATACACACAAAGAGAAAGAAATGTACTAATAGAACAGGCTTGACACAGGTAAAAGGAAAGAGAAAGTGGAAATCGGCACAAGAATGACAAAAGCAAGGAAAGAACGAAGAAGTAAACTTTCATTCACAACTCATCTGCAGTATCTACACTCATCTGGGATTGGTGGCACACTTCTGGGTTCCCACGACATAACTGAACCTACAGTATGTAACTCAGCCAATTAGGCAAGTAGTAGAGATGCAATATTTACAGGCGAAACTCGAAAAATTAGAATATCGTGCAAAAGTTCATTTATTTCAGTAATGCAACTTAAAAGGTGAAACTAATATATGAGATAGACTCATTACATGCAAAGCAAGATAGTTCAAGCTGTGATTTGTCATAATTGTGATGATTATGGCTTACAGCTCATGAAAACCCCAAATCCACAATCTCAGAAAATTAGAATATTACATGCAATCAATAAAACAAGGATTGTACATGGAACAATATCGGATCTCTGAAAAGTATAAGCATGCATATGTACTGAGCACTTGGTTTGGGCCCCTTTTGCAGCAATTACTACCTCAATGCAGGGTGGCATGAAAGCTATCAGCCTGTGTCACTGCTGAGGTGTTATGTAAGACCGGGATGCTTCAATAGCGGCCTTCAGCTCTTCTGCATTGTTCCGTCTCATGTCTCTCATCTTTCTCTTGGCAATGCCCCATAGATTCTCTATGGGGTTCAGGTCAGGCGAGTTTGCTGGCCAATCAAGCACAGTAATCCCACAGTCATTGAACCAGGTTTTGGTGCTTTGGCAGTTTGGGCAGCTGGAAAATGAAGTCAGCATCCCCATAAAGCTCGTCTGCGGAAGGAAGCATGAAGTGCTCCAAAATCTCCTGGTAAACGGCTGCGTTGACCCTGGACTTAATGAAGCACAGTGGACCAACACCAGCAGATGACATGGCTCCCCAAATCAACAGACTGTGGAAATTTCACACTGGACTTCAAGGATCTTGCTGTGTGTGTCTCTCCATTCTTCCTTCATACTCTGGGTCCTTGGTTTCCAAATGAGATGCCAAAGTTGCTCTCATCAGAAAAGAGGACTTTGGACCACTGAGCAACAGACCACATCTGTTTTTCTTTAGCCCAGGTAAGACGCTTCTGATGTTGTTTGTTGTTCAGGAGCGGCTTGACAAGAGGACTACGACATTTGAAGCCCATGTCCAGGATCCGTCTGTGTGTGGTGGCTCTTGATGCACTGACTCCAGCCTCAGTCCACTCCTTGTAAAGTCCCCAACACTTTTGAATGGCCCTTTCCTGACTATCCTCGCCAGGCTGCGGTCATCCCTGCTGCTTGTGCATCTTTTTCTTCCACACTTTTCCCTTCTACATACAGTAAATTTCTATTAATGTGCTTTGATACAGCACTTTGGGAACATCCAACTTCTTTTGCAATTACCTTTTGAGGCTTTCCCTCCTTATGGAGGGTGTCAATTATGGTTTTCTGCACAACTGTCAGGTCAGCAGTCTTTCCCAAGATTGTGATTCCTACTGAACCAGAATGAGAGACCATTTAAAGGCTCAGGAACCCTTTGCAGGTGTTATGGCTTAATTAGCTGATTAGAGTGAGACACTTTGACACTTTTTCTGAGATTGTGGATTTGGGGTTTTCATGAGCTGTAAACCATAATCATCACAATTATGACAAATCATGGCTTGAACTATCTTGCTTTGCATGTAATGAGTCTATCTCATATATTAGTTTCACCTTTTAAGTTGCATTACTGAAATAAATGAACTCTTGCACAATATTGTAATTTTTCGAGTTTCAGCTATAGTCTGCTTTTCCCATTGATTCTCCATACTCTCCTCCCCAAAGCTAAAACAACACAATCAAGTTTAGGTACCAAAGGAGGAGGAGAGGGGGTATAGCAAAATAATCAAGAAGTAAAGGAGCTCTGCAAGTGTTGGGTGCAGGCGAATGATGTGACTTCAAAGCATAGGATGGTAAAAAGGTAAGAGCATAAATAAATTATTGTGAAGATAAACATAGCACAATATTTTGCTCCACGTGGTTGCATATACATGCACAGAGGATCAGAGATGGAATGATTTTGACAGGGGACAGTAAAAGCAAAGATCATTATATTGCCTTGTTAAAAGCGGTCCTTGGGACACCATTTCCTTCCTTACTGTAAAATTCCTTGCCATGAATTCTGGTTCTTCATCATTGGTTGGATTAATTAAGACATAAAATGGTGCCTCCACTGAACGATGCTTCCCATCAGTGACGTACAGCATAAATTGGTCTGTAGTTGGTTCAATTCTCTTGTGCCTGGTCTGAACATAGTTAATATGCATCTTCCTCACATTTTCCATGTGAAATGAAGCTAGGCATGTCGGGCGGGAATGAAAAATAATGAAAATGCATATTTCTACCCTTAGCGAAAATAACAGTACAGATAACTAACAAAATACATATAATGCAAAGAACAGGTTACAGAGAAATAAGAGAAAATTCATTGGATTTACAACTGGAGCCAATGTTAATCTGTGTGTGTGTGTGTGTGTGTGTGTGTGTGTGTGTGTGTTCCAGCATAACTCTGGAATGCCTTGAGCAATTTCAACCAAACTTGGTACACAGATGACTTACTCTCTGGAAACAAATACTGTGGGGGTAAGACACTCCTAACACCCCTTGGGGGAGGTGTTCTGTTAAGATATAGCCTGTTGTGCCTTAAAATGGTTTCCACCATACTGCCGTAAAATAGCTTCTACTGTACAGTGCAGAGGAATTGCTATGATAATGGCTTCACAGTGCTCCACAAGGGTTCTCCCTCTGGTAAGGGGGAAAATCCAACATTAGAAATTACATTTGGTCCAGGATTATTTTTGAGGACAAATGTATGGATTAGTATAAATAAATACCCGGGCTACATTATCAGCTAGTATCGGATAAATATGGGAAGTCACCTTCAACTAGTCTCTCCATAGAATACAGTAAAATCTACTAACAAGAACATGATAGATAACAAGCCCAACAGACAACTATCAACATATACAAGAATGCTGTAAGACACTCCAAAGAAGATACGAAACTTTCCTGTATTTAAAGACAAGCGGCCCTCCCTGTAACACAGACCTACCTATACTTATCCCTGCATTACTTTTCTCAAAACCAGGAGATGGTAATATATTTTCTATGTACCCAAACTGGGGAGGGGATGTTAAAACAAACTGTAGGTCATCTGCATTGGTGTCAAGATCAGTGGCGCACAAGTGTTTACTTGTGATAGCTGCTGAGGCACCTTCCTGCACAGCAAACACAAGTCCTGCAAAAAAAAAAAAAAACGAGAGAGAGAGAGAAGGAGAGAGCAAGAAAGAAAGAGAGATGATTACTGTTATTTAAACATATTAAACCCCTATGGTATTTTAGGCTAAAAAATACAACTAGTAATTAATGAGGAAAATTCTCCTTCAACCACTTGGTACCATTGTTCTGCAGTCAGGCCAATGACTCTTCTTTCTCAGCAAGAGAAGAAGAAAGGAGGGGGAAAAAACACTTGCAAAACAATTTTGCTGATCAGCTATTCAGAATGGCTTATGGGTTGCTCAAGATGGGTTGTTACCCTTGTTTGTCACAGCATTAATTGCCTGAAAGCTATTATGAATTGCTCATAATGAACCATTTTTCATGCATCAGTACTTAATTTCTCTGCTGGGACAATCCTTCATTTTCAGAACATTGCCTGGGTGACAGACAGCAAATCACGAATTTGCCCGTACACGAGCTGTTGAAATGTGGTGTACTTGCATACAATACTGGCAAACCAGCTTTATTTTGCAAGATGTGGAACAGCAATAAAGAAATATTAATTAGGACCACTGCATAACACTAGAGCTCATTCTGACAAAGATAGCGGTAGTGTTTAAGACTCACATATAATTTCATTCACAAGAGAATTCATGTTTTTAAATGCAATTTTTCTTCAAAATCCAGTTAATATGGCCCATTATAAAAACTTTTAAAGAGAAACCCATGTGGAGAGATTGTCTTGAAATTTATAATTAATGCCTAGTAAAGTTTAAAGGTAAAAGTAAAGGTTCCCCTTGCACATATGTGCTAGTTGTTCCCAACTCTAGAAGGCAGTGCTCATCTCTGTTTAAAAGCTGAAGAGCCAGCACTGTCCAAAGACGTCTCTGTGGTCATGTGGTTGGAATGACTAAACGTAGAAGGCGCACGGAACGCTGTTACCTTCCCACCAAAGGTGATCCCTATTCTCTACTTGCATTTTTACATGCTTTTGAACTGCTAGGTTGGCAGAAGCTGGGACAAGTAGCAGAAGCTCACTCCGTTAGGCAGCGCTAGGGATTCGAACCGCCAAACTGCCAACCTTTCTGATCGACAAGCTCAGCATCTTAGCCACTGAGCTAATAAATAGGTACGTAATAAATGATTAATAAAAATAAAGCAATTATATATAATTCAGCTTTACCCTTATAGATTCTACAATCTAGAATATGATTGTATAAATATGACCAGTTTCCATCTACTGAAAAGTTTAAAAGTTTGTTGTTAAAATGTAACCAATGCTTAATCTTTTTACATTTAATTACTATATTAAATGTAAATAATGGGCTATTTAAGTTCAGAGAGAAAAAAACGATAATGTACTTTTAATGCTTTTCTGAGATTGTGAGTGTGTGTGTGTGTGTGTGTGTGTGTGTGTGTGTGTGTGTAAACCACCTTGAAATTTAAAAATAAACTCTCTTGGAATATGTTTCCCCTTTATCATTGCAACTTAATTCTTGTAGAGAACTTTCATTACCCAGAAAGCATTTTTAAACAAAAATCTCACCTGCAAATTGAAATGGTAAGGTTCTTTCTGATATTTGGGTTTTGTCCAGCATAGTTAGAAATCTCAGCTCTCCAGACATTGAACCCTTTTTAAGGAACTAGTTTCTGAGCTGTAACTCAGCAGGACAGAAGAAAATCATATGCAACAGAAGGAAGATCTGCCTCATGAAGCAATATTTGAATCCTAGATTTCGTCTTACCACTTTACCAATACAACAGAAAGCCATTCTTCAACGCTAGGGGAGGCAGCTGGGATCTGTAAACATTAAACTTATCTGAGGCCTGCAAACCTCTTGCTTCCTAGCTTGCCAACTTAATTCCTGGCAGATCTTTGTTATGTTACCCTTTCAACTAGAGTTATAATATCATACCTCGCATTTCAAAACTGACTTGAACACAGACTTCGAACCACAAAAAGAGCAACTGGGATTAATTCCTACAACTCTGGACTGCTGTTTGTTCTTCTCTGTAGTTAGTTTTCTCCCTGCCAAAAAGACCAAGGCTCGTAATTTCAGGCAATTCCGCTAATCGCCTAAATAAAAGAGTGTTGAAATGGAACAGAATGTGCACTGCAAAAGTTCTGCAGCATTTGCATAAGAAGGGCTATGGCGATTCACTTTCATCGAGGAATTGCGTTTATACTTGCCCCAGAAGTCTAAATTTCAAGGTAATTGAATTCTCTCTACAACAGAAGCACATTCCTGCAGTATCTGCTGGAACAGAAAGTCCAACTTGGACAAACTCAATGAAAATTGATTGTGGGAAAAACTGGGTTCTATACTATAGCATTCAAAGGCAATTCATACTATCACACTGGAATTTAATGACAGTGTGCTAAGCAAATCTCCAACAATTTCAGCAAATCCTAGAGTGGATTCATGATTATTTTTCTTTGCAACTTGTAACACAACCTACTGTACAGTAATTCTGGCAATAGGTCAACTTTTTAGTGGCATAAGAAATATGGATTATGTTGTGAACTGTATGTATGACTGACTGACTACTGTCATCCTTCCAGATCCTGTTGCCTAGTCAAATTTGTACTAGCCTATTTGATAGACAATGATCTCATACTACTAATGATATCATATCTATGATGGACAATGCTTTTACAGGTAGTCCTCAACTTACGACCACAACTGAGCCCAATTTTTGTTGTTGTTAAGTAAGACAGTGGTTAGGTGAATTTTGCTCACTATAGTTGTTAAGTTAGTAACATGGTTGTTAAGTGAATCTTGCTTTTCCATTGACTTTGCTTATCAGGAGGTCGCAAAAGGTGATCATATGACCCCGGGACACTGCAACGGTCATAAATATGAACCAGTTGCCAAGCATCTGATGAACATGGGGATGCTGCAATGCTTGTAACTGTGAAAAATGGTCATGTCACTTTTTTCACTGCCATTATAACTTTGAACAGTCAGTAAATGAACTGTTGTACGTCAAGGACTACCTGTATTGATGGTACCCTACATAAGCTTTATTGCTCCACTGGTACAGGTACGAATGAAGATGTCCTCCATCATCTACCATTCTGCCTAAGTTTTAAATGACAGAATGTGGCAATATGAATGTTGAAAGAAGAAAATGCTTATCGATTTTATCTATTTTGCTAAATTTTGTGTGCGCTTACACAATCACCACACCCAATTAGCCAGACATAAAAAGCAATAATAATTTTACCAGTGGCAATGGATGGTGGCTGGTTGTCAACTGGAAATATTGTGATATTAATATCATATACTGGAAAGGATTTATGATATGGTACAGGAAAAAATGAAGCTTTATCGTCGCAACAGGCCTTTACATCAGGATCAATTTCATCATCCAACACAACAAAGGTAAGAACATCAAAGATAAGAGCTAGGCCAATCTCGCCACCTAGAAAAATAAAATATATAGATGAAGTATATGGTATTTTGCAGCATTAGCCTATCATTTTCAGCAAAAATTATGAAACCATGAGGTTTAAGAGAAATGTCTAAAATTGTGATGCAGCTATAGTGCAGTATCTATGTTTTTGTGCTGAATCTAATCTAATCTAATCACAAAATTATCAAAAGATTCTACACACATCTTTTCCTTCTAATGCAAACAGAAGAAACATGGGGGGGGGGAATTGGGGAGTAACCAATTGTTGTCTCATATAAGAGATACGCAGGATGAAGACTAAAGTAATTTAATATTTCAGTATTTTCCTAGTGACCACTGTGACAAAAGATAGTCAAGGTTAAGAATTTTGGATGTCCCACTGCATCATTATAGACATGTTCCAAACAATCCTCTGGAGAAAAATAATAGATTTGAAAAGTGCTTCAGTTCCTGAGCTAACATTTTCCTTAACAAACCTTGTTATAGGTTATACAGGAATTGTATACACTTACCTTCCCCACCGGTTCACAAATGTGAGCATGCGTGCAATTTTCTCCTAACCACACTGTCACGCATGCGCAGATCCTTCCGTGCATGCGCTTTTGGCGAAAAAAGGGCCTGCATGGGATGCCATAGAGCCAAGGGCAGGTGGGCAGAGCCACCCGCGATTTCCGCTACCGGTTCAGGCGATCCGGTCTGAACTGGTAGAATACCACCTCTGACAATACATAAGAAAGTCTGTATCTAAATTCATTAGCAAAGTTCATTGTTGAGCTCCTAGACCTGATTCAATTATGCAGTTTTTGATCTGAAATACTCTTCTTGGTGAACTACACCCCTTCGGACTATTAAACAGAATGGCTACAAAGCAGTTTTAGAGAAAACTAAATAAGATCTGTCAGCTTTATACAGGATGGGCGATTTTGAGAGATTTTCACCCAGCAATTTTCTTCAATAAGACTCCTGAGGGAGGAATGTCAGACGAGACACTTGTCAACTGAATTAAAGTGACACTTTCACAAATGATTTCAGTTTTTCCCTTTATGCATATTCCCAAGACGAACTGGGATTCTAAAATGTGAGAGAAAAAATTCATTCCCTGGAGTTATTTGGTGGCAAACATGGATGTTTTCTCCCAGTACAAGAATCACCTTCTCTGTCAACTATCTCCCACCAGCATTTGTCATCAGTGAAGATACAAGTCTGATTATTTAATATCATCTGCTTTTATGTCATGGAGACAGGTATCATAAACACTCTGTGTTTTATAATATTGACAGCTCAAAGAAGTGATACACAGGCAAAATGGAAGATTTATTTATGTAAATCAAATGTTTATCAATTTTGCACATGACTGCTGTTGTTTGATATTTTTCATTTCAAGGATCTTGTATTTTCAATAACAGAAATATACGGTGTCAGTCATAAAAACATTATGTAATGGCCATGTGTGCTACAATTCTTTCTAAAAAGGGACTCTTGTGCTTTGGAAGCTATAAATTTAGTAACTCGTTAATCTAGTTAATAAAATTAATGATCATTCAGTATCAATTACAGCATCTGTCACCTGAAGTCTAGCCATAGTAATGCAAAGAAGCCATCTGTATCCTGACCAATATTTTAAACTATTATAGATTACATGCAACTTTCATCTGGAAGAATAAGCAAGAATAATTCCGCAGAACCGCCAAAAAGATAGTTACTATTCAATTTACATTTCTGCCTAATGTCTTATAGAATTAAATTTCTTCTTCAGGGGCAAGCATCGCAAAGGAGATTGCTAATTATCCCTTTGGTGAAAGAGAGTACATTTTAAGGGGAAAGTGTATCTTTTGATAAGAGAAGCAAACTTTCTTGAAGAATTAAATCATTGGTAAAATCTGTTGACAGGTAATAAATTGGACAGTAAATAAATCTATTAAATAGTTACAAGCACAGTTCACTCTCATTTAGCATTCAATGTCTTTCTTCTTTGTTTTTCTGGATTTTTTCCCCTTGTAAAACACAATATATTTATTTTCAGTTGTAGGGTAGCAATGTTAAATAAACACAAAAAAGAAATCAGCATAAAGGGCCTTTCCAGGCATAGCAGAATCATTTTTGTGCCACTCAAGAGAACTGCAAGGGGAATAATTTTTCACAATACCAGTAAAAACTCAGGTCTCTACATAGTATCAACCATATTCAATAGACTAAGCTATGAAATCAATGCCAATAAACTACTTTTATTAGAACAGTTATAGTAACAGAATCTTGCATGTCTGAATATGCTTCCCTCCTCCTTCACTTTATCTTTGTGTGAATTAGGGAAGATACTATTTGAAGTATTTTATCAGGCCTGTCCTTTGGAATGTGGTAAGCAGGGGTGGAATTCACTTACTTTCCCTACCGGTTTGCAAATGTGAGCGCGTCCATCCACATATGCGCTCAGCCTTCCACAAATGCTCTTTCATTGCATGTGCGACTTGCACGCATGCCCATGACTTGAAAAAATGCCTAAATCGGACGACATAGAACCAAGACAGGTGGGCAAGCCCACCCGCAATTTCCATTACTGGTTCAGGTGAACCGGTCTGAATCGGCCGAATGCCACCTCTGTACTTAAGCTGTTTCTGTCTGATTGCTGTCTTGGTAATGGATCTTCCCACTGTCATTCAATGCCATTTTCTGTGCCTTCCACAATTAGTCTCAAGTTTTTACTTACTTGTATGTTCATATGTCACAGTTCCAGAAACAACATCAGCTTGAAGAAAGCGATCTGTCACAAGTCCGCCTCTCTTCACAACCCCATACTTAGAAGGTCGTGCAACCATGAACATAAGCTGCATGTCTTCACTATCTTTATCAGTTGCATAGAGGTGCTCTGAAGTGATGGACACCGCCTGTCCTTCTGGACATTGCATGATGGGAATGAGGTCAGCATTCATCACCGGGGGTTCATCATTTACAGAAATTACCTAGAAAAAAAATATTGCATTTATTTATTCAAACAAATATATATGGATGTCCAACTCATACATAGTGATTCCAGAAAGATTACAACATTAAAAATCCACAGTCTAAAACTCCTACCCACCTCATGCATAAACAGAGGATTGCTTCCAGTTATATCACATGCCATGTAATTTTTAGTTAGCTATGTTATCGTGTATTTATTTATTTTATATCCCACTAAAGGCACGGTGTAACTTTGAATGGGCATTAATCAAACGATTGTAAATCGAGGACCACTGTTTGCAGAATTAGCCTTTTACTCATACCTTTAAAAATCACAATCTCTATATTTGGCTTGAGATTTTCCTGATTTTACAAACAGAAGGCAAACATTTTGAACCGTCTGATTTGTAACAATCTAGGAATGGTAACCCAAATAAAAATGCAACATAAGTTTGGCTTTCTTAAGGGGCTTTTGCTGAAATAACTTTTTCTGACACATTGCATTTTCTTCATCATTTAATTCTAAATGAAATTTATTCCTGACAATAGGGGATAAGCTGAACAGGTGCAGGTGTCTATCAGCTCCTGCATATCAAATCTGTTGCCTAACAAGTACTGTCACATAAACCTCCAAAGTGAAGAACAAAACTCTTCCTGTCTATGAATTCCCAGTTGTTGAAGCCAAGCGCAAATCCCTCTGACAATTTCACTTTTCCACCGGACGTGTGTTTGAAGGAATCTTACACTGACCTTCACATGGAGGATGAATTCGAAGGAGTTAATGCCATCTGTAGCCTCAAAAAGAATATGATCCTGTGGAAACTCTGAACCATTATGCTGGTACCTATGGGAATCAAAGGATAAACCTAGGTTTGCAAGGTTGCTACTGCAACTATTGGCAGGCTTAAGTAATGCGCTAAATTCTGTACATTGTCACTAAATTCAGTCTTTTCTTAACAAAAAAAGAGCTAATATTTCCCATTCTTCACTAAGAAGCATCCATGAGGAGGCATGTCAAAAAAGTAAAATACCAGATACAGCTGTGAAATAAAAACCTCCCCATTTTTAATCACATGATCAAATCCACCATCTTGACATCTCTCTCTCTCTCTCTCTCTTTCTCTCTCTCTCTCTCTCTCTCTCTCACACACACACACACACACACACACACTCTTCAGAATCAACTGTTCGAAATAAAATTGAAAGAGACAATTTTGGATCAATTTTCTCAGACCTGCTAGTTTACATTTGCAAAGAGTTAATATGGAGAGGACGGGAAAGAATTGAAACGTATTTGCCACCCAAAAAATGTAAGACAGGCTACTTTTCATCAAAAATTGATCGGGCTTGAAATCAGCCCTATGGCTTCACAGCAATTTGCACCCTAACCTGACTTTGGACATCTGTAAATCTTCACATGTCAGCCAATCTCTTTGGTTCATAGGATTCTCATTTAACTCAATAGTTCCATGAAGAGGGAGCTTAAGGAGATGTATACGTATGTTTTCCAGCTTGGTGTCCACATCTGAAATCAAAATATGGCCTTTGGTAATGGTGCTCTGGCCCCCTTCTTCCACTTTCAAGCTGTTTGTGACCACCTAAGCAGAAGAAAAGATACAACACTTGCCATTTCTTCTTAGAATAATATTTTTGCTGAAGTTTTAGTACTAGGCCTAGGGTATATTTTTTCATAGAACACAGTTTTCCAGGCTTCAAAATCTCTCATCTAAAAAAAGTTTTGCATTCTGGAGACACCGTCCACAATATTTTCTCAATTGGTCAACGTTGGACTTGAAGAGTGTTGGTCTTTGTGGCCAAAATGAAAAACCATAATTTTTTGAAATTATATTTTCTTTTTTAAAAAATAGTATTTATTCAATTTTCCAACATTTAAAAGACAAAAGACAAAACACAAATTTACACTTATAACAGCTTTCCATATCGATATCAATATTTTTCGTAACAATCCTATTTACAAACATTCTATCTCAATTTCACTATCCTAAGTTATATCCTTATTTAAGTTATAATAACATCAAATCAATGTTGTATATTTCTTATACCTTTTACATTCTATATATTATACTTTAACCTTTTATACCCTAAGTTTTACATTTAGTCTCAAGCCAGGAATACCATCTATTCCAAATTTGATAGTATTCGGTTTCCTCCCTCGCCTTCATTTCCATAGACAGTATATCCATTTCTGCGCATTCATAAATTTACCTTCTTATAATTGGGTCTGGAAGAGTATCTGTTTGTTTCCAATTCTGTTCTAAAACAATTCTACTTGCGGTTAGAATATGTAATGTTATGTATTGTAATTTTTTCCCCATTTTCCCATCAGAAATACCCAGGATGAAATTATATTTTCTTATTGCAGGAGATCAGGTAGATGGCCATGAGGAAGATATGCAAACTCCATTGTCATAGTGGGAAAGAATAAAACCATTTCTAAGCCCAGAACATCCAGTTAGCATTTAGAAGTGGTTCAAACAGGTGCCTTCTTAATGCAGAGAAATGCCTCCCTAATAAGTAGGGGAAAGGAGGTACAACACAATCAGACAAGCAACTTTCTGTTACTATAGACAAACTCAATTAAAGTTGTTTTGCCCTCCTGTGGAGGGGATCTATCTTGTGGTAGTGGGATTCCTGCTTTGAGGTGTACTTATACTAGATTTATTGAGATTTCAAAATCATATGGTAGTTCTGGTTCGGCTGATTCCACTCACAAGTCCTCCCAAAGTCTGAAACTGACCACATTATTATCTTCACTTCTGCCAACCTCAAAATGCAAAAAGCATGCAGAGAACATTATGAGACAGCCAGCACCCAATACATTTATCTTCGGTTGACAAAACTTTTATCTCCACTGCACACAAAAGTACAAAGTAAGAGTATCCCACCTCTTGAATTACTGTTCCTTAATGGAGCAACAAAAATCCTCTCATCTCAATTCCACACAAAAAGGATATACCTTGTTTCCCTGAAAATAAGATCTCCCTGGATAATAAATCCAACCGGGCTTTTGAGCGCATGCGCTAAAATAAGCCCTCCCCCAAAAATAAGCCCTCCCCCAAAATATTGCAACACAGCAGCAGCCATGAGTTGACCACGCTCACCACCTTCTGAAACTCAAAAATAATAAGACCTCCCCAAAAATAAGGCCAAGTGCTTATTTCGGGGGTCAAAAGAAATAAGACCCTGTCTTATTTTGGGGGAAATACGGGTACAATAAATTGCTATTTCCCCCTCTCCATTTTTCAGGTCATCTTCCAGGAACTGATTTGTGCTATTAATCTTCCTCCCCCCAAAACCATCATTTTCTTATTCCATTTAAATCGTTCTACAGCAACAATTCTTATACAGCACATGTTAACAGTTTAACAGCTGGTTTTTTTCTCAGTGATGCTGAGTAGAGGTGACTTTCAAATTTGAAATTTTCTGAGCTGGAAACAGGGCTGTTTTAAAACTCAGAATGCTCCTGATAGCACAAGAAAAGCATCAGAACATTTCCAGTGAAGTAAGAACAGCCCACTGAAATCAAAACAGATGTTCTGCATTGTCCTCAAAAACTTAAAATTTGAAATGTTTTGCAGTATTCTAATATTCTAACTACATGTGAACCAATGGTGGGGTTCAACTTTTTTTACTACCAGTTCTGTGGGCTTGGCGTGGCTTGGTGGGCGCGGCAGGGGAAGGATACTTCAAAATCTCCATTTCCTCCCAATCAGCTGGGACTTGGGAGGCAGATAATAGATGGGAGCAGGGCCAGTCAGAGGTGGTATTTGCGGGTTCTCTGTACTACTCAAAATGTCAGCTACTAGTTCTGAAGAACTGGTCAGAACCTGCTGAATACCACCTCTGATGTGAAGAAAAGATAAAGGAAAAATGATGATTGCTTTTAGCAAGGACATGGGAAAAGTTAAAGCAAAGAATCACTTCCAAACTCAACTGCATTGTGATTCAAACGAAAGACCAGTTTTTCTTTGTTCTGATTCCAGATATAGTAAATATTTTTTTCAGTTTCCCAATACCGACATTATAAGATCAGAGAAAGACAATTCTAATTCTGAAAATGTAAAGAAAAAACTGATTTTCCCATTGTCCTAGCACGGAAATTGGAAAATTGACAGTTCTAAAGAAGAATTGACAGCATCAGAAATTATTAAAACTTCCTATTTCTATCCATTATTCCCTTTCCTGAACCTATTTTGCCCACCATGCCTTCTCTGGCAAAAGCCCTGTTTCGTAAAATGTGATTCCATTCTCAAATATCACCATTGTTACTATTATGGTTATTGTTTTAAAATCATACCAAAAGTACAATTGAACAAATGATTATGAATAAAACATCTGCATCAGTGGTGGGATTCATTTACCTTCGCTACCGGTTCACAACTGTAAGCACGCTCTCTACGTGTGCTTGCTACGCTAGCATGCGCCCCCTTCTGCGCATGCACATTGCCTTCTGCGCATGCACAGAAGGTTGCGCATTGCATCGGTGGGGCAGAGCCTCTAGCAGCTGCCGCTACCGGTTAGCCCAAACCAATAAAAGCTGCAAGACTACCACTGATCTGCATCTGAAAATAAATGAACAAAATCTATGCCCAGCTTCTACACCCACTGAAACTCATATAGATATGAGACATATAGATACTCCTCAACCTAGGACTCTAATGGAGTCTGCTCATCATGGTCATAAGTCATGAGAGTCGTAAATCAAATCGCCCAGTGAACTGACCCTTTATAACCTTTTCGGTATCATGTGATCTCAGGATGCTGCAAATAGCTCTAAGTCAGGGGTGAAATCCAGCAGGTTCTTACAGGTTCTGGAGAACCGGTAGCAGAATTTTTGAGTAGTTCGGAGAAATGACAAATGACACCTCTGGCTGGCCCCAGAGTAGAGTGGGAATGGAGATTTTGCAGTATTCTTCCCCTGCCATGCCCACCAAGTAATACTATGCCCACCAAGCCACGCCCACAGAACTGGTAGTAAATAAAATTGAATTTCACCACTGCTCTAAGTGCAGGCTAGTTTCTAAGTACCCAGCATGAGGTCATGTGACCATGAGGGTCATGGCTGCCAGTCCTTCAGAACCAGGTTATAAGTACTGCCTGGGAAATCCATTCTAACGTCAAATGATCACTAAGCAACCGATCATAAATCGAGATCTACCTGTAGTCCCCATTTTCTTCTACTTCTTTTAGCATCAAAAACATACCTCTGGAGACTGATTGTCCACTGGAAGGACAGTAATGTTAAAACAGTTGCCATACAAAGTTCCCCCATGTTGATTGCTGATGGAAAATGCGAACTGGATGTATTGAGGGTCAGGACCAATATCTTCCATGGGTGGCACATAGGCAACTTTCATGTGGTTTATGGCGTGCTAGGGATGCAAAATAGTGAAACAAATACTGTTATATAACATACAAAAATCTTCCATTCTGTATCTGCATCGCTAATCGTTTTTAAAATAAGGAAATATTTTCAATCATAGGTAAAGGTAAAGGTTCCCCTCGCACATATGTGCTAGTTGTTCCCAACTTTAGGGGGTGGTGTTCATCTCCGTTTCAAAGCCAAAGAGCCAGCGCTGTCTGAAAGCGTCTCCATGGTCATGTGGCCAGCATGACTAAATGCCGAAGGCACATGGAGCGCTGCCTTCCCACCAAAGGTGGTTCCTATTTTTCTACTTGCATTTTTACATGCTTTCAAACTGCTAGGTTGGCAGAAGCTGGGACAAATAACGGGAGCTCACTCCGTTACGTGGCGCTAGGGATTCGAACCACCGAACTGCTGACCTTTCTGATCGACAAGCTCAGCGTTTTAGCCACTGAGCCACTGCATCCTCTTTTCAATCATACTATGCTATAATCCAAGGATAGGCAACCATGCTGGCTCAGGAATTCTGGAAATTGAAATCCACAGGTTGCAAAGTTGCCATAGTTATTGACCCCTCCTTTAATCTAGTTGTGCATACATTCTTACAATAACCCATTTTATATTTTACATTTCAATTATTATGCAGCTCTGAAAGCTGATCAATTAAAAAGGAATGAGGAAATGAAGGTAAAAGATCTTTAAATTATGGATGTGAAAATGTTTACTAAAAACATTGCAGACTGCAGGAAAAAAACCCATCAAGCCATCCTAGACCAAATTAAGATTGACCATATAGGAATTCTTCAATACTAGCATTAATTTGGGGCTTTTTTTCCCCTTCCATAGTTTCCTTGTAGTGAAAACTGCTTCTAATCACATGCAGAGCAGCTTGTTTTTCAATTGACTCTTTTTAGATAAAGTGGGTGTAATGCATGATGGGACATTTTCAGGTCAACTTTAAATTTAATGACAAACCTGAGTGAATGATCTTAGTGATGGAATAGAAGGATCCTTGATAAGCTTAGGAATACTCTCTACCATGAATAATTTTCCAGCATCTGTATGGCTGTAGAAAAAAAAAGTACTGTCATATATGTGTACTAAATCACAGGATGTTTTGAAAAGAGAAGAAATACAGTCGTTCCAAAATAGGACAGAAAGTTCCTTATAAGTGTCTCTCTACTTGTTATAATTTATAGTGAAATAACTGTGATCACAGAATGTCTGGGTAAGTACTTGTAGGTAGGTAACATACAGCTCTGATTTTATAATAGATTTTGCTACGACCATTAAGCAAATGCCATAGTTGTTAAGTGAATCGCTTTATTTCTATGGGCTTTTTTTGGCCAGAAACCAGCCCAAAAGACAGAAGCTCACAAAAGAATATCATAATTCATGGTCATGTCACCACGGAATGCAACAACTGCTCAAAAAGGTAAATTGATTGCCAAGCATCCAAAATGCAGTCATGTAATTGCAGTGATGTAATGCAGCTATTGGAACTCTAGAATTGAGTCATAAGTACATTTGGAGAGGTCCACTAAGTGACCAGTGTAAGTCAAGTAATGTAATCACAACTGTCTATTATAATGTCCATAATACTGAGATGTTATTCTGGCAAACTACCTATGTACTTAGTAGTTCTTAAAGTCTTCCTTCCCAATTCAAATAACCATAATTGTGTTTCCAAATAGCCTACTGAGGTCATTGTAGGTCTGCTTATTTATTCATGTTGGATTCATATTCATTGTCATTGATCAACTTCTCATATTTTTGTCTATGATGCTTTGACATGTACATGTCAAAGATCTTAAGATACAAAATGTCTTCGATTTCTACTTAAATATACATTGAGGGCTGCTTCTGGTATTGCACATATAATATAGTCCTATCTCCACACATCCATGCCAGAGTGGTATTCAGCAGGTTCTGACCAATTCTGGAGAATCAGTAGCAGAAATTTTGAGTAATTTGGAGAACTGGTAAATACCACCTTTGACTGGCCCCGCCAGTCTATTCTCTGTCTTCCGAGTCCCAGCTGATCGGGAGGAAATGGGGATTTTGCAGAATCCTTCCCCTGGAATGGGGTGGGAATGGGGATTTTGCAGTATCCTTCCTCTGGAATGGGATGGGAATGGGGATTTTGCAGTATCCTTCCCTGGAATGGGGTGGGAATGGAGATTTTACAGTATCCTTCCCCTGCCACGCCCACCAGGCCCTGCCAAGCCCAGCCCACAGAACCAGTAGTAAAAAAATTTGAATCCCACCACTGATCCATGCAGGTAGAATAAGCGATTGCAATAAATGTAGAAAAATGGGAAAACTCATCAGTCAAGGTACACATAACATAAAACAAACAGAGAAGCAGGAGTCCTTCTAATCTCTCCTTAAAAATACTCCCAATTGACCATCAAAAGATAGCCGAACCTGAATGCGAGTAGTCCTCAACTCACAACCACAATCGAGTTCAACATTTTTGTTGCTAAGCAAGACACTTGTTAAGTGAGTTTCGCCCCATTTTATGATCTTTAGTCCCACCATTTTTAAGTGAATCACTGCAGTTGTTAAGTTCATAACACATAAATGTGAAAAAATGGTCATAAGTCACTTTTCAGGGCTGTTGTAACTTTAAATGGTGACTAAATGAATGGTTGCAAGTTGAGGACTCACAACCTCTCTTCAGCTAAATGTATTTTGTTCAGCAAAATGTACATCCCTGGGACTTACTGATGTGCAAAGGAGAAGAATGGGGGAGATGTTATGATGTATATCAGCTCACTGTCCTGGGTTTCTGTATCTATGTAATGAAGGTGTGTCTTTGTTAAATAAGCAATCTCCGTTTCCTTGACAATCAGATGACGGTTTGTTCCTGGAAATTCTTTTGGCAGCTGATCGTTCACAGGAATTATGTGTACTCTTATTATCTAGGATAACAATAATAAGAACAATTATCGTACCCTGATTTTTTTTAGAGACCATCCAAAATGCTACAATAAATAACCATGGCATTTAAAATGAATCTATGCAACTTGTTTGACCACATACCTCAAGCACAAGATTTGTCAAATTTTGCAAGCATGTTCAGATCCTGCATTTACCTAGATACTATCCCTATTTTTTTTTTAATGTAATGAGATTTCAGCATTTTTACATGTGCTCTCACAAATTATCACATGAGCAGGTTGCAAGAGCTGGCAATCTTGTGAAATGTTTTTCTTTACATTTTGTTTAAATTAATCTGTGTTATACTTTAGAAGTCCCTGGACATTTTCTTAAATGTTGTAGATCTTTGTTCTAGTGTCTTTTAGAAGAAGCAACTTAAAGGGCAGCTATGTATTCTATTAGTATTTTCATCTAATTTAAATCAGGTTCACTGCATTTTCAATAGATTTGCAATACCATTTATCTACTTACTACAAAACAGAGTTTTTCCCAACCTGATACCACCCTGAAACCTGAGTTACAGCTCCATCATCCCCCTCTATCAATCATAAATATGGTTGTGGGAAGGATGTTGGGAACTAGTTTTTTGCAAGATAGGAATTCTGATTAGGTAAACAATTAACTGGCGTTAGTAAAAAAATGTGAGACATGCAAAGCAAACTGTGGATTAAACATTCAATAGCTGGGAGGAAGAAATTATTTCACTGTAATATGCAATACAGCTATCCTTGCAACGTCACATATTTAGATACATTTGGCTGTCAAGATAGCTAAAGAAGGAACTTAACAACATTAATCTTAACATGTAATCATGAATTTGAGCTATCTGGGTAAGAAAAAAGTCACTTTGGTATATTTGCATTCTACAAATGGGACATGCTTAATTGTAAGTGAATTTGACACTATATATATTTAGTTATACAGAAATTTTACTGCATTCTCTCTCGATCCTGATAATGATTTCTAAATCTTACCTGAATTTCTGAAAGATTGGGAGGATCATGACTATCACACAGAATCAATTCAACTGAATCTTCAAATATTTCTCCTCCTAAGTGATGGTAGTAAATTATCCCATTAAACAGGTCTTTTTGAAGGAATTTGGTAACTGGATAACCTGTTAAACACCAGTAACAGAAAGAAATCCATAACTTCGATTAGCAGGTCATTAATATTATATATATATATATGCTAGTCTTGTTGTATTTGGGTCTTTTCCCGTGTAAGATTGATATTGTCTTGGCAACGTTTCAGCGAGGTCTCACTCGCCATCTTCAGGCTGGTGTTTTCTTTTGTTGACGAACTGGGTGGTTGGTGGGGTTTGTTTGTTGACTAGGGCTGGTTTCCAGATGTCTGGTAGGCGAGAGGTATCGTCACATTTATTCATGTTGTGGGGGTGTTTTTCTATTTCAATGGCTTCCATAATTATTCTCTTGTTGAAGTGTTCTGTTTTTGAGATTAATTTGGTTCCTTCAAAATCAATTTCATGTCCTGTTGCTTTAAGGTGCTGGAAAAGGGAGGAAGTTATGGAAGCCATCGAAATAGAGAAACACCCCCACAACATGAATAAACGTGATGATACCTCCCGCCTACTAGACATATGAAAACCAGCCCTAGTCAACAAACGAACCCCATCTACCACCCAGGTCATTGCAACACAAAATGAAGATGGCGAGTGAGACCTCGCCGAAACGTTGCCAAGACAGTATCAATCTTATACGGGAAAAGACCCGAATACAACAAGACCAGCATACCTACACCTGTGAAAATCTATGAATACACACACACACACACACACACACACACACACACACAAGACTTTACATTTCTTTGGTGTTTTCTTTTAATATGCCTTTTAAACCATCCTTTTACTACTGTTCCCACTTACTTAGGAAGGATATAACCTATATTCATTGTAAAGAAACACCATGCTCATATTCTAGGATAAATTTCTTGTGTCAAACTTTACACAGCAATTGCTTTATTTCTCAAACAGGGGCATTCACAGTGGTGGGAGTCAAAACAATAAAGATGATGATTCAATTGTGTGCATATAAAAATGGGTAGGTCTTTGATCACACAGTCACAGCCGCTATCTTAACTTTTTTATTTCTCTCTACAGATATATGGGTATAGAATTTCTAGGGAGAATTTATTTATTTGTTTTTTTATATCCCTCCGTTATTATTGAGGAATTCATTTTAATTTTGAATGACATACAAAGGCAACACAGGTAGTCCTAAACATACAACAGTTTATTTTATAACCGTTCAAAGTTGCAACAACAAAGTTACAACAGTCACTGAAAAAAAGGGACTTGTGACTATTTTTCACTTTTACAATTGTTGCATCCCCATGATGATGTGATCAAAATTCAGACACTTGGCAACTGACTCATATTCATGATGGTTGTAGTGTCCTGGGGTCATGTGATCATCTTTTGCGCCCTTCTTACAAGCAAAGTCAATGGGGAAGCCAGATTCACTTAACAACCGTGCTTCTAACTTTAACAGCTGCCGTGATTCACTTAACAATTGCAGCAAGAAATGTCATAAAATGGGACAAAAGTCACTTAACAAGTGCTTCATTTAGCAACAGAAATTTTGGGCTCAATTGTGGTCATAAGTTGAGGACTACATTACCTGTATGTCAAAAAACATATGGGATTAGGACAAAAAAAAGATGGAATCAGAGGAAAATTAAATTTCATTGAACTTATAACCATGGGTATATTTAAATATAAATCCAAATCAAACATTAACTGATACAATTGATAAGATTGCATCTCTTGTCTTTCAAAAATTGTCATTCACATCCTGTCTCAGTGAAAGTTATAATTTTGTGACAAATTAGGCCCATAGCCCAGACTTTTAGAAGCATGTGGTCCCAGAGTTTGAAGTTACTCTTTGCATTTTTGATAATAGATGTGAATCAGAGTGCATTTGTACAGTTCTTAGCAAAAGGAACTAACATAAGCACCAAAGCCAATAAGGTGGGCAAGCGTGAAATCTAATGTGTAGCTGAAAATAATCTCCAGGCATAAATCAAAACAGAACTCAAACATTGTATAAAGAAAAAGAAAAAGGAATAAAGACCACCATAGATGTTGAGTACATTACCAATAAAATCTGTTTTAGGTTTTTTCATTATTTCTCCTGCTTGCGGTGATCTGGTGATATTGAACAGTATGTAGTCATCGCTAGAGTCCATATCTGATGCTTGAAGCATTGAACTTTGGATCAGGATCGTTTCTCCTTCATGGACCTCTATTTCAACATTACTAATGAGAAAAGGGGGGCTGTCATCTTTGGGCAGAATATTGATTGGAAACCTGTGGCGGCTACTGTGGTGGCCATCAAAGATCCTAAAGACAATGGAGTCTTTAGTGGAATCGCTGTCATCATGATGGTAACGAACAACTCCAGTCTTAAGATCCAAGACATTGAACATGAATCCTTTCCCTCCTGTTAGACAATTGAAAGTGAGCAATTCATATTATAATGTGCTTTTGGAAATGCACTCTGTTTTATAAAGATGGTGCGATAGCTACTGATTATATATATTTTACACACACACACACACACACACACACGCACATACATTCAGAGAACTCTGCTTCTTCCCTCTCAATACCCACCAACACATTAGCCTTTTAGGCAAAATTTACTCCTCCTCCAATATACAAAGAGTAACACTTTCCATTTCAGCTCATTCCCAGTGGACATTCTAACTATCACCCAATAGCAGAAGTGCAACAGGAAGTAGGAAATTGAGGCAGAGAACTGAACTGAATTGAAATCTTACACTATGGAGTAGGAAAAAAAGTTCAACGAAAACAAAAAAATATAAGTGCTGAAAGGAACAAATAAAAATAAGGCAAGCCTTTTCTGATTTTTGCTCCTTATCCAATATATCTAATCACAATTTCTTGGGTTGGACTAGAAGACCTTCAAAGTCCTTTCCAACTGTGTTGTTCTCTTCTGTTCAATGCAAAATTAGGGGAAAGAAGGAAAGTCTATTTTCAAAACTTCACATTTAGGAGGCTATACTAAATGCTGCACATTTTTGTGCACTTTTTCCAATTTTGTTTCACCCAGCACATTCAGATCAGAGGGCACAGACACCACTCAGTTCAGTTAGCAGAATATATAGATGTATGTATGGAAACAGGACAAAAAGCAGGAAAAGAAATGAACAATAGGCAAGAGATTAAAAAAAAAGCAGGGAGTTTAGTAGGGATCATCTTATTTCAATCAAAAAGTGCAGAATCTTTCAGAATTGCTAGAAGCAGCCTTATAGATAATTAGCATGGTCAGCTCCACAGGAACGGCCCTTTAGTTATTCCAGCTTTAACCCTCTTGTGTCCATAATGACAACAGAACAGAAATGGAAAGTAGGACACAAGGTGATCCCTCCTCTGGTCCAGACCATGAAAGAAACATTTGGGTGAAGAAGGATGATCCAAGGGAAAAAATATATTTTTCATGTTGCAGAGGCTATGCTGAGAACCAAATTGCAATTACTGCAGTTAGACTTTAGAAGGAAGATGGTACCTCTTACAGTAAGCTGCCCATGTTGTAACCCATCCACAGGGACCAAGCGAACTCCGCTGATATCATCGTTGTCTACAATCTGAAGCTGCTCCCATGTTATGGGGCGAGACTGACCTTCCAGGAGATCAAGACCTTAAAAAGACAAGAGAAACAATGATACAACCAAAGTTATTACACTAATATGCATTCAATGTGATAAATATTTAACACGAGAACATAATAGGTACATGTGTATAGGTGTATAACAAAAATATAGGTTTTATTTTTATGCATCCAATTTTTTTTTAATTGGACCTTTTAAAAAAATTATAAACTACTCTTTAAAGACACATTTCTCTGTTTTACATTCCACATCACCTGATTTAACTCTGCTTTATTGCAGAACAGAGGTATCCAACCTTGGCAACTCTAAGATTCGTGGACTTCAACTCCCAGAATTAGAAAAATTAGAACTCAGGGCTGCTCCATTCCGAAACCTTAACCACTACACCAAAGTGGATCTTGGATTCTAATGGCATATCAGGAAAAAAACTATTAACAAATAGCTTGATAATAAATGAACTCCTCTGAGAGATTATTAGGTCCCTTTTATTGGATACTAGCTCATAACCTGGCACAGCACGGGTATTTATTTATCCCAACCCTCCTTCCATGAATGTTGCCGCAATTTCTAATGTTGGATTTTCCCCTTGTGGATTTCTGTGAAGCCATTACCATGGCAACCCACAGTGCTGTATAGTAGGAGTCATTTTAAGGCAGTACAGCAGAAGCCTTTTTAAGGCACAACAGGCTATATCTTAACAGAACACACACCCCGAAGGGTCTTGGGGTGTCTTACCCCCCCCCCCCACAGTATTTGTTTCCAGAGAGTAAGTCATCTGTGGACCAAATTTGGTTGAAATTGCTTGAGTTATGGATTTGGATTTGGATTTATTAGATTTATATGCCGCCCTTCTCACAAGGACTCAGGGTGGCGTACAGCATTAAAAAACACATAGTACAAAAGTTAAAAGGAAATTAGAAACAGTCCAAAAAACAAACCCAATTTATATAACACTCACATTTTAAAAATTAAATAAAATTAACAGGCCAGGCTGGCTTGCTGGAAAAGCCAACTTTTTAGGGCGCGTTGGAAGGACCAGAGATCAGGGATTATGCGAAGCTCCGGGGGCAGCTCATTCCAGAGGGAAGGCGCTCCCACAGAGAAGGCTCTCCCCCTGGGGGTCACCAGCCGACACTGTCTGGCCGACGGCACCCTGAGGAGGCCAACTCTGTGGGATCGTACTGGACGGTGGGAGGCTATTGGTGGCAGTAGGTGGTCTCGCAGGTACCCTGGGCCTAAGCCATGGAGCTCTTTAAAAGTCATAATTAGTATCTTGAATAGCACCCGGAAGACAACCGGTAACCAGTGCAGGCCGCCTAAAAGGGGTATAACATGGGAGCACCTAGGTACCCCCATGATAACCCGCGCGGCCACATTCTGAACCAGCTGAAGCCTCCGGGTGCTCTTCAAGGGCAGTCCCATGTAGAGAGCATTGCAGTAGTCCAGGCGAGAAAGGACGAGGGCATGAGTGACTGTGCACAGAGCATCCCGATCCAGGAAGGGGCGCAACTGACGTACCAGGCGAACCTGGTAAAAGGCCCCCCTGGTCACGGCCGTCAGATGTTCTTCTAAACTAAGCCACGTATCCAGGAGGACTCCCAGATTGCGAGCCTTCTCTGAGGGGGCTAAAATTTCTCTCCCTATCCTCAAAGATGGAACAAGATGCACAAATCGGGATGACGGAAACCACAGCCACTCAGTCTTGGAGGGATTGAGCTTGAGTTATGCTGGAACATACACACACAGCCACTTTTATATACATAGATCAGGCAAACACTACACCAGACAATAACAGGAAGTAGGCCAATATGACGCAGCTCCATTAAATGCAAATAGAAAGTTTCTCTCTCATAACTATTTCCTTCTTCTTGCTGCAATCCCTCATAACTATTTCCCTTCAACCTGCTGTCCCTCTAGCCAGAAAGAGCTGCTTTTCAATCCCCTTTGGGATTGCCCCAATGGGAGGTTTTATGCTGCTAGTGTGGAAAACTCTATTTTCAGGCCAGAAAATCTTGGACCAGCTTCAGTTCACTTCAGTGGCAGTTGCCTACCAAGATGGAGGATCCATTGTGAGGACATGCCCTTAGCAAAGGGTCAATGGAGCATATGTGTACCACATTAAATACCATGTGCAAATGAATCCTTAGGCATCCATCCATTATGGATGATTTCCTGTGCTGAGTAAGACGTTACCTTAAACAATTTTCCAACTTGGTGACTGTATGATTTCTTGGGAATACATATTAACATAAAGCAGCAATAAGACTTTCATCCATAGATATTTTCACTCCATTGTATTCAGCGCTAACTCTGTGCTTAAAACTATTTTTTTCCCTCTGCATAATTTACTAATTTATCCCAAAGCCAAGAGAGATTAGATCTACTAGAAGTCTCCATGGTTTATTTAATTTGATCTTGCAAGCGTTCTTTTGCATTTTAAATCAAAGATATTACAACATTTTTTTAAAAATCTCACCCATGTTCCACGAAACCCTCGGTGCATTTGTGTCTGCTGTTCTCACGGAGATATAAAGAGTCATTGGCACACTTCTTTCAAAGTACAAATCATAAACTTCAAATTCCACCTATGAAATAAAACAGACACAAACGGTTTACTAAACATTATTTCCCACTCTGCAAGGTATAGGTAGTTCAGAATTTTATCCCCACAGCAGCTAATGGGATGGTACAGGAATTGTGTAGTCAAGAGAAGAGCAAAATGATGTCATCCCATTCACCTTCCTGAAGAAATTACAGCTGAGTCAAATGATTTTGATAATGGAGGCAATCTACAGCAATTATATTTAGTAGCAACTAAGAGTATTTTCTTCTATGAATTTGTCTAATATTTTTTAAGATTACCAAAATTGGCCATGACTCATTATTGCTGGGCAGATCTGAATGTTGATTAGGTGTCAACTGTTAGTGACTGTATACATAAATCTACTTCAAGATAAGAACAGATCTAACAACCGCTAAATAATATTCTAAAGAGACATGATAATTTACAATCAATAATATTTATGACACCAATAATTTGGGACTAAATTCTTTTGAACAGCAGCTTTCAGCATCTCATTTTGAATGGAAGAAAAGAATCTTGTACCTTTATTTTCTTTCTACTCAATTAGCACAATGATTTAAGGCAGGGGTCTCTAAACTTGGCAACTTTGTGTTATTCAACTGGGCTGGGAAATTCTAAGACTTGAAGTTCACAAGTCTTAAAGTTGCCAAGTTTGGAGATCTAGATTTAAGATTTCGTGTGTGAGTTATTAATTTTAACTTCCACAAGAGGGAGTAGTGATTTTGTTGCAGACCCAGACGCTGCTGAAGGAAATAGTATTTCTAGTTTATTGGTTAAAGTCGGGGGGGGGGGGGGAGACACCTTACACCGACAGAGTCAGTGCAAAAGACATACATGATGTTCATCTGATTTTTCATAATATGATCATTTAACATTTGTCAACTTAAAAGTCATTGTGAGCAAAAGATAATATGAAATATTTTCTTTGCCTCCTAGTTACCCAGAACAACAGTATTAATCCTCATAGAATCCTTTTACTGTACATGATACACTATTTACTCAGGAACAGGGAAGAGTTCATTTATAAAGGAAGATGCCAGACTGAAGCATCGGCTTCCTTTCAATTACCTCATAGTTTCTTCTCTCGGTATGGCTGCTGTTTGGAGGTTGATATGCAATCAGCATGTTATCCAGGCTGGTCCAGGTGAAGGATGAGATAGATTTCGTGTGGTCTTGCAGGTGTGTAATGAAACCTTCTTGGGGTGGCTGGGTGATATTAAAGACTAGCAAAGATTTGGATGTTTCACTGTCTTCAGCATCCAATATGGCTGTGGATAGGGGACTCAGGATGAATTGGTCTGCTTCTAAGATGAGCATGGCCATGAAGGCAGGTTGGGGGGGCTGGTTAGAAACTGCATTTTTAATCTGAACAGGAATCCAAGCATACTCCGACTGTGGAATAAAAAAAGAAGCAACAAATTAGATTCCTCCTTTGTGAGAGAGAAAATCCTCATATTTATAACACTTTTAACATTAAATAATACAAGCCATCTCCAGTTCTGTCCATTGTTTATCCAATGCTCCAATACAATGTTCATTTATAGCAGGTCAAACTGAAGCAAAACAATGAATTTCAGCATTGCGTATAACACAGTAATATAACAATGAAAGTTAATTCTCACAGTCATTGAAAAATAATAAGATAAACAGATCTGACCATTACAGAAACAAAGAGACAGATGGAGACAGGCCCACTGTAAAGAGAAGATCAAGTAGTCCCCTACTTAAAAATAACCTTAAGAGGATTTAAACATTGTTTCTATATTTAGGGCTTATTCTTTAGTTATGACTGTTTTTCTTTAAATATTATTAATATGCAGTTCTTGCATTTCTTATGAGCTTATCTAATTGGTTTATTTCCATCTGTAGAATAAAAACTGACAATAGTAAAAACAAACAACACACACTGATCTCTAGGAGGTTTCAAAAAAAGTTTCCATGTTTTCATTGCTGAAAATTGACAGTTATAGAGAGAAGCTGTGTCCCAACAAACCCAGTTAATTGATGCCATATATTTATATTTACTTTGCTATTTAAAAAGTGAGTGGCTAATGATAATGGTTCGATGGTTCACATTAAGGGAAGAAGCTACATAAGGGTCCACAGAGCCAAGAAAGGAATACAGCAGTGGTTCTCAACCTTCCCAATGCCACGACCCTTTACTACAGTTCCTCATGTTATGGTGACCTCCAACCATAAAATTGGTGTCTCGGTTCCTAACACTATTGAAAATATGTGTTTTTGATGGTCTTAGGCGACCCCCGTGAAAGGGTCGTTCGACCCCCAAAGGGGTCCCAAGCCACAGGTTGAGAACCACTGGTATAAAGGGTTTAAATCTAAACTACTAACTCATCATCTTCGCTCTGACTTTCTGCTGTTTCACTAATTAAAACTGAGTTTTTTTTCTTTCTTCACAAATAGGCTTATTATTCCAATTAGTTGTTTCGTGACAAAACTTTATAATAGTACCGAACAGAGGTGGGTTTCATTTACCTTTTCATAAATGCAAGCACACATGCGCACACCCTCACTTCACTCACAGGTGACTCATCTGCACATGTGCAGTACTCGCACATTATGACGGGGAAGGTGGGCAGAATCTCCCGCAGCCACCACTACCGGTTCGCCCGAACCAGAGAGAACCATCTGAATACCACCTCTGGTGCTGAATAATCTTACGTTCACTCATCTGGTCTCTTGCCTGTGCTCTACAGAACTATATGACAAGGAAAGAGAATTGGAGAGTATAGCAAGGCTCAAGAGAAATCAGAGAGGCTTCTGGGCTGGACAGAGATATCCTTTTCTTAATAAAACTTGTAATATTTTTTTCTGTCTTCGGGAAGTTCTTTAAGATCTTTGAGATTTATGGGATTTTCTGCAGAGTCCAGGTAGGGCTGGGTTCTGATATGGGAGAACACTTACTGTTATCTAACTCATAATATCCGCTAAGATCGTAACACATCCTATGATCATCACTTATGTTTTTTTTTAAAGTAGCCAAAATCCAGGCCATTTGTGGAAGGACATCTGAGACTGTTTTATTATGTGACAGTCGGAACCAATAAAGAGTCCTTTGTATTCGGATTTGATGTTAAGAGTCAGATAAACCAGAACCGATTTTGGCCTTTCATCTAAGACATTTACCTTATACAAAATCTTGCTTCTGGTATCAGTGAGATCCAACCTGATGGGAATGTAATCAATATTAGGTGAAGGAGGGTCCAAATGTTGGTATCTAAGTCCCATCAAAAGAAACTCATCACAGCTCACTCTGATATTCTGAACAGTCTTCAGGTCTGAAACACAAATCGTCATCAGACAATTTCACCTCTCCTATGGTTTGAAATCAGTGTAAATAGATCTGAGGAACAGAATCCAGGATTACTACATTATGAGCTCAGGGATACAAGTCTAAACCACAACACCAGCCTTTCTCATTTATCCATGGGATATATCTCTCAACTGTTATCAGACACACTTCCAGGGCAATTTTCACAGAACCTTTCCAATGTCTACAAACTTTGGCAAAACAAAGCTGGTCACAAGGTAAAAACAGCCATTTTCTATTCGCGTTTCATGGTCTTTGAGCATTTGTAGGTACCATAATTATCAAAGAACCATACCATACTCAAACCATATGTTATGTGATATACAGATAAACTCTCCCTTTATATTGACTTTGAAGTAAACGAGTAAAGTCCTGATGTGGGTAGTACACAGATTGAGAGGTTATGTATCCTGCCCCATACATCCCTTCGGCCGATCCGCTCACACAGAGAGGGACTTCTCCGGGTGCCGTCCACTAGGCTGTGCCAGCGGGCGACGCCCAGGGGAAGGGCCTTCTCTGTGATGGGCCCGACCCTCTGGAATGACCTTCCCCCTGATATCAGAACAACTACAGACCTCCGCTCCTTCTGTAAGAAGCTTAAAACTCACCTGTTCAATTTAGCCGGCCTGGCCTAATCCCAGTTTACCCACCTCAAGTCTGCATTTTTAAATTCTATGGGTTGGTTTTAGGCCGAGTTTTAATTTTTATCAATTTGTACAGGGTTTAAGGTTTAATTTGATTTTAAGAGTATTTATTATGTATATGGTTTTTTAATGTGGTACCTGTACACCGCCCCGAGTCCCTTCGGGGAGAAGGGGTGGTCTAGAAATCAAATAAAATTGAAATTGAAATTGAAATGTAGTCTTATTATTTCTTAAACACTTTGTGTTTCAAATTCTTATTCAAAGAGAATAAACTGCATGCTATCTAATTAATATAATGGTTGATTAAAGAAATAATATTAGAATAGCATGCTCACTTGTAAGAGCTTTAATTACAGACCTCTCCCACCCACCCACCCAAAAAAAGATAGCCCAGAACTCACAGCATTAACTTTTAGGCAACAGGGCATTTTTAAATTATCTGGCATTTGATGTTTTAATTAAAACAAAAAACAACTCTTTTGTACCTTCTCAATCTATTATCAAAATAAATGTTATCAATGAGTAAACTACTTTTTCCTCTTACAGTTCTTTCACTCTGAGCGGACTTAAACTGAATAACCTTTTTAATGGAGAACTGCTTTGATTAAAGGATTATCCTTGGACAGCTATAGCAAAAGTGGATATCCCCAGCTCACATACAGCCCTAAAAATCCAGTTGTGTGAACACATTTCAGGGCCTATGATGGTTCCACACTTCATTAAGTGCTGAAATGCTGGATGAAGAGGGGAAAAAAGGCTTTCTCACTTCTAAAAGAAAAGAAACTGTTGGTAGGTGTGTATGTGTGAAGAGCTCTGGGTTTGAAAGACAAACGTAGTTTGACTGGATGGCTGGGTGGATAAAGTGTACATGTGTATGCATGAGAGATATGTATGTATCTAAGTATATGCATGTGTATGTAAACATATGTAGCAGGAGTGAAATGCTACCGGTTTGGACCGGTTCGCCCGAACCGGCAGTAAAAATGCTACTGGTTCATCCGAACCGGTATTTCCTGCTTTCTAGCTAATCTAAATCGCATGGCATAGTGGATTCCCTCCCCCTCGCTTTTCGCTTACTTTACCTTTTTAACGCTCTGCGCATGCGTGAGAGTTCCTGCACATGCCCAGAGGTGGCCCGAGTGAGTGAAGCAAGTGAACCATTAGCAAAGGTAAGGGGATTTCACCCCTGATATGTAGCCATTTGCATGCTGCAGACTCAAAAGACTCAATCTGGCACTTAATGTGGCTTCTAGGGAAGCATTAACCAGAGATGTAATACCAAATTGGTCTCAATACTATGCAGATAGTATTGAGATAATCAATATATTTTTAAAGCAGGACATACTGGTTGTATGGAAGGAACTCTGTGGCTGATCTCCTCTAGGAACTTCTTCTTTGTTTTCTCCAATAACAAGTTGCCCGTGGGCTGGCAGAAATGTTTCTAAAGAGTTCGAGCTTATAGTACATTCCAAGTTTATCTTCCTGTTGTAGTCCAAAGTGATTATGTTCTTATTAATTATGTTAGACAGGCCATGAAATTCAGGGACCTCCAAAGCACTGGAACTCATCTTGATAATATTACAATCCGGTTCAAGTATCTTGACAAGAAGAGTGACTGTTTCTGTGAAAGTTTCAGTTTCTGTAAATCTGCAAAAGGTGAGGAAAACATGCAATCAGAATTCAGGAAGCAATAGTGAAATACCTGTACGAAAGGTAAAATGTACCACAGCTAATGATTGATCAATAGTAACAACAGCCAACTAAAATGTTGATCAAATCATGAAAATAAATTAAGTGAAAAACCTAGAACATAGGAGAAAAAACTAGATTTCTTATTAAATAATATTAATTTTTCTTATTAATTCTACAGAAGGATGGAGATATATTTCATATACCCTTGACTCATATGCTACTCAGGTGTTGCGTACCTATAAAGCCTTAGTATGACAAAGTCTTCATCAAGAATTGGGCATCCGTTGTGAGTGTACTTGACTTCGTTGGGAAGAAAATGGCAGTCAAACACCTGTTATAGAAAGAATATATTTAGAGAGGGAACATAGCATTATAGACATTTCTCTTTTATCATTATGCATTCATAACTTGAGAAGGATGTATTGCAACGCAGATGAGATTTTCACAATTAAATCATGCATGATAAAGATAGGACCCTAACAATGTAATTGAGCTACAAAAATGAATATTTCATTGTATTATTTAGAAAGTTTCAAAATTGAAACTTCAATAACTGATAATTGTGGAATGACTCTGTAGATTACTGTTTTTGTTTTGTCACAGAATAAATTTTCTCCTGAATTGAGTTATTTCTCCTTCATGGTCAGATTATCCCAATCTAATTTGAAATCAGGTATTTTAAAAATCACTTATTCATGTTTTAGGAAAATCCATCAATCCTCTAGTAAATTCCATGTTAGAGGAGAAAGAGACATGTTTTAAACTGTGAGGAAGAAAAGGGAGAGTGGCTCCCCACTGAATCTGTGAACATTTCTGAAGTAACTGTTTGTCCCCTTTATAATTTATAAACACCTTGGAGGATAAGTTATCATTCCTTATGTCACAGTAGAGAGCCATTTTGGTGTAGTAGTTAAGGCACAAGCCTAGAACCTCAGTGAGCTTTAGTTCTATCATCTACAGAGCCAGTGTGCCGACATTTGTCAGTCACTTTCTCTCAGCCTTAGTTAAAGGTAGAGGTTCCTCTCGCACATATGTCCTGGTCGTTGCCGATTCTAGGGGGAAGTGCTCATCTACGTTTCAGAGCCGAAGAGCCAGTGCTGTCCAAAGACGTCTGCGTGGTCATGTGGCCAGCATGACTAAACGCCAAAGGCGCACGTAACGCTGTTACCTTTCCACCAAAGGTGGTTCCTATTTTTCTATTTGCCATTTTTTACATGCTTTTGAACTGCTAGTTTGGCAGAAGCTGGGACAAGTAACAGGAGCTCACCAGGGATTCGAAACGGCCAACCTTTCAATCACCAAGCTCAGCATCTTAGCCACTCAGCCAATGCATTTCTTACTCCCTCTGCTTTAGGAAGCAGGTAAATGGCAAACCACTTCTAAAATCTTACCAAGACTACTGTATCAACAGGAGTCAACACTGACTTGAAGGCACCTCCACCCCCAAAGAGTAATCTTAAAGGGATGAACTTTGAGTCATCCAAATATATGGATACTCGAGAAATAATATAATTACTGAAGCCGACACTTTACACATAAAATTCACTTACTGCTGCATGGTAGTACTTATACATACATATGCTAAATATATTTTTTATTTGTTGAACATTTTTCCTTTTGCTTATGGGGTATTATAGTAGTAACAGATTTTCCGCCACCTCCATGTTTTTATTTTAAAGTTTAATTTATTTTGATTCATTACAAAGATTTTAGGTGACTTGCTTTTTATGTTATCATATCTAGCAAGACTTACGTATCAAAAATGTTCTGAAAGTCTCTGCCAATTATGTGGATGGTGGAGAAAAAGAATCTCACTCATTTAAATTTCCAAATGCCAACAAAGTCACAAAACAACTGAAGATTGAGAAACGAATTCCTCTCTTACATTAGAAAAAGCAAAAGTAGTCATCTTGACAATGGTGACGGAGAAAAAACAAGATTCATATTAAAATGAAGGTTGAGAAAATCTAGAGTAAGCCTTTGAGTCCCCAAAATCTTTTCTCTAACCTTTTACAAACTACAAATAGTCCTCGATTTACAACAGTTCATTTAGTGACAGTTCAAAGTTACAATGGTACCTTTTGTGACCTTCTTACAAGCGAAGTCGATGCAGAAGGCATACTCACTTAACGATATTTAATAACTGCAGTGATTCATTTAACAACTGTGGCACAAAAAGCATAAAATAGGGTAAAGTGCACTTAACAAATGTTTTGCTTAGCAACAATATATATAGTAGTATATATATCAATGGTGGGATTCAAATTTTTTTACTATCGGCTCTGTGGGCGTGGCTTGGTGGACGTGGTGTGGTTTGGTGAGCATGGCTTGGTGGACATGGCAGGGGAAGGATACTGTAAAATCTCCATTCCCACCCCACTCCAGGGGAAGGATACTGCAAAATCCCCATTTCCTCCCAATCAGCTGGGACCCGGGAGGCAGAGAATAGATGGGGGCGCAGCCAGTCAGAGGTGGTATTTACGTTCTCTGAACTACTCGAAATTTCATTCATATGTATATGTATATGTACACATACATACATATACACATACACATACACATACATACATACATACATACATACATACATACATACATACATACATAAACTGAACTCTTCTTTACTACCAATTAAAGGTCCTCCAAAATTTCTCCTCCAAGACAACAAACTTTATCCTGCTCAATGGTGGAACCAGCCATTAGCAATGCCTTTTTGCCTACGCATGTAAGTTTGTGTCCTCAAGCTAATGCAGAAAATGATTGAAAGAAACCAGATGCGCACCTCACTCAGTATAAGCATGCATAGTTTTAGGTTTATTTTTTTAAAGCATATTAGAAGCTGGTGTGTGAAAATGACTTTAGATAGATGGGAAAAGATTAAAGGCAATTAAAGCCTCCTGTTTCAAACTACTCCTAGTTTTGAGAACACAGCCTCTTCTAATGCAAAAAGATACATCTGTACAGCTTTTGCTTATCCATCAGAGAATAATAGTCATGATATTCATAAATTATACTTTTTTTCCATAAGATATCATTGCTTCTTCCTCTTAATTGATAACAAGGGAGATAGATAATGAAAGCTTTCTTCTCAACAGGACTGTTACCAAAAACAGACAGCAATTATAAAATAGACGCAATCTGCTTTGTTAAAAAGAAACATCTGTTTTATGCTACCTAATATGTTTTCCTTTCAGACAAACAGGCATCCATAATTGTCTATATATTTAACAAATAAAACAAAGGAGAGCTAAATCTTTTCTTAATTAATGTCTGCCTGTGCTTTTATTTCCACTTCAACTACTTTTCAATTACAATATGTAATTAAATTGTCACACATCCCTGGTACATTACTCACTTTAATGACAGAAGTGAGATCATAGGAAAGGCTCTTCTACTATGCAGCTTTTGCTGGTTAAAATAACAATTTGGCCTTCATCGGCCTGATGCCCACCAGGTGTGTTCAGTTTCAATTCTTGTTGAATCACATTCATTCAAAATTATTTTGAGGTCATCCAAAATAGTCAGTGTTTAGTACAGTCAAAACCAGGGGTGAAATTCAACAAGTTCTGACAGGTTCTGGAGAACCGGTAGCGGAAATTGAGTAGTTCAGAGAACCAATAAATACCACCTCTGGCTGGTCTGTCGACATCCATTAAACTGTAGTGCTAGCCTTGCTTCAAGTATACTATCTTTAAGAGCTTCTTTCTAAAACAAGAAATCCCATAGGATTTTCTATTTAAAACAGATTTGTCTGTCAAATATATCCAGGGGTGGGCTGCTGGGGGTTCTTAGGGGTTCAGGAATACATCTAGGTAGAATTCTGTGTAGTTTGGAGGATCCCCAAATCCCACTCCTGGCTGGCCCTGCCCACCCCCTCCCTTCCCAGGAGTCCCCACTGGGCCCATTTTAGATGCAGGTAAGTGCAGGGCCTACCGGAAGTTTGGAAAAAGGGCCTCCCCAGGCTGGGGAGGCCATTTTCTCCCTCCTGGAGACTCAAGGAAAGCCTCCGGAGTCTGGGGAGGGCAAAAATGACACACACACACCACCGTCGTGGTGCAGGATGCTGACTAGGCCATGCCCACCATGGCCATCCATCCACCCAGCAACCAGGCAGAGAACCCCTTGCTAAAAGTTTTGAAGTCCATCCCTGTATAAATCATGCTTTTCATGCAATCCTATGTGACATGATGTTTGAAATCTGCTTCCAAAAACTTAGTGGGAAAGGCATTAATATCTAAGTCTGCTTACACACACACACACACACACACAAAGAGGGGGGGGGTCTGTCTTATCCTGGACATATTTAATATAACATTTATTTGCATTACAGCATGAAAGACAGCTATAAAATGTTATACCCGCAAAGATCCAGTGGGGCCTTTCTTTTTCAAATTATGTTATGTCAGAGGGCTTCTTTTTAAATTAATCGGTTTTAGGGTAAGATTTTTTTCTCATATAAATAAATGTAATTATATCATATTGCTTGATTTTAATATTCAAATTTGATATTCAAATATATTCAAATGTTGTCATTGTGTTATGTTTTTGAGTTGCCTTGGGAAAATTTAAAATCTCAAAATCAAAATATAAATAACTGAAACATACATACAGGCAGTCCTTGACTTACAACCACAATTGGGCCCAAAGTTTGGGTTGCTAAGTAAAATAGTTGTGAGATTTGCCCCATTTTATGACTTTTCTTGCCACAGTTGTTAAGTGAATCACTGCTGTTGTTAATAACACAGTTGTTAAATGACTCTGGCTGCCCCATTGACTTAGCTTGTCAGAAGGTCACAAAAGGCCATGACATGACCCTGGGACATTGCAACCATCATAAATATGAGCCACTTGCCAAACATCTGATTTTTGATCATGTGACCATGGGGATGCTGCAACGGCTGTGTGTTTTTTTCAATGCCGTTGTAACTTCAAAGAGTCACTAAACACATGGTTGTAAGCAGTGGCGGGTTCCTAACTGATTTACTACTGGTTCTCTGAGAGGGTGTTTTGCACGCGCATTGCTCGCTTCACTCACGCCCACCCCACCACACATTGCTGCACATGCGCAGTTGACTGAAAACTGTTTGTGCATGCACAGAAACATGCTGGCAACGGGACGGCAGGAGAGAATGGGGAACCAGTTCAGGGGCATGGCAGGCCTAGGGCGCTGCTGGTTCCAGCAACCCAGGTAGCCATACCACTATGGTTTGGCCGAACTGGTCTGAACCGGTAGCAACCCACCGCTGGTTGTAAATCTAGGAGTACCTATATTCAAACACAGACTTTCTGGGAAGGAAAGTGTAGCCTTAACAATGGCAATAGGTAGGCAAATGTAAATATAAGCATATGATGATTCCCCAAATATGTATCTTTCCTTTTCAATTCAGCACATGGTCCATGTATTTTTTAAACCATGTCAAAGATGCAACAAATAATAATCTGGATGACTCATTGAGAACTACAATAATGCCTCTTTATACTATATAGGTGGAGCAACTTTATGAGGTAGATGGGCAATTAAGAAGTTTGATACACACACACAACATCTTATTTGTCCAACAGACAAATAAGCAAGGCGCAATAATGAACAAACAGCTATAAAAACATATACTAATGCATATATGCAGATAAATCCACTCACAGCATAACAGGATTGTATGGACAGGATTGGACATGGGAGCAAGTGAATGGAAGTCATCCTGCTAGGTCCCATTATTTATTAAACATGAAGTTTGTGAACAAAGGATATAGTTCTGGTTTAAATTAAATTAAATTCCTCAAAGCAATTCATTGTAAGTTGTTAACAAAGCGCATTGAATCTATGCTAGAGTTTTTGAATTGTTGCTCAGGGGTCACATTACAATGAACGCAACACGATACTAAATAACAGAGGTGGGTTGCTGCCAGTTCGGCTGAACTGGTAGTGCAATTCAGGCCTGGGTTGCAGAACCGGCAGCGACCCAGGCCTGCCACGCCCCCGAACCGGTTCCGTCGCTGCCGCTTGGCCTCTGTCATTTTGGATTTTTGTGACTGCGCATGTGCAGTTCACTGTAAATTGTTCTGCGCATGCGCACAGAACAATTTACACTGAACAGTGCATTGCACGTGCACATTGCACATGGGTTGTAAACTGGCAGTAACGCCAGCAGCAGCCCACCCTTGCTTATTATGCTTGCATCTTCAGCATGTAGCAGTGTGTGTGCGCGTGGTAAGCACAGAAGAAATAAATGCTGAAAGGTCACAAAAGGCCACACGTGATTTAAATTTATAGCACTGTGGCTCAGTGTGTTTGCTTTTGGGTATATCTCTTGGAGGGACGTACGGTCAGGGGAGGCAGGGGAGGCAGAGCCTCACTTCTCATCATGAAATAATAATATATAATAATAATATATATTTCCTCCCATCCCTTTTACACGGCTCCCGCTAAGCTCCGGTAAGGAGAAGAGCCTTTGGGGAGTGAAGAGGAAGAGGAGGAGGGAGGAGGAGGAGGTGCGCGCGTGGGGCGGTGCCAGCTGGGCAACCGGAAGAGGCAGGAGGGTTCTCGGAAGCGCCAATAACCTTCCTGCCTCTGCTGTACTTTGCGCGTTCCTCGCGACTGCAATAGACGTCCAGAAGTGGCAGGGGCTTTTGGGCTGGAAGCCCAAACCCCATTAGCCACAAAAGCCGCTTCTGGACGTATATTGCAGTCGCGAGGAGCGCGCGAAGTCCAACAGAGGCAGGAAGGTTCTCGTCATTCCCCAGTCGCTTTCGTGGCTTCGTCATCCGGGAGTGCCGACAACATTTCTGCCTCCGCAGCTCCCGGGCGCGGACGGACGGAGGTAGCCAGAGTGGCGCCGAGGCAGTCTGGCGAGCAAGCAACCGAGGATCAGGCTGCCTGATCCTCCATCGCTCGCTCGCTCACTCTTTCGTCCGCCCCGACTGCCTCGGCATCGCTCTGGCTACAACCGTCCGGCTGCGCCCAGCAGCTGCGGTGACATCATCAAGACGAAGTGGCTTGGTGTGTGCGTCTGTGCGTCTGGCGTTTAGGTAGATAGCTGGATGTCCTAAACGCCAGACGCTCAGAAAAGCACTGAAAAGCAGCTGCTGTTGGTGACTGCGGAGCGCGAGCCGGCGGAGCACGCTCAGGAAGGTGGGGAATGGGATCACGTGTGCTGGAAGCTGAGGCAGCCTCAGCCTCCAGCACACGTGGTCCCATTCCCCGCCTTCCTGATGACGTCACCAGCCTCACCAGCCATAAACCTCACCGCATGTCACTGATCTCTTGCACAATTTGTTTGTTTTAACAGCACGTGGTCCTTTGGAAATCCTTTTCCTTCCCTCCATTAGAGTTGTGAGAAGAGCATTTGAATAAACGTGGGACTCTTTCTAAAGTTTGCAAAACCGTTTAATTTGGAAGTGATGTTCAGTTACGGTAATTAGAGCAGAATAGATAGCTCTGAATTTAGTCTCAGTTCTGAATTCCATGGAGCTTTTGTATGTAATTGAGGAAGTGTTGTGATCTCCAGAACCTTTCGCCCAAAATCCCAATCTTCTTTCACTATAAAGTGCTGGTGGGGGGGGGGGAGAGGGAGGGAGGGAGTGACAGAGAAAGAGAGAATGAGAATTTGATTCAATGATCAATACATCTGCCCCAGTAGTGAAATTCAAAAATTTTTACTACTGTTTCTGTGGGCATGGCTTGGTGGGCGTGCACAGGAAGGATACTGCAAAATCTCCATTCCCACCCCACTGCAGGGGAAGGATACTGCAAAATCTCCATTCCCACCCCACTCTGGGGTCAGCCAGAGGTGGTATTTGCCAGTTCTCTGAACTACTCAATATTTCCGCTACCGGTTCTCCTGAACCTGCTGAATTTCACCCCTGACAGTCTGATTCACCCCATCAGACTGTCTCCCCCATAACCCCCCACTGTTTTTTTATTGAAATGGCAACAGCTCTTCATAATATTCTCCCATTCCTGAAAATGTCCTCTCATACTTATATAGGGATAAACGTAACATGAAAAGTTTGTATTTTTCCCATGTTAGGTTAGAGAAGGAATTTCTGCTTTTTCCCAATCTCATGTTGGATCCATACATGAAGTAGGATGGTGTTATATTTGGAATGCTCAAAGATCATATTGGACATCTCAAGAGCTTGAAACGTATCTCATCATTTCCTAGACAACATCTCTTCTTCTTGTTCCCCAAGATCATCCGTATATTCCATTATGTAAGTAGAATGTCTTTTTAGATTAATAGTTGTTTTACTGGATGGCTACCATTCTCAAGTTTTTATGCACTTTTCATTAGCCATAAAATATCATTCCCAGACAGAAACTAAGATAGAGCTCAGCACTCCACCTTGTCAAATAACAGCAGCTTTAAAAAGTCCTTATCTCATCAAATTATCACGACACAATTACAGTTGAAATCCACGTACCTGTGGAGTCAGCTTCCCAACTCTTTGGGAGATTGGTTCATTCATCACCACTTCGATTTTACATGTATCCTTCTCTCTGGGGATGGAAAACTGCAACTCATTTTGTGACAGGAAGATAGATTGACCTCTCATCACTTTTAGTCCCTGGTTGATACTGACAAAGGTGGAGCAGGTGGTTTTCAAATTCAGTGCAAAGAGCAACAGAATCCAAATGTTTTCCATAGTGTTTCCAAAGAAAAAGCACCTTGTGCAATGAGGTGTTTTCTTAATCCTTTCCAAAAACTAAACAACACAAAAACTTTCAGTGAACAGTTCCAGGTTACAACGTCTGGTATGTTTTTATTAAGGGTCTGTCCTGCATAACGAAACCAGGAGATCTTTGAAAGTATCCTCAGGTTAATAAATATATGGATCAATTCCCACCGTCAGAATGGTGAACATATTTTTCCAAAATCTAGATGGAGAGAGAGAAAAATTCACACACAATGGAATGAGTATTTTTTGAAAGTGTTAAATATTCCTTCATTTATATAGGACCTTTATTATTTTTATAATTTAATGTAGTGAACATATTGTACCTTTCCCATTTAATCTTTTGAATCTACTTTCCAATGTAATGCCAAGATTATCTTAATGTTATAAGGTAAAGGTTCCCCTTGCACATATGTGCTGATCGTTCCTGATTCTAGGGGGCGGTGCTCATCTCCATTTCAAAGAGCCAGCACTGTCCGAAGACGTCTCTGTGGTCATGTGACCGGCATGACTAAACACCGAAGGCACACAGAACACTGTTAGCTTCCAACCAAAGGTGGTCCCTATTTTTCTACTTGCATTTTTACATGCTTTCAAACTGCTAGGTTGGCAGAAGCTGGGACAATGGGAGCTCACTCTGTTATTCAGTGCTAGGGATTCGAACCGCTGAACTGCCGACCTTTCTGATCGATAAGCTGACTGTCTTAGCCACTGAGCCACCATTATTTATTAAATCTTGGGATGGATGGGTGGACGGGCGGAAGGACAGGCAGATGATAAACTCCAGGAATACTTCAATATGTTTAAAGAGTAGTATGATGATCAGTAGAACTTTTCATCATTGAACGCTGATTAAATTTGGTCATGTCTGTGAAATCACATATCCTCAGAAAGCTTTGGAAAGCTTTCACAATCAGTATAGAAATAACTCATATACAAATCAACATACAAATAAAAATTATGCAAGGACGTACAGTACCTGGAAAGTACTTATGATATGATATAGAATATAATCAGTGACGTGCAGTCAGGGGAGGTGGAGCCTCACCGCTCTCATCATGAAAATAAAATAAAAATACTCTGGGAAGCCGTGAAAGTGGCTGGGAGTGGCGCGCGGCTTGGTTTAGCCTCCCTGGACATCTCAGCAGCAGCCCCAAGTGTGCCGATCTCGCCATTTTTTGCATCGGGCGAGCCCGGGATCCTTGCAAGGGGAATGGGACCATGTGTGCAGGAGGCTCCTCAGCTCCAGCCTCAATCAGCGCAGCCGCAGTCCCCTTCATGTTGGCTCAGGAAGGAGGGGAATGGGACCACGTGTGCAGGGGAAGGGGATCGCGGCTGTGCTAATCTGAGGCTCTGCGCTGCTGAGGAGCCGCCTGCACACATGGTCCCATTCCCCTTGCAAGGATCCCGGGCTCGCCCGATGCAAAAAATGCCTAGGTAACATCATCAGTGCTAAAAGGGGGGGGGGGAGGAGAAAGGAAAAGTTTCTCTTCTCAGAAATGTCTTGTCAGTGGAGCTGCGGCAGCCTGCCTGTCCCTTTCTGACATTTCTGAGAAGAGAAACTTCTCCGTTTGGGCTGCGCCCATGCGATCGGAGCAACCACGCGGTTTGATGACGTCACCAGCCTCACCAGTCATAAACCTCACCGCACGTCACTGAATATAATAATATTTAAAGCTCTTTATGGCATGGGTCCAGGATACCTGAAGAGCTGTATCGCCCCAATGGGACTACCTGCTCTACCACCTCCATTGGAGGGGGCTTACTTCAAGACCCATTTGCTAAGGAATTCTGACTGGCAGAGTCAAGGAGAAGAGCCTCATCTGCCATGACATCTGATCCCATCCTCCTGGCCTTCCAGAGGAGTTTGGGTTTTGCCAGGTGACTTGGGAGTCTGATGGCATGCTCGTTGCTGGAGATGGTTGATGCGATAAGAACAACATATCACCATCATGCAATCCATTTCCTTATCTTGGCTTTTATATAACTTTTTATAACTGTTTCTATATTTATCTTTTTTATCATTTGTAAGCAACCCAGAATCACCCTAGTGAGATGGGCAGCATATACATTTAATAAAATGTCATTTGTTAAATAAACAAATAAAAACATGAAAGCTATCTGACCCCTGCTTTTCATTTCATACCATTTTAAGAAACAACCATTTCTAGTAGAATGAGGAGAGAGTTTACAGTAGAATTTTAAAGGAGCACAGCAAATAGTTCTAGCATACTGTATCTCTACTTCTTTTATATCTAGATTAGTGTTTCTCAACCTTGGCAACCTGAAGATGTGTGGATTTTAACTCCCAGCAAGGTTGGTTGGAGAATTCTGGGAGTTGAAGTCCATACATCTTCACGTTGCCAAATTTAATGAATTTAAAATTTGTCACCAAACATAGAAGCCTAGTGTCAGGTTCCATTCAGGCAAAGAAAACAAACAAGATGACTAAGCAGGTAGTTTGTGGTAACGTGGTAATTGGGGCCCCATGCCAGTTGGCAAAAGCAGGTTTTCAGACTCTTTCAGAAGGTCATCAAGTTGGAGGCAGATGTCAACTTGGAGGACATATTTCAAAGGGCAGAAGAAAAGAACCTTCTCCTGGACTCTGCCAGCTGCAATTCTTGGGCCGATGAGATCTAGAGAATGCCCCTTCTGCCAGAGCAAGTGGGGTGGGCCAATCCCATTGGGTTGAGACATTTCCTCAGATAACTTGGACCTATTGCATCTAGGGCTTTAAAATTAATAACCAACACCTGGAGTTGCACCTGGAAGTAAAGCCGCAAACAGTGCAGTTTGCACAACAGTGGTTTAACATGAGTCACCTCAGATCCCCTAAGACTGCTTATGCTGCTGCATTTTGTACCAGTTGTACCTTCCAAGTGCTGTTCAAGGGTAGTCTCATGTAGAGTGCATTGCAGCAGTCCAAGCGCAAGATGACCAGGGCATGAGTGACTAAATGCATGGCCTCACAAACTAGGAAAGGGCACAACTGTTGCACAATATGAAGTTGTGCCTTGTGCAAAGGCTGTCCTAGCCATGACCGCCACTTGCTCTTTAAACAGGAGTTGTGAGTTCAGGAGGATGGCCAGGCTTCACACAGATTCTGTCTGGGAAAGTGCAATCCCAGCAAAACACTAAAGGTATTAATCTCCAGGATCCTGAGGCTGTAGATGCCCAAAGCCACTTGGTTTTACCAGGATTCAGCTGATTTTTTATTGCTTTTTTATTGCTTTTTGATGGCAGATCTACACTGAAGGCATACCTACGATTAGAGAATGAGAATAGATTCCATGTACTGTATTATTTCAAATGTAAGGTCATTCTCTATAAGCCTGTTCCGGTACTTCCAAAAACACACCGTGCAAAACATGAGTGAATTAAAGTCAAGCTTGTAATTCTGTACTTCCCTCCTGTGCCCTGCCCTCCTATGGCCCGCCCCCTCCTAAGCATGCGCAATACACCCAATATAGTCCAATGACATGACAGACCATGTTGATTTACATTGCCACGCCTGCGCTGGTGCCGTTCCGTATGAAAGTCACTGCAGGATCCGAAGGTCTTTTAAGCTCTTGGCACGGCAGGGAAACAAATGCGGCACAGCAGCGATCCAAGTCATGAAACGCTTCAGGCACAAATCTCCCCACCAGCGGAATGGCAGCCCCAAGCCGCTGAGAGTGCCATGGCTGACCTCTAGCTCTATAGAAAATGCCTGTGTCCTACTTACATGAGGTACATGAGATACAAAAGTTATGCCAACTTTTGTATCTCATGTACCTCATGTTCTGCTAGCTCTATAGAATGAATGAATGAATGAATGAATGAATGAATGAATGAATGAATGAATGAATGAATGAATGAATGAATTGCAGTGAGCACTTCCTCAGACTAGCCAATGTTGACCCATTAAATGAGAAAAGCCTTACAGTATGCGGGGGTGGAGTCAAGATGGGGACCATAACGGTGTGATTGAAACTTCATTTCAATGTTTTGTTTTTAATGTACCATATACTAAATGTATATTAAAACAGGCAGATCTTTGATCACAGAGCAGTGTGGTTGCCATCTTGATCTTTCCTAGAGACTCCTGCCTCATTAAACATGTATGAAAGCATTTAATGATGTCTGTCATTCACCCAGTTGTTTACTATTACAGAGGTGAAAAGATATGTCAATAGGTAGTCATTAAGTGATCGTTTTTGTAGCTTTTATATGCATCACTCTTTTATAGGTAAATGGAGCAATTGTCTGCCCACGAGAACCACAGAAGTAAGGCACTGTCTATCCCAAATTATCAAAAACGTATAAAACTAATGCAGAAAATGATCATGATATTGATGGATTATATTTATCTGTGGCAACTGACTCTCATATTTAGGCCTTTCCTGTCCAGAAGTAGTGAATGTGGATATGTAAATCAATTTTGAATTAATATTTTCAAGAAATACATTTTGTATATTGAACCAAGGATGGAAAATGGATTTCTTTCACTCTCTTTAAGTCTGTAGCAAAAATAAGTAGTGTATTTTTCATGAATTTCATCATTATATAATTAAAAGACAGCCCAAGGCTTCTAAAAAGGATTTGATAATTGAGGTAGATTCTTTTCAGAAGCCTTGGGATATCTTTTAATTATATAATGATGAGGAGCCAAAAAACTCTGATGGTACACAGATGTTCTATATTCAGTTAAAACAGAATGCTTTTTCATTGTAAGAAAAAAACAAACTCCACATAGCATCTTATAAAATCATAAATTGGCAACTGGGCATTACTTAAATTTTGTGTTCAGTTTTATGAGGTGATTTATAATCATCTGTTATAATGCCACATGAGCAGTTCTGCATAGAAAATATGATTTTAGGGAAATAAGCTTTCTTATGCTTTGAGGGGGAAAGTCAAAGGAAAAAAATTGTTGGCAACTGTAAGAAAATAAATAATAATTCTAACTTTTTATACCTAATGAAGCTAAAAGCTGTCTTATTATTTCCCCGCAAAAATGCATATTTCATTTTTCTTTAAGAAAATAGCTACTGTATCTTCTCAGCCATTATTTGGTGCAGGTGTTGTACCTGTTGAAACATTTTTTTGATAGGGTGAGTGCCACAGAGAGAAAAACGAGCATGTTTGCAGCTGGTCCTCTTACAAGCTGTGTGCATCTTAAAATTCCAGCAGTTTTATTTGATGCAGTTTGTGAAATACTTTTCACTTATTGTGTTTCCCTGAAAATAAGACAAGATCTTATTTTCTTTTGACTATTTATGAAAAGGTGCAATTCACGTGCCAGCCACGAGAGTGCGTTGCTTCACTGGTCAGCCACTAGAGTGCATTACAGGGCTTTGTAGATGCAGGAGCACATCACTTGTCGGCCACTAGGCGCTGCAAGTGTTGGCCTGAAATACTGGATTGCCGTTTGTAGAGGAGCCACTAGAGGGTGCTGCGTGTGCCTACTGTTTGGAGTGATTGGTAATGGCGCCTTCCTTGCTGTTAAAGGATGGAAGGCTGAATCAATCTTGAGCCAGTGAGATTTGAACTGCCAAACTGCAGCTAGCAGTCAGCTGAAGTAGCCTGCAGTACTGCACTCTAACCCCTGTGCCATCTCAGCTCTAGTTGCCAAGGCTATTCTGCTGGTTAGGTTATCAAGCTGACTCTCCAGTTTTTGGAATTCCTAAGGGTTTTTACCCGAACTCGGAACCCGTCTTGGATCTGGCTAGCTTGGTACCTTCTATAGGGGTTGAGCCCTTCCCAAATAATTCATAAACAATAGTAACCAATCCACAAGAGCATAACAATCTCTTCAGCTGAACAACATCTGCCTTTTGGCTCTTCGGCTGCCCGAAGGCTTTGCACACATAAGGTAAGCTGATGTTGGGATGGTTGGGGCATCGTTGTCAGGACAACTTATCATTAAAGTTCAAAGGATTTGGGAGGTCAGGTCTGGGCTAGCTGACCTCTTTTTCATTCAAGTTTCGTTTCCATGGAGATCTTTCCACTTTTACAAAAGTGGAAGGCTTTTACAACCACTTAAGGAGTAAGGCTTGGAATCTGCATCAGGTTTCTCTTTCTTTGTTAGGCCACATGTGTTTGGCCTTAACAACAGCAGATCAGATTACATAGGTTGGGAAAGGGTAGGGTTGCTTTATCATGCGATTCCTGGATCCCTTCCTCTGGAGCTCAATTAGATGGAAACAAGGTCGATCTTGCTGTCAAACAAGAAGAGAGAGGAAACATGCTTTTCTAACTTTGCAGGATCTGCTTTCTCAGTGTATCAGAGAAGAACAAAAACAGGCTTTACAGAGCAGATTGAATCAGCTAGGTGGTAGACGCTGCATTTCTCATGCAACTCTTGGCCCCTTTCTAACATATTTTCTTAATCACAAGAGTCCTTCATCTCAGGAGAGCTAATCAGCCTTTCTCACTGAAAAGGGATGCTCCTCTTTGCTCCAAATCCCGGCAGCTGATTTCAGTTAGACTGCAAACAGAGTTTGGGATTCAACTTCAATGTCCCTTTTACTCGAGAGGAGCTCAAAATAACCTCATCTTTACACTGTTCTGCTTCGGGTGGCTGCCCCACCCCCATGCCTGCAGAGGTAGAAGGGAGGCTTGAGGAGAATGCTCCGTAGTGAGGGTGACTGCCATCCCCGGATAGAGCCCCAGATGCCTAAGTTATCAATGGGAATCCTCACTTGCTGGGAGGGATCCTCCTCTGTGATCGCATCAGGCTCTAGACCAGGGGGAGCCTTCTTGCTGATGGCCTTATGGCAGATGCGCCCTAGGGCTTTATGCCTCTGCCTTTCATATTTAGAGGCAGGTTTGGGAGGCTTGGAGCTGGAGCTTGCCTCTTTAGCCGCCCTGGAGGAGGTGTGCTTCATTTTGCTCTTTGCCTTGCCACCCCCACCCCCCCGGTTGGACCTTCAGAGGTAATCTCTAACCAGATTGGAGGTTCTCCTACCCCTCCAGTGGGGCTGCTGGCTTTAGAAGCGAGGACTTGATTCCTGCCTGTGTCCTCCGAGCTGCAGGTGGCCGCCATCTTGGGCCACGTGGGGACTCTTCTTCCCTTTCTTTTCAAATGGAGTTGCGTGGCAAATAAAACAGCCCTGCCGGTCAGGGCTTTGAAAAAGTGGCTTGTGCTACTAAGAGCTGTTGGTCAGGGCTTTGAAAAAGTGGCTTGTGCTACTAAGAGCTGTTGGTCAGAGCTTTGAAAAGCGGCTTGTGCTACTAAGAGCTGCCGCGCTCTCTCCTGTGGCCTCCTGCTGTTAACAGCAGCTCGCTGAGAGCCTTGCCGCCCTCTCCTCCAGCTGCTTTCCTTTCTCTTCCTTAAAGGGAAAGTTTTTCCTTAAAGGGAAGAACTTCTTTAAAGGGAAAGTCTCAGCAGCAATCTGAGCCTCGTTGCCCTGTCTGGGCTTCTCCGGCTAGTCAGGCACTCAGAAAGGATTGAATAGGGCTTGCAGCAAGGTTGCCGGAACACAGGATGACAAAGCCCAAGGTGTCGAAGGGAATCCTCACCCTTCTGCAGCCCTGCCAGGTGAAGAGAAACCTGGTAATCTTCCCTCAGGTTCCAGGCTGGGGGGGGTGTCTTCCTGTTGCTGGCCTTGTGGCAGATGCGCTCCAAGGCTTGGTGCCTCTGCCTTTCATACTTGGAGCTAGGCTTGGGGGGTTTGGATCCACAGCCTGCCTCTTTAGCCCCCTTGTTGGACATATGCTTCCTTTTGGCCTTTGCCTTGCCTCCCCCCGCCCTTGGCTGATGCCTCCAAGATGGTTTCTATCCTTTTTAAGGGCTCCTCAGTGCCTCCAGTGGGGTTGCTGGCTGCAGAGTGCTTGGCTCCTGCCAGAGTGCTTGGCTCCTGCCAGCCTCCTCTGAGCTGCTGGGGGCTGCCATCTTGGATCACGTGGTTTCAAAATGGCTCCTAGCTCCAAATTCAAAAAGCTCCTCTACCTGGGAGCATGTGGAAGCGGCTTGTGCCGTTGCAGGCTGCCACATGGCTTCCGCTGCCGCTGGGGGCTCTCTCTCGCCTCCCCCTGCCTCCCGAAGCTCTTTCTGAGCCTCTCCGGCTCTCACCTTGTTCTCTGGTGATCGCTGCCAGTGTGGGCACTTCGGGGCATTTTAAAATGCCACGGTTCATCACTCAAACCCTGAGGGGAGCGGTGGAGCGTTCCAGCGCACTTAGAGCCTCCTTGCGCGTTGCCCTTACTGCAGAGGCCTCTGCGGAGCTCGCTTGCCTGTCTTTGGTGAGAGTCCTCACTTACTGCCCTGGGCTGCGCGCCTCTTTAGCGGTTGCTGTGCAGACTTTCTACCCCCACTAGGGGTTTCCTCAGCCTCTAGTGATTGATCAGGCAGCATGGAGGCAATTTCGATTGCTTTTGCAGCAATTTAAAATTTTTCCTTTAAGTTTCTTCAGGATCTCAGGATGAACACAGCCGTCCGTTGATGGACTGAATTGATAACTGGGTGGAATCTGGTGACCAAGGCGTGGCTAAAAGAGCTTATCTGACTCAGTCCAATAAAGAGAGGACAAGGTCAACCCATCCTATCCCGGATACTCCTCCCCTCACTATGGAGAATACTGCTATTTATGAAAAATGCTCCTTCTATACTACTGATATCTATAGAATTTAAAAGTCCCTAATCCAACCCATAATCTAATCCAGTGACGTGCGGTGAGGGTTATGGCTGGTGAGGCTGGTGACGTCATCAGGAAGGCGGGGAATGGGACCACGTGTGCAGGAGGCTGAGGCAGCCTCAGCCTCCAGCACACGTGGTCCCATTCTCCGCCTTCCTGAGTGAACATTAAGGGGACAGTGGAGTGTACTGATCCGCGTAGCATTGCTTCCTCCACCGGCGCCAGTCCCTTCCCCCCCCACTCCTTCAAGGTCTCCCACCAACCCAAAGCCCGATCCCCAACTCCCTCGGGCAAGGCTTGAGCGGGGTGAATGGGAAAGCAACGAAAGGGGCTGCACTTTCACCCCGCTCAAGCCTTGCCGCCTGCAGCCACCACCCACCCTCGCTGCCCCTTTCGTTGCTTTCCCGCCCACCCTCGCTGCCCCTTTCGTTGCTTTCCCATTAAGGCGGCTGCACTTTCATGCCTTTGTCATCCGGCAGCGCTGACATTTCTGCCTCCGCCCTCCGCAGCTCCCGGGCGCGCCCGGACGGAGGTAGCCAGAATGGTGCCGAGGCAGTCCGGCGGGCGAGCGAGCGAGGCAGCCTGATCCTCGGTCGCTCGACCACCGGACTGCCTCAGCCAGGGGAGGCAGGGGAGGCACAGCCTCACCTCTCTTCATGAAATAATACATGAAATAATACATCCGTCCGGCCGCGCCTGGGAGCTGAGGAGGCAGAAATGTTGTCAGCGCTGCCGGATGACGTCATCCGGCAGCACCGACAACATTTCTGCCTCCGCCCTCCGCAGCTCCCGGGCGCGCCTGGACGGAGGTAGCCAGAATGGCGCCGAGGCAGTCCGGCGGGCGAGCGACCGAGGATCAGGCTGCCTCGCTTGCTCGCCCGCCGGACTGCCTCGGTGCCATTCTGGCTACCTCCGTCCGGGCGCGCCCGGGAGCTGCGGAGGGCAGAGGCAGAAATGTCGGCGCTGCCGGATGACGTCATCTGGCAGTGCCGACAACATTTCTGCCTCCTCAGCTCCCGGGCGCGGCCGGACGGATGTATATAATATTATAATATTATATATATATATATAGTATATAATATTATATACTATTATTTCATAAAGGGAGGTGAGGCTCTGCCTCCCCTGCCTCCCCTGACCGCACGTCCCTGATCTAATCCTTGAGTCAGCAGAAATGTATCTTATCACCAATTGCATTGATTTGATTCCCAAACTATATTATACCTCAGGAAGAAGACCATCAAGTAGTGATGTCTTTTCAGATTTGGTGCAGGACAAATTAAGGAAAGTGATTGGATAATTTCCCTGACTTTGTTTCTCCAGCCATAGAGCATCATTTCCAAACATTAATCTCTCTTATTAATGTATGGTGGGAATTGTCTTTTTAACCCGCATAAGGTTAACCTACACCAGGGCATAGTTGCTTTGAACAAGAGTTGAGCTGCCTGTTGAGTTGCCTCCCATTCTATTCCACGCCCCAATGCTTTTCCCATTGCCGTAAGCTAAGCATTCACATGCAAGAAAAGGAGCTTTGTATGTTTCTCATAGTAGTCCCTGCCTACAAGGAAAGCTCTTGGGCCTGTTCAGAGTTTCATTTAATGAGGAATTGAAGTAGGTCAAGCAAGAGCTAGATTGCTTGTAAGACCAAAGATTGAGCAATGGTTCAAACACACATATACTTCCCATCCTGAATTATGTAGCTGGGACCCCAGATTGCACAGAAGATTGGATTTGTGATCAAGGAAATCTAAGCACAAATCTCAAATCTCCCAGCTGATGAAGAGGTAGGAATGAGCCAGTGGTGAAATTCAATTTTTTTACTACCGGTTCTGTAGGTGTGGCTTGGTGGGCATGGCAGGGGAAGGATACTGCAAAACCCCCATTCCCTCCCATTCCTGGGGGAAGGATATTGCAAAATCTCCATTCCCACCCCACTCTTGGGCCAGCCAGAGGTGGTATTTGCCGGTTCAACAAACTACTCAAAATTTCCGCTACCAGTTCTCCAGAACCTGTCAGAACTGCTGAATTTCATCCCTGAGATGAGCTTATACAGAGTTGAATTTTGCCTGCAGGTATTTTTCTTTGGGGATAAGTAACTTTAAAATAAGACAACTTTAGCGCAACGATATAACATAAACTTTAAAAGAACAAAGATAGCAACAAGATGACTTCCAAAGCGTCTAGTAAGAGTTGTTTTGCTTTCTTTGAAATACAAGACTCTCTTTAAAAAAAACAACGAATCCTCTTATCTTACCTGTATTTAGCAGGGAATGTTTATCTAAAAATCAAAAGAAACACAGCTGACAATTCACCTTCTCAGCCAATTTTTCTGAAGCCTTTGAAAATTGCCACAGATAACTATTGTAATCTAAGCAAAACATTTCATTAGGAAGGTTTAAAAAAAACATTATAAGTCTCCCTCCCTCACTCTCAAACAGGCCACTGAATCTTTGCAGACATGCCTACTGTCAAGAATAAAAGCTTAAAATTGGGTTTAATAGGAAGTGAAAAGAGAATTTCTAACAGCCAGCTAAATTTGTTTTACCATGCCCCTTTACCTTAGTGTCAGCTTTCTAAGATAGTCAGGAAATCAGAATCATTAGTATTAATGCTAAATTTATTGTAGTGTTACAAGTAACAGAATCTTGCAAGTCTGAAAGCACTTCCCCCCCTCCCTGTACTTCCTACAGAACTTATCTTCATTCCATGGGCTGAGATAGCCTTTGTCTGACCAGTGTTTAGCTGTGGAGCCTTTTCCTGTCTCCCAAGGTTATTTTCACAGACCATTAAATATAGAGAAAATAAAACCTGTCTGGTCAATATTTTAATTTGAACTTAGCTATTCGGGCTGAAAACCAAATCCTTGAACCTCAGGGAACTCCGAGCCCACCCACCTGAGCAGTGGTGGATTTCCATTTTTTTTCCTACCAGTTCACTCATGCACGCTTGCTTGTGCAATGCTTCTGCGCATGTGCAGAAGCGTCCGGGCAGGTGGGCAGAGCCTCCTGCTGCCACCACTACCGTTCCGCCCAATCTGGGCCGAACTGGCAGAAACCTACCTCTGCACTTGAGGCATCCATTCCTAGCTAGAAGTGTGGCAAAATGCTGAAATATGCATCATGGCATTATGATACAAACTTCTAGTAGCCTTTTGCGGGTTTTGAGCTGAGTTTGTATCACAAGATCACAATGCAGAATTCATCACTTCCGCCACTTACTCTCTGCTCCCCACAAATTCCTAGAACCAAAGATATAATGGGGGATGGGAGGAGTAGCACAAATAGAGCTGGCACCATAATTTTGGCTTATGCTCCTTTTCTTTGTCCTTTTTCTTTCTTTTTCTTTTTCCTTTTTAAATATTTCATAGATACCAAGGAGCTAGTTGTATACATATTCACTTTGTTACCCTTCTTGTTTAAAAGTTTATTTACTTAAGCAAAAGTGTAGTGCCTGATTCCAATGAGCGTGTTTCATATCAGGGTAGCAAGCAGCAACTTTCTTTTTAATCCTATAACTATGGTAGTGCAACTGCAAAATTATGCACATTTCACTTCTCTGTTGGAGGTAGATTTATTTTTTTTCCTTTTAACAGTCAAAGAGGATGTAGAAGAAACTAACTCTCCTCACATTTCAGCAAAAGACAGTCAAACTGAAGATTTAAAATTACTGATTGTTGGAAAAGCAGATACATTTATAGAGATGAAACGAATTCAATGTTTCTGGAAAGGCACTCACCGGAAGAAAATGAAAATCACACTCGAAATGTTTTATCACTATTTTTCTTCTGTAAGAATTCTGAGCACTGAATATTATTTCCAAATGTCTTCCCCAAAGACAAAAGCCACTTGATCTTAAAACTTCTTCTTTATTTACTCTGTTCTTTATGAGTGCAGGAGGATGTTAAAACAGAACCACAAATCTGAAAGCTATTTAATACTTCACAGAGAAAAATGGATTAAGCAGAAGACGCCAGGTCTTACAAATGAATTCTACAAGATGTAGCTCATTGCTGACTAAATATAGCAAGGGAATATTATAACTTTCTAGGTTTAAACAAAATATTTTCAGAACAAAAGAAAACATTTGTTGGAAAATAAAGAATGAAAAGTTAACAGCATAACAGATGAAAATGGTCTTCAGACAGACAAAGGAATTTTTACAATCCAGGGGGGAAATCCTTTGCAGTTGGGATATTGGGCAATTCAGTTTTAAGCAAATTAAAAGACAGACTCCTGCTGAGTTTGATGAGATTTATTCTTTAATCAGCGAATTTAAGATTGCAACCTAAATCTTATTAAAATCATTAATATATTAAGCAGCATGTGTGCTGGATTGTAGACCATGTTTATTTCAATAATGAGCAAGAAGCTATTTCCTAAAACCTTGGATTTAGCTGGCATCTTAAAATATATAATTTTATTTATTTATTCAATTTATAACCCCCATTTATTTTTCTTTTATAACCTCAACACTAATTGCATAAGCCAATCAATTCAATGAGATGTATTCTATTTCTTTGCAAGTCATTACTGAATCTTTCCTTAATTATAATATTTTAAAAGTTGCAAGAATATTTTTGATTGGGGTTCAACGTTTGTCCTGTCATTTGAAGCATGTTAAATTGCTTAGGGAGTTAATCTGTTCCTAGTAAATATACTACAAGTTCCTAGTAAACATACTGCAAGGCTCTGAAAGATTTGCAATCTTGTTTAATAAAAAAACATGAGATACTTGCACTGCTCAGCAGGTTAAACATATTGTGTAAAATATGTTGCTCAGTTTCTCCCATGCTGAGAACAGTGGGAAAAACAATCTTCCTTTTTCCAAGTTTTGTAAAAGGCAGAATGAGCAGTCAGGACAAGATGTAGGTGGTTTAAGACTTCTTGTGTCCAGAGTTTCATTATACAACTACTAAAGCAAGAGAATTGATGCCACAACTTTCTTTAATGCTATTTTGTTACAATATTGTTTTTCTCATTCCCCATTAGATTTTTACTTTCACCCCCAAAACTGTTCTCATGCACATGGTTTAAGAAAACTTCAGTTCTATGAAACTTGAGCATTTACAAGACATTATGTTATTCTGCAAATATGACATTGCACCACTCAATTATTAGAGAATTATTAGAGAATCAGAAAGAGAAAGACAAAAAAAAATAGTACTTACAGGCAACCGTGTCCTTTTCTTGCTCTAGCCAAGGAAGCCACTAGCTTGGAAAGGGTAAAATGAGGCACTGACCCAATAATGTCTTGTTTAAAAGAGTTGCAGCAGGAGTGGGGGAGAAATCCAAGGAAATGGGGAGGGGGAAGCTGAAATTCCAGTCTTTCTGGTCAGCCTGTAATTTTTCTTTGTAAGAAACATCCACATTAAAAGTCTCGCTGGCAAAGCTGCATGCCAGGCAGCTGCTGGCTTGAAAATGTCCAGAATACAAAGTGATAAGGATGTTCTAAAGATGCCTACAAATATTCATACTGAGCAATTATTTTTTAGCAAAAATTCTTGGGCCCTTCCTGTTCCTGCCTGCTGTTTCCCTCCCTTATTCCAGCCATACGTCCTTCGAATGCATAGGCTTTCTCCATCCCAGCTCCACCACCTCCTTCCAGACATTCAACGGTTCGGTCAATTGCTCCCCTGTAGTTGTCCCTGATATTTTATTTCTTGATTTAGCAGCAAATTTCAAAGGAGAAACTCACTCTCTCTTATAGAGAATGCAAGTTCTCTATCCTAGCTGAAAAATGATACTTATTCCAAACTATTATTTGTAAACTTCTGTCTTTAGATCTCAGTAGCCTACATTTTGTTATTAGTTCTAGATCTGAAATCCTAAAGAGTAGATAAATTGAGTAACGAAAGGATGTGAAGGCTAAAAAAAATCCACTTCTAAAGCTGAAAAACTCCTTGGACATCTTCTTTTAATCTTATGGCACTAAATAGATAACTTTCATCCAAATTGTCAGAAGTCTAGCTTTGCATCTGTGGGGGAGGGGGATGCAACAATTCTATGGGAAACAGTTTAAGAGCAGAACAAATGTTCTTATTTCGATATTTAGAATTTTCACATGATAACATATCAGATGCAAAGAAATATTAGATGTAAAAGAAATTAAATCTAATTTAGTTTATTATTTATTTTTATTAAATTTCATTTCCAACATTCCAGGCAGAGGTATTTTTCCATCCTTCCAAATAATATTTTTGGCAATCCACTGTGGGAAGCAACTCCCACCCTCAAATGTACCTTTATCTGGGCAAAAGGGTAAAAATTACAATCCGGATAAAAGAGGAGAAATGGGTTCAGCACCAAGATTAAAATGTAGGCAGGCACATCTTTTCTGCAAATCAGTTTGGTTAAGTATTTTTTTCTATATTATTTCATCTTCACAAATGCCTCGCATTCAATGCCTCCCACTCAAGATTTGCAAGACGTTCCAGAATTATCAGATTTAACAGTTTTTTAAAATATCCAATAACTTAGAAATGCCTTCGATAATGTAAGCTTCAAAAATAGTTAGTATAAACATTACACAAATCCTTGAGAATTATTTAATAACATGCTCCAGCATAAAACAGGATAAACAAATATATAAAAAGTTGGAACAAAGCTGTTTCAATACGCTGGGTCAAATTATTGCACTAAAAATTGAACTTTTTATTTCAGGCTCGTCTGTTAACTTCTTGCTTTAATTTTTTTTAAAAAATCAATAGTAGAGTTCTTAATATTTCTCAAAAAAAATGGAGGGTGCAAAATTTATATGCAAAATTATATATTTGTCCAGCAAGGAGTATGAAAGAAAAGCAAGTCATTGAACAGATCCAATTACTCCTTTGTTTTCAAATAGATTCTATTAACTAAAGACTCTAGTTTGATCCTTTGAATCATGGCTAAATTATCTTGAAGAGAGTTATATAGACTCCAAGGCTTTTTATGTGTGGGAATGGGTATGATTTTGACACATTGTGTACTGAGCTTCGCTAAATCTAGGTTCTTCTTTTCCAATACTTATTCTCTAATAAGACAGGAGGACATGTTTCTCATGCAATGACAGTAAACAAGATTCACAATTTGATGATGAATGCCCCTATTTCTGGGACATTATTTACAATGAGTAGCTATAATACTCAGTCAGATCTGCATCCATTCCAGGATCACCCAGCAGTTAAAGGGAAAAGCCAAAGCTGCTTTAAAAAGTTGCAGACAAGTGTTATACTTATGTGTTCTTAATCACCTTTTTGGAACTGAACCCAAAACACTATATATCTTAACATGTTTCATTTTTCTACTTTCTTTATGAAATCTTAACTGTTAAATAAATAGAGCTTTGGTGCCAAGCAAGTTGATATCTATATTTCGTCATTCTCTTTGCTTTTATGCTGTAAATGGCAAATAAAGGAGCTTGTTCAACTCTCCCCAAAATTTTGGGACGGAAAACATTCTGCCTCTGGATTGTCTGTATTTTATGGCAAATAAGATGCTATGATGCGATGTTTGTAAGGTTTTGTTATATGAATTGTTTTCACTTAGTGAACTGCAGATTGTAGGTGAGTATTTAATTACAACTCATAAAAAAGAAATACAACAGGTATCATAAATGCAAAGAATAAGATTAGATGAAAAACCCATCCCCTAATTAATAGAGAAGTATCACATGATAGGTAAAAGCTGTATTACTGCAACCTTCTTAGAGGTTTCTAGCAATTGATCCCCTAAAATCAGTTCCTGATCTGCTTTCCTAAAAGAAAAGCAGATTAACTTCATAATCACAGGAGTAATTAAAATTACTGGACAAGGGAGGGGGCTATACATTTTTATCAACGTTATATAATACAATAGCACACCCTATTATATAATGGATATTTCAAGTATTTTGTTTTTAGTCTGTCACAGAACTACATCAAGTTGCTCATGGAACGATGACTCCAGAAGATACTGGTAGAAAAACTCTCACTTGTAATAATATTAAAATAGCTTTCAGTGCTGCAATGTTCTATAAAAGTATAGTGGATCTGTAAATTCAGTATATTTATCTCTTTTGCAGTGTAAACTTTTTATAAGCTGAGCATTATTCCCCTAAGAGTTTCTTCCTATAAGAGCTTAGGACCCAAGTTATTTTCCTGGATTTATTAATTAATTAAATTTCTATGTTGCCCGTCTCACTATCCAAAGCAATTCTAGGCTTTAACTTTAACAGCTGGAATGTTCTGTTGGTAAAGATTTTACAGCAATGCCATATCTTGAATTTCCCTGGTTTATTAGGGCTGCCACCAAATATATGAACCTTCCACTATAAGACATAATTCCACACCCAGCAGTTCTCTTTCTGTTTTATAGACAATCTTGTTTAGCCAATCCGCTAAGCCAATTCTGCAACCAATCCGCTCTCACAGAGAGGGACTCCTCCGGGTACCTTCCGCTAAGCAGTGTGGGCGGGCGGTGCCTAGGAGTAGGGCCTTCTCTGTGATGGGCCCAACCCTCTGGAACGACCTCCCCCCCGATATTAGAACTACCTTGGACCTCCGCTCCTTCCGTAAGAAACTCAAGACCCACCTGTTTCGACTAGCCGGCCTGGCCTAATTGTAATTACAAGTAACACTCGCTATTGACCTTCCTGGATGGCTTTTTAAATTTTAAATTTTGGGGTTTTAAATTGGTTTTAGAATTGTTTTAATTATTTAATTAGTTTGGGTTATATATAGACTGTATGGTTGTATTGTTTTGTCTGGTGTTTTATGTCATGTTTTGTTGTTTTATATATGAACAGTCTGTACACCACCCTGAGTCCCTGCGGGGAGAGGGGGCGGTCTATAAATTTAATAAACCTAAACCTAAACCTAAACCAATCATATTATAGTGAGCGAATATCTACCGTTCAAAAATTCCACCCCTTTTTACAATTTTACAACTAATCCCTTTGATAAAGTTCCAAGGTTCTGATGAGCTATTTACTAATATTTTTAATTCTCCACTTTATCTCAACTATTTCAAAATCAGGGTGATGTGCACTGTAAATAAAGTTATCCAAGTGCCTTTAGATTTGGAGCGGGCAAGAGTGAGCTTGTCTTTCTCAATCTCGTTTGTGGGGCAGATGGTTTCCATCGGCTTCACTTTGATTAGCCTGGGCAGAAACTGATGTTTACATTCTTCACAATCTCTGGATAGAGGAGTTTCATGGAAACTTTAGCAAACAAATCGGCATTATTTATTTTTAAAGTCTTTTATGATCATCTCAATTCCTCCAGTGTATTAATGCATGCAACGGTCTATATTTCAAAAGGACATTCCTGATTTAAATCATATTGACTTGAGCAGTCATTTGACACTGCTTACAAGTGACTTCTGGTTTGCTCATAGGATCGTTTTTACTCCTCCAGAGCCTTCAGGGAAGCCTCCTGAAGGCTCCAGAGGACTAAAAACGCACCTACGAGCAAACTGGAAGTTTGTTCCCGAACTTCCGGTTTGCCCATAGGGCCATTTTTTTGAACTCTGGAGGCTTCAGGGAAGCTCTTGAAGCCTCTGGAGGAGCTCCGGGGGAGGAGGCTGTTTTCGCCCTCCCCAGGCTCCTATAAAGCTTCTGGAGCCTGGGGAGGGTGAATAAATCATGCAAAAAATGGGAAGAGTGCCTGTCATACATGCATGCGCACTGGGGGGGGGCGCACGTTGCATTTTGGGTGCGGCACGCCCGTGCACGACCCCCCTGCGCTCCCCCCGCTTATGGCACGCAAGCCAAAAACGGTTCGCCATCACTGCTCTATAACATGGCAGCAGCTTCAGATTGTAGACAATGATGATATCAGTGGTGTTTGCCTAATTCCTATAGATGGGTTACAATATGGACAACTTACTGAAAAAGATACCATCTTGCTGAAATCTGTTGTCAGTAGTTGTTGTTTGGTTCTCAGTACAGCCTCCACCACATGAAGGCTTTGGAAATATTTTTTTTCCTTCATCCACATTCTTCATATTGTTTCTTTCATAGTGTGGAACTGAGGCGGGATCACCTGGTATCCTATTTTGTATCTATTTTCCTGCTAGTATGGCACAAATGAGTCAAAGCTGGAATAATCAAAGGCTCTTCCCTTTGGGACTGTCCATGCTAATTATCCACAAGCCACTTTCCAGCAACTCTGAAAAGTTCTGTACTTTTTGTGTAAGATTGAGATAATGCAGGCTATTCTTACTAAGCTCCCAGCCCTTTTTATCTCTTGCCTGTTGTTCAGTCCTTTTCTGGTTGTTGTCCTGCTTTTGCCAGTTAACTCTTTTCAGTTGCTAGCCGATGTTTTATAAGTATATATTTTCTGCTAGGAATACTATTCTATAAAGAATACAGGCAAGAATAATGAAATTCATTTGTGAAGTTTGACGTATGTTGTAACGTAAATTTAATTAAAAGGAAAATAAGACAGAATTCATTTGCTGTCCAGTAGTATAAATCCCCAAAATATTATGAACTAGAATAATAATCCATGCTGAACAACGAGGCTGATGAAATATTAATAATTTCCAGAGCTCTGCATTTTAATTTAAAAAGTTATCTTTGAGAAGTGATGTATTTAGAAAAACACAGTGCATCCCATTTAAAATATCAATTAATATTTATGTTGTATATTGCAGAAACAAAGGTCCAATAATTTCTGAAATGAAGCACAGATTGAACTACTAGCGGGATGTTGAGCATTTGGCACTGGGTGGGTTTATAATCTGATTTTAATGAAATTGGCAAAAGGAAAAGCAAAACCCAGCTTAAAAATGAAATCCAGGTAAATATTTGACCAGCCTGCAGAATATAATATGAATGATGGGTTTCTATGCTTAAATAAGCTGCTTTCTTACCATAAGGCAGCAAAGTGAAGACTCATATGTGGGCCTGTGCCATTTTGACAAGAGAATAAGCATATATTTATAGGCTCTGAAATGTTAATTTAAAATATTCCTTTTGCCTATTGGCAGCCATTCCACTAGTAATAAACAGGAGATTCAGTTCCTTGGTGTATTAGAAACTATTCCATTAGGCTGCACAAAAAAGGCAATCTTTTATTCAGGGCTTGAGCAACATTTATAGAAATGAATTCAGTAGAAATAGGAAAAAATCTTTTTCTTATACATATGCTAGAAGTTTGTTCTATCCGTATAATCAGTTCAAATGCAAGAGAAAAAAAAAGTCTATTTTAATTTTGAAATTATACCATGTCTCATTTTGTTCCATTCCATGATTGTGGCCTATTATATTTGCTTGCATGTATCCTATTTATTCACATGCATTCCTCTATCAGTCAAATCATTTTCCCTAGATCGGTGATGGGGAACCAATGGCACGTGTGCCACAGGTGGCACGTAGAGCCATATTTGCTGGCATGCCAGCTGTCAGCTCCAGCACGCATGTGCTATTTTTCGCCCTTCCAGAGGGCCAGAGGAAGCCATTTTTGCCCTCCCCAGGCTTCAGGAAAGCCTCCGGAGGCTGGGGAGGGCCAACCGGAAATTTAGGAACGATCTGTTTCCGGCTTCCGGGGGGCCGGGGGGAGGCCATTTTCGCTCTCCCCAGGCTTCAGAAAAGCTTCCAGAGCCTGGGGAGGGGGTCGTGCGTGCATGCGTGGGGGGGGGTCTCACGTGCACATGAGCAGGTGGGCGGGGAGGATGGAATTGGTGCAGGCACCTGTGCATGTGTGATAGCGCATGCACAGTCCTTTTTGACACACCATAAGAAAAAGTTTCACCATCACTGCCCTAGATGATGACTGCAAAACAAAGAATGGAACTCAAACTGAAAAAGAGAAATGAATATCCTAGTATTGTTTCATATTTGTCTGTTGGTGCCAATAGAAAACAGTTGATTTACTCAGGGGTGGGATTCTACTGGTTTGGACCAGTTCGGGTGAACTGATAGCTCTGAAGATCAGGTGGGAGCAAATGGTCGTGCCCGCCCACCTCTACACTTTACCTACTTTTATTTGCTCAGCTGAGTCGCGCGGCAGAGTAGATTGCCATGCTTCAGCTGTTTTCCTTCCCAAGCAGAATCCGGAAAGTACGTTTTCTTTATACTGTGCATGCGTGCTGGGCGAACCGGTTGTTAAACCAGTAGGATCCCACCTCTGGATCATGATAGGTTTTATATTCATAGCCAAATTCAATAATATCCTTGATAGCCTGGAATTACAGAAGCAAACAAGATCAGGAATGTGCTGTTCTTTTTATGGCTTCTGAGAGGATCCAAGAAACTTCTGCCAATGGCCATATTAATAGTGGTTATGGCTGCTATGTAGGAGAAAGACAGGTAGAGCATCGGAGCAGAATCAAGAGAGTTGACTGAATCTTCCTCCAGAGTTCTAGTAACTGTTTTCTTTTGGCAATCTGTTTTTGCTATTAGTGGGACCTCGTAACTTTAGTTACAGTTGCATTAATAATTCTGAAAAAAGTCAATCCTATAACGTCACTAAAAGTTTTTTTAAATGGTATTGCCTTTTTAATACATTTACTATAACAATGGATAATAGCTGTATTAGAACAAATCCAAAAGGATAGTCCAAAATACAAACTTTTAAAAGATCTGTCTGCACCAGGCTGTTGTTGTTCTGGAGTCATTTTTCATTTGATCAATTCCTATGGGAAAGCCATTCATTTGAGAAAATGCCGCTTTTTTGAATCTTTTAGAAGGAAGAAACTTTGAACCAGTCAGTTTTATACTGGAATCCAGAGATTCATGTCACAAAACAGATTTACCCTACGTGATTAAACAAGTTAAAAGCTACAGCTGCCAAAATTGGAGCTGGGGGCAGTTTTAAGAATAAACTGTTTGTTTGGACTTCTTTCAAGTTTTAAAAAATGAATAAAAGTATGCCTCGTATTTATGTTTTTAGTCCTGAGCCTTAAGCATTGTTTGGTACGTGTCAAATGACTGTTCTGGGAACATATGAAGGTAATTAAAAGTACTAAGAATGTACAGCTGGCCATTTTTCATCACTAAGTTTCATTGGTTTTTAATGTGCAGAACTCCGCTTTAATCCCCAGATAGCAATAATGGGGGTGGATCATGACGTTTTCAAGAAGACCAAAAGCCAGTGTTTTTAAATTAGTAATTATATCTTCATTTCATAATTACAAAAAAGCTACACACCTAGGAGTTAGATGTAGTACATACAATACTCAATGCTGAGACAGTCATAACATGTTATTTAGCCTAAACAAAATTTCAGCACAAATAGTGATTCATATGATGAAATTGTACTAAATGATTACAATATTTAAATAAGGATGCCTATACATCTGGCTGATATTACTGAATCCATTGGGGTAACAATGTAGTGTGAATGTGCACCCCAAACCTCATTGGGGCTCTCCAGATTCTTTTGCCTTGTTTTTTTTTAAAAATCTTTTTAATTAAAATAATTAAATAGATAGCATATTGCAAAGAAACACTCTGGAACAATGTTTTTGGTTCCACACAAACAGTGTGCCATCGGTGATGGTGGATGGGGAGGGAGGAGGTGGTTGGAGCCGGTGGGATGGGAAACAATCCCAAGGCCTATGGGGGTCCAGCAAGGCAGAATGGAGGGAGATAGCATCCCTGCAGTCAGTTGTAAGGGCAAATCCACCTGCGTTTTCTGCCTGTGACCGCAGGGATACTGGAACATTAACTTGGAAAGTAGGTCATGAGTAACTTGCAGGGAGAGTGTTGTAACTTCAAACTGTTGCGAAGCAACCAGTCATAAGTCAAAGATTGCCTGAAGTCATCAGTAGATAGGCAAGAATTTCCTGGCTGCCATTTTGTGAGTGTGACCAACATTCCAAATAAGTCTCCCCACAGAACGTTTGCCTCTTCTGATGTTCAGAACATGTGAATATAGTTGTTCACGTCTGCAGGTTCACGTCTGATAGACTGGTTATTCCTTTTGTATTGTTCCTAACCAGACATCAGTTGCTGGTTTCTTTTTAAGCAGCATGGGATCTGCAGTGGACCCAGTTGTTCTTGTGGGTATTTTAACTGACTGGAATCCTTTTCAAGATTTACAATAATGGCATGTGGTATAGAAATTGTGCATTTCAAAGTAGTCACTGGATTAAAACAATGCAACAACTCGACAAAAGATTATGTGTTGCTAAATCCCCTACCTCCAAAACACTGCACTTTTAATAGGCAAGGCAAACTGCTTAAAATCACAGTGGCCATCCTTTAATTAGCAAAGACATCAAAGAGGTATTCTCATTCTAATATCTAAGGGATATAGGGTTTCTGGGACTGAGTTGCTGTCACATATGGTAGACCAGATTTGTCATGTAATCAAGCCAGCTGTGCAATGTTCACCAAAGGTTGGAAGTTATGACAACGCTGGAAAAAAAGTGGCTTATCACAAGTTTTGCACGTATTACTGTTTCAGCATCCCCACGGTCACATGATCAAACTTTGGGTAACTGGAATGCATTTATGAGAGTTGCCACATCCCAGGGTCACAGGATCGCCATTTGCCATCTTCCCAAGAGGGGTCTGAACAATAAAGTCAATGGGGGAAGCCAGATTTGCTAAATGACCACATGATTCACTGAACCGTGATTTGCTTAACCACCACAGCATACAAGCTTGTAAAACTGAGCACAACTTACTTAACAACCATCAGAAATTCAAGTCCCAACTATGGTGGTAAATTAAAGACAATCTAGAGTCTTCCCAAGAAAAGTCCTAATCAACTTGAATAGATGTTTGAATAGGTGTTTAATTGACTAAGGCACTAAGCAAATAGGGAAGGAAAAGCAAATCTAAATCATCCCTAAAGCCACTTCTAGAGATTTGCCAGCAGGAATAGGGAGGATGCTATTCCCATCATCAGTTCTCCTGACACAGACCAATTGGTCAAGTTGACCTGCTGGGGGTTACAGAGTGAAATCTCAACAAACCGTGTTACCAGTGAATGGTTCTGAAATGGAATCACCTGGAGGCAGAACCAGACTGACTTCATCCAAGGAGGCTCCCATTCACTTTTTTCCTATGCCAGCATAACACTTCATTTCCCTTGTATTATAAGAGTGCAGTCTTGTATCAGAAGTGGTATTCAGCAGGTTCTGATAAGTTCTGGAGAACCCATAGTGGAAATTTTGAGTAGTTCATAGAACCAGTAAATATCACCTCTGACTGGCCCCCGACTGCAGTAATCTTCCCCTGGAGTAGGGAGGGAATGGAGATTTTACAGTATCCTTCCTTTGCCAGCCACACCATGCCCTCCAAGCCACGCCCACAGAACCGATAGTAAAAAAAATTGAATCCCACCACTGTCTTGTATCATTTGTGATGGAAGGCTAACAAAAAAAAGAATGGTGATACTACTGAGCAAACTAGCTATGAATATAATTTAATTTCTAACTTCTAAAGTTTGGTTGAACTGTTGTGGTTTTTATTCTACTGATAAGATATAAGACACATGTATTACATTAACAATGTATACTGGTGGTAATACAATATGAAAAACAATTTACATATAAAAGTGTTGGCTTATTGTGCTGATATTTTGAATGCTGAATGACCTTTATTGTCACAATCGCTCTAATCTTCTATGTATACCATAGTTGTGAATGAAATTAATCTTTCCTTTAAATAAAGGTTAAAAAAACATTTGGTGGCCTAGACATTGTCCTAGGCACACTAGGTTTAAATATATAATTGGATGAAATACTTGGACAGCATATATGTCACAGAATATTAGGATGGCCAAAATAACTAAGATTAAGGCTTCACTCCAGCACAATATCAACATACTTTAATGAAAGGAAAACATTCCTGTGATTTCTCAGATGTGGTGGAAAAAAACATTTTATCTGGTGGGCTGGAAGACAGAAGAGGAATTCTCAGACAATTATAGGTCTTAGCCCAAACTCTACAAAAGTTTGTAGATTAAGCCTATTGCAATGGTTAATGGGTTTTGTAACTTGCAATTAAAAACAAGTATTTTCCCATATAATATTTTTGATGTCAACATCAGCCAACATAAAACAGATTGGATTCCATAAGAATCTTCACATATGACTGAAAACAAGGTTTTCTATCTTCATTTGACAATCACGTTGTGTTTTACAATTTTATATTATATGGATGAGTTAAATCATAGCGAAGTCCTCATGCTGCTTGGTGTGAGAGAGAAAGGAGAACCGAAAATGCTCTTGGGTCTGTTGATCATTCCTACTGCAACAAATCCATATTGAGAACGGCTATGTTGTTCCTGAATTGGAACCATTCAGTGGTGGGATTCAAATAAATTAACAACCGGTTCTCTGCCCCTAATGATTTCTTTCAACAACCAGTTCACCAAACTGTTCAGAAAGTTAATAACCAGTTCTCCTGAAGTGGTGCGAACTGGCTGAATCCCACCACTGGAACCATTCAATATATTGAATAGTCACGTCTGAAATTCCAGAATGAACTTTGGTACAGTAGTCCTCGATCTGACAACTTTAGATGCTTGGGACTTCCACTCCCAAAATTTCCCCATCAGAATTGGAATTGATGTCCACACATCTTAAAGTTGCCAACTTTGAAAACATTCTGATATAGATACATAAGGTCAAGTTACCTGCTGTTCTATACACACATTAGAAGAGTGACATACCTGTTAAACAGAACATATGAAATTACGCATTAGGGACATGAGAATGTTAGCAGAAAGCTAAGGAAATCCATTTGGCTTTGTTAAGATTGCCACCTGCTGAGGAAAATCAAGCACAGCATTGCTCAAAGTTAATCATAAAGAAACTGAGAAGGAATGTTTTTAATTTAGTAACATTCCTTCGATTATTTCATCATCTGTAAAACTCTGGCTTTGGAAGTCCTGTCCATTATCAATAAAATGAAGATGATAATGGAAATGGGATCTGACTCAGTTCTATAGTTTCCACTGAGATCACCAGACTGATCTTGAGGCAAGCTTAACACAGAATCGGACTTACCAAAAAGTACCAAAGTCTTTGATAGAAGGGCTGTACAATTAACAAAACCCTAATTAGTGTTTGCTTAAGAATGAAAGCACCTCCGAATAGGAGCGTACAAATGACTCAAAATTTCAGGAGTAGGTAAAAATTCAGTCAGACCTAGTGAAGTATTTGGAATGGCAATACAGTCCCATAATCATAAACTTAGCCACAGCACTTCAGGTTTGCAAGTGTAAAACGACAAAATGTGTTCTCTAAACACGCCTTGGTATCAAAAATTAGGTAAAATGTCCATGGAAGAACAAATCACAACTTTGTAAGTCCAGTCTGCAGAAATTAATTTATGGATTCGTTTACAACACAAATGTTTAGGTATATCCTAAAATCTTTTAGGTATATTCTCATATGTGGTGTATTAATGGCAAGAATAAAAACAATGGATTTTGGTGCCAAAGTAAGATCTTTTACCATCAGCGAGCAACATAGATTGGAGTCAATATAGCTGACTCTGGGCTCCATATTATGCTTTGCATTTAAGAACCTTAAGATTTAAGGTTCAGGGAAAACCTGGGACCTTAAGAATTTTTCCACAATGAAAAGACTAGAAATGCAAGTTGCATTTTAAAACTCTCAAGAATTATATGCTAAATGTCAATTGAGAGAGCTTCTGACATTTGTGGTATATTATGTACAATACATAATTATTCAAAAACATTTTATTGACCTACAGATGATTTATACCAAAATGTTTTGAAGCACCATTTCTTTGGAATCTGAAATGCCTTATGGCTTATATCATACATGATCTTTAGGCAAATGTTTCCCTTGGGCAGCATTTTATGGAGACGATGCTTTACTGACTGTTCAAAGTTATAACTTCACTGAAAAAGTGACTTATAACTGCTATATCACTGTCATGTGATCAAAATTCAGATGCTTGGCAACTGACTCATGTTTATGACAGTTGCAATATCTTGTGGTCATGTGATCACCTTTTGCAACTTTTTGACAAGCAAAGTCAATGGGCAGCCAAGTTCACTTAACTGTCTTACTAATTTAATAACTGCAGTGATTCACTTAACTGTGGTAAGAAAAGTCGTAAATTGGGGGCAAAATTCACTTAAAAACTGTCTCACAGCAACAGAAATTTTGGGCTCAAATGTGGTTGTAAGTTGGGGTCTGCCTGTAGTAGTTTGGCTGCCTAGGACTATTAGCTCTTTTTGGTTCAGGTTTTATCTGTCATTAAGGAGGACAGCTTTAACATCATAGACTTTAGCAATGTTGCTTACTGAATATTGTTTAAATGCTATAAACTGTGAAAAAGCTCCCCCTCCCCAGTTTGAACAGTTCTTATTTGTTATCATATATTATGTTCTACGGCTCCATATGCAGGTATTCAGGAAAGAGAAGCAAAGCAATGTGTGAAAGCTTGTTGAGAATATTTATTTATTTATAGTTTCAATATACCATCACATTCCTAAAAATACTTTGGCAATTTTCTTGCAATTGAATATGCAACCTATTTAGTCATTCTGCAGAATTATTTAAATACATGTTTATTCTGTTGCCTATCACAGAAAGGCAGGATAACAAAACTTTGACAACTCACATGAAGGATTAGATATAATTTCTCTTCAAATTCTGCTCAATAAAACTACTGTAATTCTTGTGCTATACTGCAATCAACATTAAATCCTATGTATTCTTACTTAAAACTAAGCTCTGCTTAACCAAAATAGCTTTGTTTCCAAATAAATGTAGTTTACATTTTAGTTTATTCCATTTTTAAAACTAATTTGAGACAGCTTTACAAAATGCAGTGCAAACAAGACAAGAAAAATAGTAGCCAATTAACATCCACAGTAGTTGAATATTAAAACCAGTTCCAGAGCATGAATTATTATTTTGATAGAAGCTGGACTGTTTTGCTGCAATTAGCAATATTTCTAAATCTATTTAATATATCATTTCCTGGCCTCGATAACAGTGCAAGTCAAATGGGAACCACTGCCACTATAACTTACACGAACAAAATCCTTTTGTAACTTCTTTTATAAAAACATGTAATGTTTCCTAATGGTTCTATCAAAAGGTGGAAACAATTAGCTCTTACTAAAGGTGCAATGTAGAATGTGGATATCTAAGCAACATAACACTAAAAGAATTAGTGTTAATATAGATATTATAACCATAGAATAGTTGTAATATTTTAATGCAAAACTTATAGTTGGAGTAAAACAGATTTAAGCCTAACTGTATCCCTATGTTTAACATTCAGTTCTTTAAATCTAGAAATGACTACATTTTTACCATGCTCTTGTCTAACAGAATGTAATAAGTAACCTAGTGACACTCAAGAGTTCTGGATGGGAAACTCTGGACAAAGAAACAAACACAAGAATGGCAATTTGTTATGATAAATGAAGAATATTTTTGTTCTAGATGTATGAAAGATCCCTAGGCAAGAAATAATTAAATCTCTTTTTAAACACTTAAAATTTGTAATTAGTTGAAATAATGTATTAACCATGAATTGTGTCACACAGACTAAAAGTATAAAAGTCACATTTGCTCAGTTAAATTGGTTAGTTCTTTTCTTAATAAGAGTATAAGCATGTAGGAAAATTATATACAAAGTGTGCTTTTCTTCAAACTGGAAGGTGTTAAAAACTGAGTAAAAGAATAGATGGAGAAAAGATGATGGAGAAAAGATGATGTAGAACAAAGTATAGTAAAAAAGCAAAATGTCATTGCAATGAGCTAATAGGGAAAAATCCCATTCATATAAGAACTCGTGCTACAAAATCTAGAAGCAATTATCCTTGTGTTCCTATACTAGCTGCTTATGAACATGGACTTTGTGTGTGTCCATCAGTTTTGAAAATTTTAAAAAAACTAAAAGCACAGCTTTTCAATTTGTTTAGCAGCTGATAACATTTTAAATACAGAAAGACAAAGACAAGGAAAAAAAAACTAATCTCAAACAGATATAATCTCAAACAGATATAACAGGTATGAAACCAATAAATATCTTTCATAGACAGTTATGGTCATTAAATAGACATTCTTGATTAGTCACATTTTTATTCTTATGGGAAAACACTAAATCTAGACAGGTAACATTTATAAGTCCTCAAACATGGTCATTTGCCTCCAGACTCTGTGACATAAAATACTGCAACGTAACACATATAACATTAAAAAGAGACTAAGATGAAGAATAAAAATATTTAATTTCTAGTTACTGCAAAACATTTTTAAAAATCTGATCAAGACAATATGCTAAATAAACATTACGGATACCAATTTCATAAGAAATATGAAATTGGAATTTGAGAATTTTGCTACAATGTATGGAAGAAAATAGAATCAAACCTGCTGACCTCCAGTGTTAATGAAGGGCAGAGGTGATATTTAGCTGGTTCTCTCAGGTTCGGCCGAACCAGTAGCAACGGCTGTGGGAGGCTCCGCCCACTCATCCCGACGTAATGTGTGAGCACTTCACATGCGCAGGTGATGGTGCACATGCACAGATGAGGCGTGGGCGGGCGAAGCTAGTGTGCGCACAGACATTCACATTTGCGAACTGGTAGGAAAGGCAAGTGAATCCCATGATGAGGTGGGTATAAGATTCTTCAGAACATTAGCTGCACATTTTTATAGTGCAGCAATGGCGAACCTTTTGGGGTTCCCGTGCCAAAAGCGGGGGGAGCGCAAGGGGGTCGTACGCAGGCGTGCCATACCCATAATGCTATGCGTGCGACCCCCCCTTGCGCATGCACACAAACACACCCTGCGCATGCGTATGACCACTCCCTTTTGGCACACGATAGACCTGTTTTTCACCCTCCCCAGGCTCGAGAAGCTTTCAAGGAGCTGAGCTTGAGGAGGGTGAAAACAGCCTCCCCCACCCTCCCGAGGCTCTTTGCTGTCTCTCGGATTGCACTGGGGGAGAAGCATTTGCAATCGGTGTCTGCCCTGCCCACTTCCCCCACGGCAGCTTCTCCTTCTTCTGGCTGCTCCAGCATCCCAGCCAGAAGCAGCACTGTGACAGCCGCTCGGGGTGAGGGGGCGGCGGTGGCAAACATGGACAAGGTTTTCCCTCCCTCCCCACACGAGCGGGCTGCTTGCACGGCTCTAGCCCGCGGCTGTAATGAAGATCTGCAGTCCGGAGTGCTGCTACTTCCAGCCGGGATATATTCTGCCAGACCGTTGGTGGCGTCTTTATGCGGGTAGCTCACCTCCCTGCCAGCAGCTCATCCAGCATCCCAGCTGGAAGCAGCAGCGCAACAGTTGCTGTTACCAGGGGCGAAGGGGTGGCGGTGGAGAGAATGGGTGACCACCGCCCCTTCATCCTCTCCCCAACAGCGGCTGTTGCGCTTCTGCTTCCAGCTGGTATGCTGGAGGAGAGGTGAGCTACCCGCATAAAGACACCACCGAGGGTCTGGCAGAATATATCCCGGCTGGAAGAAGCAGAGCAACAGCAAAGGAGTAGCGATGGCAAGGATGGGCGGTCCCAGGCGTCCCTCCCTCCCCCCCCCCCGCCTGAGCAGACTTCTTCAGAGCTCCAGCCTGCAGCTCTGATGAGGATCCGCGGTCCGGAGCGCTGCCGCTTCCAGCCGGGATATATTCTGCCAGACCCTCGGCGGCATCTTTATGCGAGTAGCTCGCCTCCCCGCCAGCAGCTCCTTCGCCAGCATCCCGGCTGGAAGCAGAAGCGCAACAACCACTGTTGGGGAAGAGACAAAGGGGCGGCAGTCGCCCATTCTCGCCACCGCCACCTCTTCGCCCCTGGTAACAGTGACTGTTGCGCTGCTGCTTCCAGCCGGTGGCTGCCCGGTTGCTTCTATGCAAGAAGCCCACTCAGGGGGGGAGGGAGGGAAGCCCTGACCACAGCTCTACTAAAAAGCAATGGCCAGGAACCCCTCTCTGTGTCTTTTGGCACGCGCGGCCATTGCTCTTCCTGTTGCTGGTTTTTGGTGTGCATGCGTGCCAGGAACCAGATCACCAAATGGCCGACATGCATGTGCACCCTGGAAACAAAAAGATCATTTTCCTAGCGTGCGCATGTGCACCGGGCGGCTCCACTTCTGCTTTCTGGCACGCCAATGCGTGTCAAGACCAGCTGGCTGCTGCGCCCGAACCCGGAAGAGGAACTGGTGATGGCTCCGCGTGCCAGAAGAAATGGCTCTGTGTGCCACTTCTGGAACGCGTGCCATAGGTTCGCCACCACGGTTATAGTGAATTCCCTGTAACATTGCTGAATTAAATAGATATAATGGAACAAAAAACTGAAACATTTCTATTGTTTGGTTTTTGCTTTACTATAACCCTTTTCACTGAGAAATATTTTCTTTCTATATTTTAAAAACACTCCTAGGTTATTGAACAAAACTTGAAGTCCTTTCCTAACTATCTTTAGAGATTGGGTCAGGGTATTGCACTGAATGCAAGCTAACATTCATGAAATGACTTGAAGCATTATTTTTGCTACAGTATGGTAATTTGGTCTTTGGTATGTAAAACTAAGCTTCAAATCCAGATACAGCATCTAGGGCTACCAGCAGCCATTTTTTAAAAATCCTATTACATAATAAAGGTATTGCAGAAATACAAGCCTTTATGCTGAAACTATTACCAAACGTATTCTATAGTTTCATGCATAAACAATATTAGTATTTCCATAAAAAAATAAATGTTTGAATTACTCTTTATTGTACCAGCAATTTTTAATATTCCCCTATTGTTTCAAGCATTAATCTTTCTATAAATAAAATAAGTTTCCTCTTAAATGTTAAGCAGAAATATGGAAATGAAACATAGAAAAAAGAAGCATTCACAATGATGAGGCAGACATTCAATTATCACAAATGATAGAAAATATAAACTACATTTTTGTTACATAATTTACATGATTTTGTAGGCTTTTAAACATTAACTTGTACAGACATGTTAGACATCAACTTCAGAAGGCATCATGGTGTTGGAGCAGGAGTCACTTTCATACTGCTAAGTGCTGCATGGATTCTGAAATGTAATCTGGATTCCATGGAATAGTCCTTGTAATTGTTTCTACAAAAGAACATTCAGTTTATTTGATCATTTTCCATGCCCCAACCAGTCCAATAAAATCAAAGAGAGAAATTTATGGATGAGATTTTTCCAGTAGAAATATTTTACAGGCAGTCCTCGACTTACAACCACAATTGAGCTCAAAATTGAAGTGGGAAATTTGTTAAGTGAGTTTTGCCCCATTTTATGATTTTTCTTGCCACATTTGTTGAATTAATCCCTGCAGTTGTTCAATTAGTAACTATTAGTTGTTAAGTGAACCTGGCTTTCCCATTGACTTTGCTTGTCAGAAAGTCACAAAAGATGATCACAAGACCCTGTGACATTGCAACTGTCATAAATATGAACCAGTTGTCAAGCATCCAAATGTAAATCACATGACCATAAAGATACTGCAATGGTCATAAATGTGAAAATTGCTCATAAGTCAATTTTTCAGTGTTGTTGTAACTTTGAACAGTCACTAAACAAACTGTTATAAGTCGAGGACTACCTGTATGTTTTAAATTTTAAGCATGCTGCTGGCTAGAGAATTCTGGGACTTGAAGTCCACCCATCTTAAAGTTGGCAAGGTTGTGAAACACTGTTCTAGACTATGCCCTGTCCTAATCCATACACTCTCATTATCCAACATTCTCTATTAGTTCTTGCTCAAATACAGAAATCCCACCTTAATTTTTACTCTCAAATATCTAAGTTTCAATTTTCCTAGTAATCAGAAGGTCATATTTTAGTTTACAAGATCTTCTAGAAGAAACGGTCTAGGGTTTCCTACCTAGGCAGGGGGTTGGACTAGAAGACCTCCAAGGTCCCTTCCAACTCTACTATTGTATTATTGTATTGTATTATTGTATTAAACCTTTCAAATTTAATGTCAGTTCTCCTATTTTCAGTTCAGAAAGTGTGTTCTTCAACTGTTTTCTCCATTGGGCTCCTGCAACAGCTTTTATACTTTTGGCATTTGTGCAAACTTCTCTTTAATGTAGAAGTAGCTTAATCATTTGGAAATACAGTTTGATCTCTTGTGTCAAGAGGTAAGTATATAAATGTTTCCTGTTTTTTTTTCAATCAGAAAGATATCTTGAACCAAACTATATATATGTATGTATGTATGTATGTATGTATGTATGTATGTATGTATGTATGTATTTATGTTACAACCCCTGGTATGACTAAATATGGGAGGAAGGTCACTACTCCCTCTTTCTGTCCTTTGGCTTATCACAAAGTTTGTGATAAGCCAAAGGACAGAAAGAGGGAGTAGTGACCTTCCTCCCGTATTTAGTCATACCAGGGGTTGTAACATAAATACATACCTATTTCCCTGGCTCAACTGATAAGGAAGAGAACCCGTGGCTTAGTGGTTAAGACTCCTGCCTAAGATATATACAGCCCAGGTTCTAATCCCAGTAAGGGTATGGCTAGCTGATGAGAGCTAATTAGCTCGAAATAGATCTATCCTAGTCTCCCTTTATTTATTTATCAGTACAATTACAACATATATATATATACATACATACACACACACACACACACACACACACACACACATATACATACATATATATATTACTGTAACTATTTTAAAGTATTTAAGCAAGCTGAAATCAATATATTTTATATATTTATTGATTATAGTTGTATAAAATAATTACTACTTACTTTGCAGCTTCTATAAATCTTACAGCTTTTTCTCTTTCATCCTGTTGTTTATAAAGAAGACCCAATTCAAACGTTGAATATGGAGCTAAGTAGGTATCATACTTTAATTGCTTCTCACTAAAATGCAAATAGACATATCATTATTAAGGACAACAAAAATGGTTTGTTAAAACTCTTATTTGAATATATCTATAAAAAATTACAAGTTACATTAGCTATCTTATGTATTTCTTAAACCATGTTTATACAGGTGAAACTTTAAAAATTAGAATATCGTGCAAAAGTTCATTTATTTCAGTAATGCAACTTAAAAGGTGAAACTAATATATGAGATAGACTTATTATATGCAAAGCAAGAGAGTTCAAGACGTGATTTGTCATAATTGTGATGACTTTGGCTTACACCTCATGAAAACTCCAAATCCACAATCTCAGAAAATTAGAATATTGTGAAAAGGTGCAATATTCTAGGCTCAAAGTGTCCCACTCTAATCAGCTAATTAAGCCATAACACCTGCAAAGGGTTCCTGAGCCTTTGGGATGCCTTAGGGGGGCGGTAAGAGGCAAGGGGGGCAGCAGGGGGGCAATAAGAGGGAAGGGGGAGGCAGAGGAGTGCTGGAGGTGGCCTCCTCTAGCGGGCCATTCAGAACCACTTCGTTCACTCACCCCCGCCCATCCAGAAGCTGCTCGATCGCTCGCTCCCCTCGCCCATCTGCACTATGCTATCCCTGCCCACCACTCACTGATTGGCTGGCTCACCAATCACCCCGCCCGCCTCTAAGAGCCCTATCTAAACCCAGTTACCTTTTTTTCTGCTTGGCTTTCTATAGATAGGGCTCTTAGAGGCAGGTGGGATGATTGGTGAGCCAGCCAATCAGTGAGCAGTGGGCAGGGCTAGCATAGTGTGGACGGGCGGGGGGAGTGAGTGATCAGAGGCCACTTCGCCTCCCTTCGCTCCCACTTTGTCTTGATGAGGTTGCTGCAGCTGCCGAGCGTGGACGGACGGAGGTAGCCAGAGCAGCGGGGAAGCCCGGGCGGGTGGGTGAGCGAGCAAGAGAGCTGTCTGATCCTCCATTGCTTGCCCGCCCGGGCCGCTCTGGCTACCTCCGTCCGTCCGTGCCCGGCAGCTGCAGCGATCTCATCAAGACAAAGTGGGAGGCGAAGGGGCCTCGGTGGCCTGCCTGATCCGCCTTCGCTCGCTCGCTATTTTGCCTGCACGGGGTGCCTCGGCGGAAGTCCTTTGCTGGTGGCCAGACCTCCCCTCCCTGGGGTGACGGCCCATCCATGCTCACCGTCTCAGTAGCACTGCAATGAGAGGGAGTGAGTGAGAGTGAAGGGTGGGGGAAAGCAGCAGAAAGGGTGGGGGCTCCGCATTACCCCCCACCTGAGCCTTCCCAGAGGAGGTGGGGCTGGGGAATGTGTGGCGTGGGGCACTGTCTTGGGTGGGACTAGATGACCTCTGGGGGTACCAACCGACCCCTCTGACTCTGGAGACCAGAAGCAAGAAACACACACACAGCAAAAGTATCTGGTTTTTAATATAATCCTCCTTAGTGCTTGGAGAAAAAATAAGAGGAACATTTGGACATACATTTTGAATTAACTTGGGAAGAAAATTGCTAAAATCACTTTTAGCTGTGTTCTGCATTAAGGATTCATGCAGTAGCATTTCTTGTTGAATTAGCAGAGTAATATTTACAACAGCCAGCTAAGATAGTTTTATCTGTCTTATAATGTGCGTGGGTAGAGGACTTAGGCATAAGTGCAATGTTTGCCTGTGATTATATAATAAATTCACAGCTTGTACATTTGAATTAGATGTTTTTCAATTCATGTTTAACCTATACTTGATACACTTGTATTCAATACATAAGGTGTTAATTATGTCAATGGAAGAGATAGGAAACTGCATTAGTAATATATATGTCAATGTTTTGATTTGTACTAAAATGTTTAGTTTAAAGACGTTATAAGGAATCACAAATATGAGTGTGGAAAATGTAATGTAGTTGTGACCCTTTACATGAGTTGTATTGGGAAAAATTAAAAAAATCATAATAATAATAATAATTAAAAAAATAATGATTCCCCAAAGAGGTAAAAGGCTACATTTTGCTAGAGTTATTCTTTGCTTCCAAACTGAGAAAGGGGATTGGACTCCATTGTCTATATTTCCCTTTCCATCCCCATGGTTCTTTAGTGAAAATTATAACCCAAGAACATATAGATCTGTTAAAATGTTCCCATCCTCACTTTCCATATTGGGAATCCCTAGGTACCATGCAATAATCTCATCAAATAATTCAAGCAAATGTTGGTGACATTGAGCTGAAGCCAAAATTCAAGAAATCGTACCAAGAGTTTTGGTTACAGAAAGAAATTTCTGATCGCTATCCTGCACTATGGACAGTGGTTAAGAAGCTCCTTGTGGCATTTCCAACATCATATTTGGTGGAACGTGGCTTCAGTGTGGTCATCCAACTTCTCTTCAAGCAAAGAAAATGACTCCAGATTACTGAATGTGGTGATTTAAGACTCCTGCTAAGTGACTTAAAACCAGACATTGGGAAACTGGTATCACTTCCTCAAGCCCATCCATCACATTAAGAATTTACTGAACAGTAAAGTAGTTACTAAATTTTACTAAGTTTACTAAGTTACTAAGGTTCTTGATAAATGACTATCAGACTTTGAAAACCTGGTATCACTGGATCATGTTCAACAATTTTGTTGAATTAACTAACTACAAAGGTTTTTCAATTGGATTTTGAATAAATGTGCAATTAATTGTTACAGTTTTGAATTTTACTGTTACCATCTTTATTCCGTCATTCAAACCACCCAGTCACATGACTCCCCCAGCCACGCCCATCAAGCCACGCCCACAGAACTGGTCGTAAAAAAATTTGAATTCCACCACTGGGTGGGGGGCACTGAGGATCAGTTTGTAACACCAAGGGGGCGGTGGACTGAAAAAGTTTGGGAACCACTGCTTTAAATGGTCTCTCATTCTGTTTCAGTAGGAATCACAATCATGGGAAAGACTGCTGACCTGACAGTTGTGCAGAAAACCATCATTGACATCCTCCATAAGGAGGGAAAGCCTCAAAAGGTAAGTGCAAAAGAAGTTGAATGTTCCCAAGGTGCTATATCAAAGCCCATTAATAAAAAGTTATGTGGAAGGGAAAAGTGTGGAAGAAAAAGGTGCACAAGCAGCAGGATGACCGTAGCCTGGAGAGGATTGTCAGGAAAAGGCCATTCAAAAGTGTTGGGGACTTTCACAAGGAGTGGACTGAGGCTGGAGTCAGTGCATCAAGAGCCACCACACACAGACGGATCCTGGACATGGGCTTCAAATGTCGTAGTCCTCTTGTCAAGCCGCTCCTGAACAACAACGTCAGAAGCGTCTTACCTGGGCTAAAGAAAAACAGACCTGGTCTGTTGCTCAGTGATCCAAAGTGCTCTTTTCTGAAGAGAGCAACTTTTACATCTCATTTGGAAACCAAGGACCCAGAGTATGGAGGAGGAATGGAGAGGCACACACTGCAAGATCCTTGAAGTCCAGTGTGAAGTTTCCACAGTATGTGTGGATTTGGGGAGCCATGTCATCTGCTGGTGTTGGTCCACTGTGCTTCATTACGTCCAGGGTCAACGCAGCCTTTACCCGGAGATTTTGGAGCACTTCATGCTTCCTTCCACAGACGAGCTTTATGGGGATGCTGACTTCATTTTCCAGCTGCCCACACTGCCAAAAGCACCAAAACCTGGGTCAATGACCGTGGGATTACTGTGCTTGATTGGCCAGCAAACTCGCCTGACCTGAACCCCATAGAGAATCTATGGGGCATTGCCAAGAGAAAGATGAGAGACATGAGACCGAACAATGCAGAAGAGCTGAAGGCCGCTATTGAAGCATCCTGGTCTTCCATAAATACCTCAGCAGTGCCACAGGCTGATAGCTTCCATGCCATGCCGCATTGAGGCAGTAATTGCTGCAAAAGGGGCCCAAACCAAGTACTGAGTACATATGCATGCTTATACTTTTCAGAGGTCCGATATTGTTCTACAGTATGTACAATCCTTGTTTTATTGATTGCATGTAACATTCTAATTTTCTGAGATTGTGGATTTGGGGTTTTCACGAGCTGTAAGCCATAATCATCACAATTATGACAAATCATGGCTTGAACTATCTTGCTTTGCATGTAATGAGTCTTATCTCATATATTAGTTTCACCTTTTAAGTTGCATTACTGAAATAAATGAACTTTTGCACGATATTCTAATTTTTTGAGTTTCACCTGTATATTTTGGTAGGAAAGTTTTAAATTCCAATAGAGGACAGCCAACATGGACAGCTGAAAAGAAGGAACTATGCACCAGAAGTTTTATGATCCATTTGACTGGTGAAGTTTTATCTACGCAGGGAAAACTTTCAACTGCTCGGTTGAACAGAAATTTTGTCAGAAAAGAAAGCATTGGGGGGGGGGGGGACTACCCAAAGTTACTGGTAATTGGAATAAAAAATGTTAACCGCTAACTAAATACATAAACAAACTCTAAGCAAGTCATATTTGTGCCATCCCATAAACTAAAGGTGAAAATTATTATCCATGCAGGCAGTGGTTAGATGACTTGACCTGATGAATATGGGATGATATCATGAACTCACTGTTTAGGTTTTTTTTTTCCTTTGTGTGTCAACGCCAGCCTCAGCATCTTATAGACACCAAGAAGCTTTGCACCTAATGATGGATGAAAATCCATCTGGATGGAAAGCCATTTATAGTTAAATATATATGAGGCAGAAGGGTAAGCAAGCATTCCATATATGTGCCTGAACAGTTCCTGTCCCTTTTTCCTATTTTCCAATACAACCATGAATACAAGAGAAAATACAATACAATACAATACAATAGAAGAGTTGGAAGGGACCTTGGAGGTCTTCTAGTCCAACCCCCTGCCTAGGCAGGAAACCCTATACCGTTCCAGACAAATGGCTATCCAACATCTTCTTAAAGACTTCCAGTGTTGGGGCATTCACAACTTCTGGAGGCAAGCTGTTCCACTGATTAATTGTTCTCACTGTCAGGAAGTTTCTCCTCAGTTCTAAGTTGCTTCTCTCCTTGATTAGTTTCCATCCATTGCTTCTTGTTCTGTCCACAGGTGCCTTGGAGAATAGCTTGACTCCCTCTTCTTTGTGGCAACCCCTGAGATATTGGAACACTGCTATCATGTCTCCCCTAGTCCTTCTTTTCATTAAACTAGACATACCCAGTTCCTGCAACCGTTCTTCATATGTTTTACTCTCCAGTCCCCTAATCATCTTTGTTGCTCTTCTCTGCACTCTTTCTAGAGTCTCCACATCTTTTTTACATCGTGGCGACCAGAACTGAATGCAGTATTCCAAGTGTGGCCTTACCAAGGCATTATAAAGTGGTATTAACACTTCACGTGATCTTGATTCTATCCCTCTGTTGATGCAGCCTAGAACTGTGTTGGCTTTTTTGGCAGCTGCTGCACACTGCTGGCTCATATTTAAATGGTTGTCCACTAGAACCACTAGAAAAATGTCTCAGATCCCTTGGCTTTTTTCCCCCACTGATTTTGTCAGCTAGGGAAAAATGTGGAAGAATAAAGTCAGACACTAACTTAGGGAAAGATACAAATATGTCTCTTAAATGCTACATTCTAATGGCTTTAATTGAAGCATTCTAATAATTTTTTTCTGTGTTACTGAATATTATTGCATCTTAAAATTCTGTTCCCAATGTTTACCTTTGAATAACTTGGCTGAAACAGAGTTCTGCTTGCAAGAGTCTTCCTAAATGCTTCAAACACAATCCTTTTAGTAGCTGTAACAAACATACATCATCCATGTAATATTCAGTGTGATCTGAAAATTAAACATAAGCGAGTTTAAAATGTTATAATGAAAGTTGTGAATACAACAAATTGTCAAATACTGTAATTAACAGTTTTTATATCTATTTTTAAATCTATTATATATAGTAACAAAATTAATAAAAATATTGTTTAGTAATATTTAATTCCAGTATAAAGCAAAATATCTATAAAGTATATCTTAATACTGGAATGTTCCAAAATAAAGCAAATCTTCTATCATTCTCCCACTTCCCTTCCTTAATTCATATTCAATTATTGGTCAAAATGACAGCTGCAGAAAAAGACACAGTATTAAACATGTGAGAAATCATGAAAATAGGTCTATTAATTGCTATTTTTAAAAAGATGAATTTAATATTTTAAATACTATTTAGTATTTATTTATATAGCCTTGAAATATGTGATAATTTAGTTGATACAGAGTCTCCCTGCATAATTTTTTTATTGCATTTGCTACCTGTAATAGAAGATTGAAGCAAAATGTATCATCAGTCTTGCTTTGAAAACCATATTTCTGTTGTACTCGGAAGATCTTTTGTATTATTATTTACAACAAGAGTTCTCCAACCCTTTGTTATTGCATGTTTAGAATTTTAAAATCCACACTAACCAGGCTCAATCAACATCTATTGTCACAACAAAACCTTGCTCTTGTTTCATATTTACTGCCAACCAACTTAAGACTATATAACCTTTGAAAGAATGAAAAGTATAGTTAACAAGAGGATTTTTTTCCTAGAATGTGGAAAACTGAGCTTATTAATATTCTAAATACAATTTTTATGTATGTGAGTGTATGTATGTATAAAATATGACCCTTGCTTAACGTTATCAAGCAAAAGCAATGTGTAACAGTAGGATTTATCAATGTGAGTTTCTATGGATTCATCAGAATTGGGAGTGTATGAAAAGAACAGGTATTTATTATAGCATCCAATAAATAAAATATATGTTTATTAAATTCAAATGTGTCTCTTCTTCATGGAATATTTAAATATACTCAGTTACATTTATTTTGTAGTTTGTATCTTATAAATCAACGTAAAACTCACGGGTTTCATTTTTTAAAATTGTTTCTTCTTTTTCAATAGTTATTAACATATTTTCAGTGAAGTCAGCTCTCTTTCCAAGAACTGAAAACCCACTCCAGACATACATCATTTCCTGAGAAAAAGAAATCATTGAATGAAAAGTACTTATTTACAATAAGTTTTCTATTTACTTCTGAATAAAGCTAGATGTTCAGCATTTAGCATTAATATTTCTTTCAGTGTAAATTAATAGCAGAACTTTAAAATGTAACAAATATATTCTCCGAATCTAACTAAAAAGAAATTATTAATATAAAGGAAGCAGATATTAAGATGATACACATCCTGAAAAATTGCAAATTAAAAATTAATACTTTTTCAGTAAAAAATGCCAGATTTTAATTTTCGTATTTGTCCTCTTGAACCTCTTCCTGTTTGGAAACTGGAATAAAAATCTAAGTATACAAATACTCATATAACTTACTTGCAGCACGAATCTATATTTATGAAATATTAAATGATAAAATATTTTATAAATAGGATCATGTTTATTATAATTGTAGCAGCCTGTAAATTATAGATGCTTCCTTTAATATTTATTATGTAACTTGGCTCATAACAAAGACTGAAATTGGATAGATCCTGTATTTATGTATCTCCAAAGTTTTAGGGAATGAGCTTGGCAGACATATTACATTATTAATTAGAATATATATTCTGCACAATTTGCTAATAATTTATGTTCAACACCTAGCCTCTCAAGAATTGGAAATATTATAATTCACATGGCAAGCAACAGTACATTGATATATAAGTTCCAGTAAGATCACACAGTTCTAAGTTTATCTTACAATGTTTAGGACATGTCAATAGATAGGTTTCTTCTATGCTTTATCTAATAAATAAATTAGGCTTTCCATGATAAAGCTAAATGGGAATCTAATTTTCCTTAGTTATGTACAATACATACACACAAACACATATTTACTCTGTCACTCAAAAGATGATTGAAGTAAGTCTGCTGTAAATACCAGAGCAGGCACTATTAGTTTCACAGGAGAGGTCCCATAGCGTCGTGCTTTTCTCACAGCAAACTTTTCAGTTGGGATAGATTTTCCTGCAATTCTTTGCTTTAGGCCTTCTACTTGCCTACAAGAGGAAAAACAATACTTTCTTTAGACACAGAGAGCTCACATTGTTGACTTTTGCTTTACTGATTCCATTTTAGCAATCCCTAAACCTATAATAAGTTCTACTGAATAATAAACCCTAGAGAGATATTTTAGTTTTAGTTTATAATATTTATTACTTGTTGTATAATTTTAGAAATAAAAATGGAAGAGTATCACAGAAAATTATAGCAAATTAAAATGATGAAAGTACATTAAACACAACAACATAGATCAAATGAAACTTTGAATGAACAGATGAGTCTTTAAAAGATATAGAAAAATGAAAGCAGAGTTTCTCAACCTTGGTAACTTAAGACATGTGGATTCAACTCCCAGAATTCCCCAGCCAACATGTTCTGAGAAAATTCTGAGAGTTGGGAAATTCTGGGAGTTGAAGTCCATACATTTTCAAGTTGCCAAGTTGCTCTAAAGAATCAGTGCCAACCCTAGTAGAATTCCATAATCATGGTATCTCCAGGTAGGAAGACCTCATTATAGAACATAAACTTCATCTCAAAAATGTGCAAGAAAGCAATGAAAGAGACAGGAGATCAAGAACAAAAGAAATTATCACTGGAAAGGAAAAAGGATTAAAACAATCAATCCAATCTGATAGGTGAAGTGAGTTGAAATCATTCATTTAGATCCTTGTAATAAAGGTTTGTGAACAACATTTAGCTTATTGTCTAGTAGACAGGAAGCTTTTCAAACATGCTTGACAAATGCTTCCACAGTAGTAAATCTAAAAATTTATTTGAAAAGTTACAATGTAAAAAATGTGAGTCTTTTTTAGGCTCTCTTTTCGTATATTTGGAAAAGAAAACGATAAGATTGTTATGAAAGCATTCCAACTAATAAACCATATACAAGGAAAGAACAGAGATTCCTAAGATGTCTCATGTTTACCGTATTTTTCAGAGTATAATACGCACCTTTTTGCCTCAAAAAAGAGGCTGAAAATCTGAGTGCGTCTTATACATCGAATACCGCATTTTTTTTGCCTCCCGAAGCCCTGTCCCTTCACCAAAATGGCTGTGTATACCCTTATGGAGGCTTTCAGAGAGCTCCTGGGGGCTGGGGAGGGCAGAAATGAGCAAAAAATGGGCTGTTTTTTGCCCCCCCCCAGCAGTACTCTATAAGCCTCCATAAGGCTATGCATGCAATTTTTTTGACAAAAAACGGGCCCGTTTTCATAAGAAACATGCCTTTTTTGCTCATTTTTGGCCCGCCAGGAGCACTCTGCAAGCCCCCCCCCAAGGCTGTTCATGCCTTTTTTAAAAAAAACGGGCTGTTTTCGTGAAAAATGGGCCGTTTCTGGGAGGTTTGCAGAGTGCAAAAACTTTTTTTTCCCTTTTGGAAAGCTCTTTAACTGATTGATGAGAATTACATTGATCAAGTGCTGTGCCAGCAGAAAGAAAGTCTTAGGTACTGCAGATTGTCAGCGATTTCCTTCTCCAGCACATGGATAAATACACCTGGAAATATATACCTATCTACCTACTCTCTCTCTCTCCCCCTACCTATCTACTGTATTTCTCCCCCCCCCCATCTACCTATGTACCTACCTACTCACTCTTTCTCCCTACCTAATTACTGTATCTCTCTCTCTCTCTTGATGCGTCTTATACTCCGAAAAATACGGGTATATGTTTTCAAAAGTGGCAAATCTTATTGAATTACATGCAACTGTATCGACAGCACAATTTGTAAGGGCCAAAGTATGCAATTTGATTAATAGAATGACAACAAATTCATGCAAGGAAGTCCAAGTATTTTACTTTAATGAAGCTAATTTCCCAAATTTTAAAAGTTAAGTCAGGAACTTTCTAGCAGAATGGAGCAAAAACTTGATTTTAGTAACAAATATGTGCAGTCTTAGATGCAATATGGATTCCCCTAAAATGTCGCATGAGAGATCAGCAGATTTCTCACATTGGATGTGAAAACTTTTAATTAATTATCTCTAGATAACCAAGATAAGGTACTGGTTGGAAGAGGAATGGCTGAAACATTTTTTTAACTAAGGGTAGGACATGTCTAGAATTTATTTTATATGCCATCATTCACTCTAGAATATAAATTCAAGTGGCAGAGAAAGCTCCCCCCCCTCCAACCATAAGGTTATAAATAAATTATCAAATGAACAGTTTTGAGGCAATGATAGTAGGCAAAAACCATGAAATTTTCAAGATATATAGCTTAAAAGATCAAGTTTTAAATAAATTCTTTTCTTTTGGAAAGTATTACCGAAACAAAGCTACAATATCTTCTCCTGTTGTTTTCACATCAGCATCAGGAAGCATACACAAAATGGCAGCTTTCTGGAACACATATATTGCCTAGGCAAAATAGAATAAAAATATTCAATATATAGTTTCTTACAACACATCTGATTACAGTTGTTTCCTTGTACATACTGTGTGATCACAGAAGTATTAAGCCAAATTATTGTTCCATTAAAATTACCCTCAAAGTTTGTGTTACACAAAAGCACAGGTGCCTGTGGTAAGCAAAAGGGGAGATAGTAGATGACACAGATTCATGACACCACTAGTGTCTCTAATTATCTACTTGCGTCAGACATCTTGTACATAATTGTATTATTTACCTGATGACATAAGTAATTAATTGTTTTGACATAATTGTGACTTCTTAGAAATGCCCATGTTTAAGATGCCTTTTTTTGGCAATGTGAATGAGGTTATAGGAAAAAGCAAGGGGCCATCTTACTGAAAAAATAATCATAAATGTGGAATTTGTTACACAGTTGTCTAGCAATTATATATATTACGTTACATATTTGTCTAGCAAAGTATTTTTTTTCTCAGTGGTTGTTACTATAATTTCCACTTTGCCAATTTCCCAGTTTCCCTAAAAATCAGTTACAATTAACGATTTCCTTTAAACAAATGTCGAGCTGAATGACTTTTGAGTATTTAACCCAGGGAGGCTTTTTTGATGGTACATTGTATAAGCATGAAGTGCTCTCACCACTTCACAGCAGTACTGGGTTACCCATTTACCTTTGACCACCTGCTTTCTTTGCAAAGCAGATCTGCATACCGATATGCTTGAAGCCAGTTCTGTTGGAAGGAGTAACACCACATCAGTTCCCAGTAGCAGAGATGATGGATCTGTTTCCACTCTTGCTGAGCAGCAATGCACTCCAGGAATGTTACCTCAGCCTGGAATTTAAAAGGAAAAAAAAGTCAAACCGTATAAAAGTAAACTTCTCGTTCAAATTATGGCCTTTTATTTTCATTTTGTATAAAAAGATAGATAATATAATATAATGAACTTCATGGTTCATTATTTTAGACTATTCAAGCAAACATTAATTAATTGCCAGTGAAATAAGCCTGTGTAAAAGTTTTAAGACGGCTTTATAACAATGGTCATGTTTAGCAAGAAAAAAATCAATATATTTGATTCTTACCTAGGTTAAACTTTTATGAGGGTTTGCCATCTCACATGAAAAACTGAAAATATGAGGACTTGCTTCTTATGAAAGTAAACTTTAACAATGATATTGATATTCCCTAACTTGGTGGAGTAACTTCTGTTTTTTGTTTTGTTTTGTTTTTGGCTCTTTCCACTGTCAAATGTTATTACTGAAGTTGATCATTATGAGCATTTTACCACACAGTGCTCAAGTTTTCTTTTTCCCCCTCCATTTTTCCCTTCTTTGATTCTTTTAAAGCTTGTGAGCAAGATTTTCTTATAACTAACGCAGAACCTCAGTTTTTATTTTAAAAAGGGGCAATCTGCTGTTACCTTTTCAAAATTTCCTTTCAATATGTTGATTCTGGCATCGTAAAACAGAATGATGGCACCCTTGGAAAAGATTGCAACTTTGTTAGTAAGGTAGAAGTGTTAACCACAGTAAAAAATACTTAACAATGCGAAATCATAAAACCTTTGAGAACTTCTGAAGATAAGGTTGAAGGAGAGCCTCTGCTTCAATGAGATTGGCTTCCCCTGTTCCTGTAGAAATATCAACATCCTCTCTCAGTATTGATGACGATATAATACATTGATTCATACAAGCTAATTAATACATATAGTATTATTAGAAAACAATACTTAATATATAGTATTATTAGAATACAATTAATATATAGTATTATTAGAAAACAATATTAGAATAAAACCTATATTATTGAAATATAATAAAAGTCATCATAGTACAGATAGTCCTCATGTTCTTTTAATGACCATTCAAAGTTACTTCAGCACTGAAAAAAGTAACTTATGACCATTTTTCATACTTATGACAGTTGCACCATCCCCATGGTCACATGATCAAACTTTGGATGCTTGGCAACTAGCATATATTTATGACAGTTGCAGTATCCTGGGGTCATGCAATCAGCTTTTGTGACTTTCTGACAAGTAAAGACAATGGGGAAGCCAGATTCACTTAACAATCATAACCAACTAACTGTTACTAACATAACAATTGCAATTATTCACTTAACAGTGGTGTCAGAAAAGGTTGTAAAATGGGGCAAAACTCACTTAACAAATGTCTCACTTAGTAACAGAAATTTTGGGCTCAATTGTGGTTGTGAGTTGAGGACAATTGGTATAGTAAAAGATTATAGTATAGGAAAACATTCATAGTGAAACAGAACACTGAAAGATACTATCAAACATTAGTTTTTTAAAAAAGAAAGAAGAAAACTTCTAAATTTAATGCTTAAATATGATTTTTTTTTCTCTTGCTCTTTTAACGAAATGAAGTATCAGGACCATAGTTAAAATGAAAGATGAATTAGGAACAAAGCCAAAGGAAATGGAAATCTCTCTCTCTCTCTCTCTCTCTCTCTCAAAGCACAAGTATTATTTTTCTATCCTGAATCGACATTTATGTAGAAAGATGATCAAATGTTAATATAGTTAATAAATCTAAAATAAATAACATTGGGACTATAAGAATGATATGCAATGAAATGCTTCAAATAAATTTGAGTTCAGATCTATAATTATCTGTCCAGAGGGTTTTTTTTTAATTTCAAAAGAACCTATTGTTTTTAATGTAAGAAATACAGTAGATGTTTCTTCCCTGATGAGATCTAGATAACTTATGAAAGAATGATTGATCTCCTTTAAAATTAAGTTGTAGCTTTTAAACTATTCTTTATCAAAATAACTTCAGTAGTAGTGGAGTTTTAATCATTATTTAGGTATCCAATTCTATAAAAATCTCTTATCTCCTATTCTGTGTACTGATAAAATTGCTTTATCTTCAAAAAGTGTGTGAATGAAGAAAGATCAGAAACCAAAAACTATTTTTAATTTTTCCAAACATCTGAAGCAAATGTTAAATATGAATTAATTTGATACATTAGATATTTATCTTTTAATACTACCATAGGAAGTTCAGGGCTAATTTAATTTGCATTCTTGTTATTTGAATTCCTAAATGCTTTGAATTGAATGGCATCAAGATGTTTCAAATTGGCATGCCTAATTCCAAATCCATCACACTATTGTTTATAAAAATCCTACATTTTAGTTATAAATAAATGAACATTTCTTTGATTGTCATTCCTATTTCCCTCCAAGGGTGGGCTTCAGGCAGGCTTCTATCAAATGTTAAAATAGCAAAAAACATGGGAGCAAGCACTTTTCATCCTACGTAAAAAAAATTGTTCCCTTCTTTCTTTTATCAAGATTATAGTTAATTAGGGCAGCATAAATATCACTAATGTTAACTAATTTATTAAACTTAATTTCATTCTATACCGTAAACCTAGCCACTAGTGTTGCTGAAAATTCAAACAAAACAAATAAATATTAAGAATTATATTAGAATTTGTGATTATTTTTCACCTGGGTATTCACTTTTAATTCTTACCAAGAATTAATGAAACAAAGGTGTGATATAGCAGCAAGGTAAAAGTACACATTATTGCTCGTAAACTGGGACCAGAAGCTCCTTCCCGTAACTGATGAAGACCAAATTCCTGTCAACAGTCACAAAATTGTACAATATAAGTCACAATAGTCTATTATTTTAATAAATGCTAATAATTTCAGGAAAACATAAAAAAAAAAATTGAATGAACACAGCAGCAAGGTAGAATTTCAACTATATCGGTATCATTTGCAAGTGAAGTCATGTAGGTCTTATGGATTATTCAATGTACTGAATATTATTTGATCCATGACCCTGTTTTATTTAGGTTGTGGATCATGTAGAGCAGGGGTGTCAAACTCACGTTGTCACGACAGCGTCACATGATGTATTGGGACCTTTTCCCCCTTCACTAAACCAGACGTGGGCGTGGCCAATGCATGATGCATCCGGCCCACGGGCTAAGAGTTTGACAGCCCTGATGTAGAGATTTGTACTGATGCTGAAGTGTGAGTACAAATCTCTATGTCAAGGGTGTCAAACTCATGTCATCATGGTGATATATTGTGACATATCGGGACTTTTTCCCCTTCGCTAAACTGGCCGTGGGCATGGCCAGCACACGACGCATCCGGCCCACATGCCAGGAGTTTGATAGCCCTTCCCTATGTGATCTACAACCTAAATAAAAAAGGGTCACTAATCAAAACACAACTATTTTTGTGTTCAAGTGAATGTACATAAAGGCCCCCCTCAAGCCTTCACACCTCATTCCCAGGAGCAAGGTGGGATCAGTGTGGGGTACACCAATGTTTTCTCTCCACTTCAAGCACAGGGCTAAGCCTATGACATTTCACCATAGCCAACTTGCCATAGCCAACTCATCACAGCCAACTTACTACATCTAACTTGCTAACTTGCTAACACTAATATCAAAGAAATGGTGGACTAGAATCATTTAAGGATGCCAAATGAGGGACAGAATAAAATGTGAATGACAACAATTTAAAAAAAATATGTTATTTTGAATAACTAAATTGAATTGTTAAATTGTCCTCCAGTGAGTTGTCCCACAGCAAGTTGGCTGTGGTGAGTTGGCCATGGCAAGTTGACACTAGCAAGTTGGTTGTGGCATATTGTCCCATTCTGACAAGGCTATAGACAGGAGACAGAGAGGAAATATATACATTGTTCACTGGAGAAAGGAGAGAAAGTAAACAAAGAAACAAGTCAAGGGGTAAGTTCTGTTAATATAACAATTTTTTAGCAGTTGGTGACAGCAATTATATCCCATTATTTGTAAAATCTGCTTTATTAAAAGCAATAGTAATAAAAATATTGAAGATTTTAAAACTAAAGATTTAAATACTTTGTGTCACCTATATCTCATATCCCTATAATCAGATAGTCAATGAGATCTGAAGATGATCCAAATGCATCAATTATTTATTCCTGTCCTGACAAGCAGAGCTCGTAAGCTGTTTTAAAAATTCATAACAATAGAAATTAAATGTAATACCCTATTGCCTGAAAACCCAATAAATTCAAGAAGTCTGAGAATTCTTCCTGGTAAGAGGGACAGCATCTGCAAAAAAGGGAAAAAAACAAAGATTCCATCTGTTTTTAATGCAGCAGGAAAAACAAATATTTAAGTTTTAGCTTTAAAAATGTTCAGCACAATCTTCAGATAACATTAATAAAGTCCAAATGACTTGATATTATACTTTTTACACTCAGCATTTTTTAAAATTATATGTGGGGAATTGTATTATGGTTTTATAGTGTAGATTTCGTTTAAACTTGTTTAAACTTGCTTTCTGCCCAGAGCCATGGTGAGAGGAAAATTTAAAACAATTAAATAAAAAAACCTCTCAGGCAGTTCTGCATTCAAATAAAAAAGTAAAACCACAAATCATAAGATGCATTATGAAGTTCGAAGAAGTTTGATTACACATTGGAAGGAATGTTCATACCAGATTGAAAGCTCCTATTCCTAGTTGTACACCCCCTTCAAACTGGTGGAATATTTCATTCCTGATTTTGCTGCTTTGGGTCATCTGCAGAACCTGAAGGCATTCCCTTTTGATTAACAAAAGAAATCATGCTAAATTAGATAACAGCAATGATAACATGAACTATTATTACTTTAAAGATTTAGTTTACCATGCTATACCCTACATCATGGGTGTCACTTGGACTGCAATGAGTGAAGAAGAATTATCTTAGGTTGCATATGAAACATATAATATAATGTATATAAATAACAAACTTTTAAAATATTTATTATATCTTGTGGGGCCGCATTACTCACTGCTCAGGGATGCATGCCTGTCCTACATCTTTGTCTAAATTTAAATTTACAGATACTTGCCCCACCAACATTACCATAAAAATGCACATCTATTCAAGCAATTTCCATTATTTTATATTCTAAAATCCCAAATCTGTGATTTCAGAGTAATTTGACCAACGACACCCAGTATCTGCCTACATACACTGTAATATCAGTGTATTAAATGCTTACTTAGTATCTTTATAAATTTACAAATCTGAAAAAGAAGGCATAAAGGGGAAAGGGGAAAAGACTATTACAAGCTCTCACAAGGATTATTTTTTGTAATTATAAATTTCTTTCTATATAATTCCTGATAATCTCATTTAAAATCAGAACCCAGGTTTTTTTAAACACACACACACACACACACACACACACACACACATATCTATAATCTGATATTAGCTACAATCACTAGCTAATTTGAATGGATGGAAGAAATGGAAAAAAATACAATCAGGAGCTTATAATTTCTGATACCTTGTAGATTCATGTCTACACGAAGATCATATTTCTTTATATAGAAACACAATATTTTGTGGCTTGTATAACTTGTGTACTTTAAATGGCAGAATCACACAATGGGAAGTAACCCTAGACATCTTGTGGCCCTGCTTAGTATATGATATAGCCATAACCTTTTGCATATCTAGCAATAAGGATGGCACTGAGCCAAGCTTAATTCCTGGTGTCTGCATCTTTGCAATTTTATTGATAATGTTATGGAAATGATTTGCTAATAGAAAGTAATTCACAAGCAATTACCACTGGTATCAGAACAATATAGAACAATATAGATAAATAGCTTTATTATTATTATTTAACTATTCTTGTCTTCAATCTTCTATCTGGCAAGACTGAAATCACTGCCAAAATGACAGATTTTTTTTTTTAAATCCAGAAAATTTCCCCCCACTATTTCAAGCTATGATGGGGAATTAATTTACTGCAACAAAAAACACAAATAGACATAATACACAGCCTAAGTGAAATACTTTAGGAGCGTACTTATATATTTGATAACTTGTTCTGATTTTCAAGCCACCTTTGATGAAATTGATCATATTTTCATCCTGGAAGAAAAATAAACTTTAAATTAAATAATGAATAAAATAGTACAGTTGTATACATCATACTCATTTATGGAATTTTAATAAATATAATATTAATAATATATAATAATATATAGAATAAATATATCTATAAAATGTATAGTTTGAAAATAGCTTTACAAATTAAATGTTCATACACGGACACCCCTAAATATATATAAAAGAATGTGAAAGCTATTCTTAACCAATGGACTTTATTAAAGAAATCACCGAGAAACAAAGCATAATGGAACAAATTGAAGTAACATATGATAACACTAGATGGTGCTAAAAGTAAATGATAATAAAAATAACAAGAACTGTAGTATTAGTTACAATAATAACACAATAGAAAACAAAGCTTGCATTTCCAGAATCTTTTGATTAAAAAACTGATTTCTTCAGCAATTTCCACTTATATTTACCCAAAAGCTACATTTTCTGTATGATTCTACTTTTAGTATATGAATGGTATTATGCAACATGATTCATAATTAGTAATAACTAGTAGTTTATATTAAATATGCTTATCTTGAAATATAGGAACTACATCAAGCTTCAATGAAGTACAATCCTACTTATTTTTAATAGGCTGTATTGTTGATTTTAAAGATATTCCTAAATATGAATTTGATAAAACATTTGATAAATATTTAATGATAAAAGATTCTGACTCTGAACACATATTTCAGTTATATGAGTACAAGGATTGTACAAAAGCTTTAGTAGAGTATAATCAGGAACAATTGTTTTACTATTTACTAAGTTCTTTGCCAGTTTACAAGGATGATCCTGCATAAATATTTACTGAAGATTAAGAGAGAGGACTCAATTGTAGAAATTCTGGCTTTCGGACACATTTCTCACTTATCAAATAAGTATCATTTGAATAATAATTAAGTTGCCAAATTCAACAAGTTCTAAGAAGCCTGTTTAGCAAGATCTGATATTTCAGTACGTAACAGGCAACGAATATCATGTCCTAGCTTTATTGCTTTATTGTATTGTGAGTTCTTCCTTATTGCAGTTCTTTATCAGAGCCTGAATCTGAAAAAGAATGCCCTCTTGCAAGTTTATTTTTGGAACCTAAGGAGTCAATCTCACTATCAAACTTCTATATAATTGTGTATGTAGGATAGTAAAGCAAAGTTCACCAATAAAGACAGAATATTAATCAACTGTGTAAATAGGATTCATATTCAAAGTTAGAATGTTATTTCTTCGCTAAGAGCCACAATTTTGGAGTTGGTTACCAGCATTCCAATGCAGAACCCAATCCCCAACACCTTTTCCTAAAGTCACACATATACAGAAGATGTGGATGAATATGGAAGCGGAGTCAGATTTGGCCAGAAAAACATTTTATTGAAGTCTAGAGTCCATGATTATGGGATGGGTAAAAAAGCTTTCCCATCTATCATTATAGGAAACAGAACGGCAAGAGTCATTCTGTATCTATAATGTAGCATGATGTTTACTTTGCACAGGAGAAAGGCAAACAGGTTGGTTTCAAAGCATGAGCAAACAAAGAAGAAATTGATAATGTCTGTATATGAAGCAGGATTAAATGTATTTCATATGAGAACATCTCAAAAAGAACACAGTCACATCTAATACTCTAGAAACTGGAAAGACAATCTTGTATATAAGCAAGTGATAACTCCATATAAGATATTTGGGCAACAATATTTTTGAACATTATAGTATGCACAGAATTTATAGCTTCCAAATTTCTGTAATATTTGATGGAAGAATCTCAAGGGTAAGAAAAGATGTGCGTAGTGAAGGTAATTTGCCAGATAAGCTCACTGAGATTCACAAATCCCACCTAAGCTTTAAAAAGTAGATGCACAAACTGAAATTCTAATCTTTCTCTATGTCTTAATATTAATAAATTCATACTTGTATCTGTATTTAAAAATGTGTTTTTAAAGTCTTATATTCCAATAGATTGGCAATATATACACAAACTATATGACTTGAATACTATATTTACCTGTACAAATGTCAAGGCTGCTTTCTGCAGTAAACATTCAGCATAACAGAGTTCTGCATGCATTTCCTCTATTAAAAAAGAAATATGTATATGTATGTGTATGTATCTAGTACCCAGCATTTTTATTAAAGCAAGAAATACTAAAAACCAAAAGACATTCCACAAAATATTGCTGTATTCTCACATTTGCATTTTTTTAAAACTGACTAACATTATTTCTCTTACTTTAGCCTTTAATTACATATTCTTTTTCTAACCAGTTATCTTTTCTGCCTATTATTTAACCAAACCCTGAATATACCTGCCCCTTTCCTTTTTTTGCAAACTGTTTTGCTTTATGTTAATGTTATTTTATTGTTTCTATAATATACATTATTTTTAATTAAACACTTTTAGTTTATCTGGTAGCCCAAATAATTTTTTTAAGTATTTTACATAGATAAAAATAATTCTAAGTAAAGCTGAAAATAATTCATAAACCAAGCCAATACTGGTATAGAGGTCAAGGGAATCATGGCTTGTTAATTTTAAAATTTGTACTTGAACTCTAAAGCAGGATTTTGGAAAGCTTTTTATGTTGTGATGGTATAAGTTGTTTGGCTGTTGTTGTTTTAAATCATAGAATGAAACTACTGCACCAATATTTACTTGGAGAACTAACACTCAGCCTGCAGAAATAATGATGACATTTTAACTCTTTTGGCAGTTCTTAAAGTTCTTAAGACATAAAGAAGAAATATTATCAAAATATGTACTGTATTTGGTTACAAAGAAATATAAATATACATGCCATGCATTCCAATTGTTCAGGAAAGCTTGCTGAATACATATGAAAGGCTTATAGGGCACATACAATATATAACATATAACACTTAAGGCAACATTTAACATTAACAACATTGGTTCTTTACTATGGTCACTAATCAGAATGCAACAAATCAACATCCAATGGGAAACAATAGTTTTAGAACTAGATCACCAAAGCAATCAAGTTGCACTTGGTTTTGCAAACATGTAACCAAATCAGGCCATGTTCATAGAAACTGAGTACTTCTTTGTGTATTTAACATGGAATAGATCAGAATTGTTTGGGCACTTTGGTGAATAAGTGGTGATAAAATGAGCCATTGCACCCTTATAAAACAATAAAATTTATCAGCAGGATATGAAGTATGGATTCAATAGGCCTTTATCCAGAAGGGTCCAATTGTAATTCACATGTTTTTTTTTAATATGCCCTTAAGAACTACTATGGGGGACATTAAAACATTGTACAATTAATACTACCCAGATATAATATGCCCTATATTATATAGTTATCTCAAATGGGCTAACTTATAGAACATGTCCAAAATCTGGGATCAAGGACGCCTATGGAGTTGAAATTTGGTAAATGTTATAAAATATTTAATATTATTATAAAATTATGACATCATACAAAATGGCATAAAATATTTCCTGTGATGATGTTTGACTGTGCTATGTGACTATATAACTTTTATTTTTCATGCATTTTGGTTGATGTAATGTGATGTGCCCTGTATTTAGTAGAACAATAAAAATTCGTAGGTAAATATTTGGAGAATTTTACTTGATCTATAATCTGGCTTTTAGCTGCCAGGTTTGTAAGTTGCTTTGTGAAACTTAGGATCATCATATCAGAATTCAGTGTAGCCACTGGGAACATGGTGGGAACTTCCAGAATTGGGCTATATGGCTGTGCGATTAAGCGATTCTTCCAGTGTTGCAGAAGGGTCCAGAGCTCTTCCAAAGGTAATGTGAGGCTTGGTGGTATAGAATCAGGCTTAAGGCCTGCAGGACCCTTGGGAAGAAGAAAAGGCCTGTGGGGACCTAGTGGCTGTACACAAAAGCCATAAATAGCTTTTGTGGGTGGTTGATGTAACTTTGAACATCCATAAAGCAACCAGTCCTATGTCGCAGACTATCTGTAAATCACTAGACTGCAATCCTTTGATACTTACACAATGTGATATAGATGAACAAGGAAGCAAATTCAGAGGTGCATCATTCCAAATTACTGTGTAAAATTTCAGCAATAATAAAATTATTACATGGCTCATTGCCAGACTTAAGTGTTTTATAGATGTTTTATAAGGATTGTTATTTCAGAGTTTGTAGCATCGGTCAGTTAGAAAGCTGATTAATACTGAAGTCTAAATTATATTCAGGCACGTCTTCTTGTGCACATAATGCCCTCCACATTATTGCCAGTGTAAGGAAATGAAAGGGGCCTATTAATTGAATGAGATGTAGTGACATCTAAACCAACATTTAAATTAAATGTTAAGATTTATAAAACATTAACTATTGGCAATCAATTTTCAGGCTCCCGTGGTTTTTGGATCTTTAAGGATGAAGATTGGGACATTTTGCCATCCAGAAAGTTTGGGTGTGATTTTCACCCTTTGACACCAAAGTTTCACAAGGCAGATTAAAACAGAACCCTAACATGCTGATAATCTGGGCAGGATTTTTTCTTTCTACATAAACAAAAAAGTTAAACATCCTTTAAATAAAAATAAAGAAAGCCCACTTCCAATGATATTTGAGTTTTGGACTATTTTGCAAATGTTGTACATATTTTTCACCCATGCATGTGTTTATATGTGTGAAAAATCTATACAACTTTTTGCAAAATAGACTAAAACTCAAATATCACGGGAAGTCTGCTTGTATATTCTTACCTTCACTCAGCTGATCTACTGACTGTTTTGAAACTAAACTGGATAATGATTCCACCACTGTGTTTCTTTTTCTAAACCTATATCGACATAAATGACAAAAACAAACTTTCATCATGTTGTTTAATTAAAGCAACTATCATAAAAACAAAGAATCCTAAACAAGTTGTGCTCTACTGAATCTACAGAAAACACATTGTACTATGGCACAAATAATTTCCAATAACATGATGCTAAGCAAACACAAATTTCCCCACCTGTCAGGGGAACAAGGGAATGGAGCCAGAAGATTATGGACACTTCCATACTTGTGCTTTGCTGTGTTGTGCTTCAATCTTGAAGCCAGAAATAAGTAATGCTTCCTTAAATCTTGTCATTTTCACAGTACACAGGTTCCCTTAGTAAAATTCCACCCCCATTCACCATTAGCTGCAACCTGAAAAGCTACCTTGAATCGGCATACACTATGTTCTAGTTACTCTTTACACTGTACTTTTTCTCTTTGTTCTTGGATAAGCAGGATTGTTCTTGGATATATGGATTAGCACTGTGTGATTTGATAGATAGTACAAGCTCTAGAGCAGTGGTTCTCAACCTGTGGGTCGGGACCCGTTTGGGGCTCGAATGACCCTTTCACGGGGGCGCCTAAGACCATCGGAAAACACATATTTTTGATTGTCTTAGGAACCGAGACACCAGTTTTATGGTTGAGGTTCACCACAACATGAGGAACTGTATTAAAGGGTCACGGCATTGGGAAGTTTGAGAACCGCTGCTCTAGAGTTATCTCAATTACTTGGCTACTGCGGTGTTATCATCTGAAGATATCTGTAGTAAAGTTTTAAAATGCAGCAAAGATATTACTTAATTTTGCAAAGGGGAGGGCAAAGACAATAGATCCAAGTTTATTTTTCAATGGACTCAACAGCAGATTTAAAATTTGAAAATTGCCATTTATTTTTCATCCAACTTCATTGTTATAAAAATCATATAAATATTAATAAGTAATGAAAATGTTGAGCTTTCTCTGTTAAAATAACAAATACTTTTTTCTTTCCAAATTAACTAGAGCTCTACCATGAAAATCAGCTGGATGACCTTGGGCCTAGTCCCTTTCTCTCCACCCAACTCATCTCATATGGTTGTTATAGTGTCGGATATATTCTATGTCTTGAGTTATTTGTAAAAATAATAAAGGCAGGATACAAACAAACACATTTTTATTACATAATGAAATAATACCAATCCTGATTATATCAATCATAAAATTGTCATAAAATTGTTCCGTCTTACTTTTGACAAGTTTGTAAAGCTTCTTTAATTGTACACAGTCCCATTTGGATATCCTGTTGTTCAAACGTCATTGCTGCTTGAATAACTAATATACCGCTATAACCTAGGGCATGGTACATGCTATCTTTAGACCTATTTTGAAAATAAAATATAAAGACAGTGATAAGAAAGCCAATTATGATTGTCAAAAACAAAAGTGAAATTTTACATAATGTTTACAATAGTTTATTTTTAACATGCTACTTTGTGTTCAACATAACATTTTGAGCCAAGCCTATAAAATTCTTAAAATTATGCATTTTCTTTATTTGGGAATTATTTTAAGTCCAATCTCCTTTGTTATTTGTTTTTCAAGAATATATGAATTCCAGTATATATCAAAATATGAGCTAAAATATTAATTTTAAGTGAAATGATCAGGAACACTTTTTTGCCTGGGGGCCCCAACCTTGCAATATTGTGATGACCTCTCTCCCTTAAAAGTAATTATCTAATGAGGTAAGTTCTGGCAAGAAATCAATATACCATTTTAATCTTAAATTAAAATTAATTAAATTTAAAATTTAATCTTTTTATATCAAAAAGAATAAAAACTTACAACTCTATAAAACACTGAAAACAAAAACACATTTTGTTTTTTGACAAAATGGCAAGTCTGAATGAATAAATCTTAAATATTTTGTAAAATAAATACAAATGTTAAAAGTTCATTTAAAAAATAACAGTTTATAACAAAAGACTAGTTTAAAGAACACAATATTGTTTCATGAAATCCTTGAGCATCTGCTGGGAAACAGAATCAGGTGAAAAGTTATATTCAGTGATATTCAAAGGCCTGAATTTAACTATCATGCCTAGGGCAAAATTTAGGGACCCTTCTTCGACAGTTTAAAAAATTATGTTTTAGACTAGACTGGGATTAAATAGTTGTAACACAAATTATTTTAGGCAAATTGAAACCATATTATTGAGAGGCCTTAAATACATTTCTAGCTACCAGATAAAAACTATCCAGCAAACAACACTCACCATGGTCGAAGTAATTCCAAAGCTTCTGAAAATTTATTGTTAAGAAATAAATTTAATGCCATTGAACATTCTTCCAAAGCACATTTAAGGTCCATTTTTGCAGCCCTAAAAATGCACAAATAGAAAAAAATTCATTACACTTACATCATTACTAATATTGTTCTGTTGTTTAATATGGTCAGATTCTCAATGTTCAATTTAGGCAAGATTAAATTGAAATAATGATGAGTCTGTTGACTAATTATTATAACATAAAATATTTATGATTCCTAAACACTTCATCCAGTTTATTACCCTCTCAAATTTTAGAGTCAGAGAGAGCAATGTATGTGTAATACTACTTCCTAGCTCCAATCTCTCAAACGATAGATAGATAGATAGACAGACAGACAGACAGACAGACAGACAGACACCATTCCATATAGCAGCAGATTGTAGTATATAAATATATCATGATATAATCTCTGAATGTTGTACACAATTATCATTTATGTTGCATCAGATTAATGAAGCTAATGAACACTGAGAAAAAGAACAATTGGATACCTCCATTACAGGTAAGAAATAAGAAATACTGGTGCTCATAAGCTTAGAACAGCTAAGAAGCCATTATAAAAGAATTCCAGCAACTGCTGGTCTATTTTTATACTGCAATTGGTGTTCCAATTCTTGCACCTCTTTCTCCTGCTTGTCCTAGATAAAGAGCTAAAAAAGCAATCCTTTCTGGAGTGGGAGGGAATTTCCATCTGTTCTTGTTTTGGCAATGGCAAAGCTGGTATCCTGTATGCTTCCCACACAGGCTGATATACACTGCCTATTCAGTTTGTCCTATAAGCAATTAGTGAAATCATGGAATTTTGATCTGCACTATTACGTCCAGCCTGGGATTCCAGGCATTTTATTTCCTTGGACTTTGGAATCCAAGTGATTATGAGAGATCGTTAAGACCTCAAAAGATTTTCCTGCACAATTACTGCATAGGAAAGCTTGTGGTGGGAGTCTCCAAAAAGTCAGTGTAACCTGTTGTATGTTCCAGAAAGGTAACAGAATCAAATCTTCCAAGCTGTGAAGATGTTTCCCTGATGGGTAGAATGGGGACTTTGACTCAGAATGCAAAAAATGGGGAGATAGTACAACAAGGCAAGGCAACATGGTGAACCATGGCTACTGAGGCTACTAAGGTGAGAAAATAATGAAGTTGGTTAAATCCCTAGTGGGATTTGACAGTGTCTGTTTCCATTTTCGGTTAGGTTTCTTGTATAGCTCAGCCAATCAAGAAGGATATTGCTATATCCAGATTTATCATTTACCATTACTATTTCTTTATAGACCAGACTATTGTGGGACTGTCTAATATCATCAGGCCACTCAGGTCATGGCATAGGACTAGAAAGGTGACCATAACACCGCCTTCTATATTGAGAGACATTCAGATATGTTCATATATCTTAATGATTCATGGCTGGAGCATGTATCTCAGATATAAAGGACCTGGACACAAGCTCTTTATCTTTACATAGACGCACATAGGTTGAGGAAGTGTGAAAAAAAAACTTCCAGTGAAATTATATGAAATCAGCTACTAGTAGAATGAATCTGTGATGTAGGGCCGAACCAAGAGGAAAAATGATTTACCTGATCTCTCTTCTACAATTAAAAAGAGTGGCTCATATATCCACAGTAAAAAAAAACAACAATTAATCAAATAGTATCAATCCATTATTCAATTTCATGACGCCAATTTATCTTCCTTAGACTCTTGAAAGTAACTCTATTTTTAATAGTTCACTAAAGGGGAAAAGACAGTGGGGGATAGACTGATTCCTTGGGGAAGACTATTTCAAAGTATAGAAGGTCTTGCTATAAGCCTTCACATATGCCTGCGCCTTACATCCTGAAAATGGGGAATTTCAAGCAAATACTCTTAAGATATTTGAATCAGATGAGTTGTAACTAGGTGCAGAATATGGTCTTAAAATACTTTAGTGCAAAGCCATGTAGGGCATTGATGGTCAAAATAAGAACTCTGAATTGTAATCAGAAACAAATATGGAACTATCTTATGTTTGTTCTTACAGAACCACTACACTTAACAGAGAGTATATGTATTTCAATCAATAAGAATAGAGCAGGAAGGGACCTTGGAGGTCTTCTATTCCAACCCATGGCTCAAGCAGGAGACCCTATACAATTTGAGATAAGTTGCTGTCCAGTCTCTTCTTAAAAACCTCCAGTGATGAAGCATCCACAACTTTTGAAGGCAAGCTGTTCCACTGGCTAACTGTTGTCATTGTTAGGAAGTTTCTCTTTAATTCGAGTTTGCTTCTCTCCTTGATTAGTTTCCATCCATTGTTTCTTGTCTTGCTTTCTGGTGATTTGGGAAATAATTTTACCTGCTCTTCTTGGTGGCAGCCCCTCAAATACTGGAATCATGTCATGTCACCTCTAGTCCTTCTTTTCTCTAGACTAGCCATGTCCTACAACCATTCTTCATATGTTTTAGTCTCCAGGCCTTTAATCATTCTAGTTTATCTTTCTGCACTTTTTCCAGAGTCTCAAGATCTTTTTTGTAATGACCAAAACTGGATGCTGTATTCCAGGTGTGGTTTTACTTACATGTATAAATACGTACATTCAGAAAACAAACAAGAAAAAAACTCATGGATTATGAAACAGGCAAATGATAGGCTCCTATAGAAAATAAATCCATCAGAGCTAAGGAAGCAATGAGAGTACGGTTTTACAGATATGTACAGTATGCTTCCGGTAAATCCACCTACAAATTTATAGAAGACCACAACCCCATTTGCAAATGGAAAGGGTGGAAGCAACTGATTTAATCTTGGAACAACCCTTTCAAAAATAGTTGAAATGGAAAAGGTCCAATGCAGTATGAGGTCACAATCCTCCTTAGGAACGATAAAGTATTTAGGCAAAATAATAGTCCCCCATAATTATATCCTCAATAACCCCTTGTTATAAAAAGAGAGAAACCTCCTGGCATATCTCTGGAGATACATTAGAAGTGGCAGGATGATCCATAAATAATTGACACTCAGAGAGTAGGTTCAGAAACCCATGTACTTTAAAAAATAATATTAAAAATAATGTAAGCACTTCTTAAATGTTTATACGAATGTACAGCATAGCGAAGTATTTAGAATAATGCGTTTTTTGCAATTGAAAATATAATTGGTTTCTTCTGTCTGAGTTATGAGCAGGGCCAGAGACTGTATTTGGGGGAAATATGAAGTAGGTTGTTGCAGCCTCCATTTATTCATTGCTATACAACAATGCTGCTAAAATTAGTTCGAGGTATCATCAGTTTTATCAGGGAATAATCTGTCCCTAAAGAAGGAAAGGTCCTATTCCAGATTGACCCTAGATAGATTAGAAAACCTAATTTCATTTTAGAAGGATATAGACAAGTAGTGAATGAGTTCAGAAGAAAAAAGGATGTATAGCAGATTGGATAAACTAGAGCCATTGAAATACTGAAGAAATATGCTAGGTCAGTGCATGGAGCTCTACCCGGCTGAAGGGGGTTGCGCGAGTGCCTGTTCCGCTTCCAGCAGGCATGGCTCCTAGCCTCAACATGTCCGGGCCCAGCTCTCCCTGCAGCCGCCGCCACCGCCGTGCTCCGAACATAACGTCTTCTCTGGTTCCAAACTCCCAAACTTGGCTGCCGAGTCTTCCAGCAGCAGCAGCTCTAGGAGTGTGCTCTATGGTTGTGGGCTGGCTGCTGGAAGACTCTCTGTCCAGAAGACTCTTACAGAGAGTTCCAGCAGCGGTTGCTCATGAGCTTGGTCACCTCATGGCTGCTTTGCCCCTGAGGCTATGCCCGGTTCTTTGGGAGCCAGTTTGCAAGGGAGCAGCCGCCCGGCAACCCCAAAACAATAAGTCCTTCCCTATAATAAGCCCAAGGCCATATTTTGTAAGTAAAAAGAAAATAAGACCCTGTCGTATTTTCGGGGAAACACAATATTATGCAAGAATATACAACCCCAGTATTCTTTAACTCCTGAGAATGCTTTCATTCAGCTTCAGTCAACTTGCTTTCTAAACTGTGTTCATTTGCCTTGATTTAAAAGAATAAGAATGATAAAGTATAATATAAGACTGACTAAAATCAGTGAAAACAGCATCTTTCTATTTCATTGAATAATTCAATGAAAGGGGTCCAAACTCTTAAGTTGGATAGCCTTATACAACATGCTAATACATACTTTAATTATGGAAATTTGAATAGGCCATGACTGGCAAGGTTCACACAGTATATTAAGCCATAAACAAACTATTATTACAATACAATACAATAGTAGAGTTGGAAGGGACCTTGGAGGTCTTCTAGTCCAACCCCCTGCCTAGGCAGGAAACCCTATACCGTTTCAGACAAATAGCTATCCAACATCTTCTTAAAGACTTCCAGTGTTGGGGCATTCACAACTTCTGGAGGCAAGCTGTTCCACTGATTAATTGTTCTCACTGTCAGGAAATTTCTCCTCAGTTCTAAGTTGCTTCTCTCCTTGATTAGTTTCCACCCATTGCTTCTTGTTCTACCCTCAGGTGCTTTGGAGAATAGTTTGACTCCCTCTTCTTTGTGGCAACCTCTGAGATATTGGAATAATGCTATCATGTCTCCCCTAGTCCTTCTTTCTCTTAAGCTAAACATACCCAGTTCCTGCAACCGTTCTTCATATGTTTTAGTCTCCAGTCCCCTAATCATCTTTGTTGCTCTTCTCTGCACTCTTTCTAGAGTCTCCACATCTTTTTTACATCGTGGCGACCAGAACTGAATGCAGTATTCCAAGTGTGGCCTTACCAAGGCATTATAAAGTGGTATTAACACTTCACGTGATCTTGATTCTATCCCTCTGTTGATGCAGCCTAGAACTGTGTTGGCTTTTTTGGCAGCTGCTGCACACTGCTGGCTCATATTTAAATGGTTGTCCACTAGGACTCCAAGATCCCTTTCACAGTTACTACTACTGAGTAAGGTATCACCTATACTGTACCTGTGCATTCCGTTTTTGTTGCCTAAATGTAGAACCTTACTCTTTTCACCATTGAATTTCATTTTATTAGACAGTGCCCAATGTTCAAGTTTGTCAAGATCCTTCTCTATCTTAAGCCTATCTTCTGGAGTGTTGGCTATTCCTGCCAGCTTGGTATCATCTGCAAATTTGATGAGTTCCCCATTTATTCCCTCATCCAAATCATTGATGAAGATGTTGAAGAGTACTGGGCCTAAAACAGAGCCTTGGGGTACTCCACTGCATACTTCCCTCCATGTAGATGCAGTTCCATTGAGAACTACACGTTGAGTGCGGTTGGTCAGCCAACTAATAACTATTATTAGTTTTGGTATGTTATATATAACTGGCACCAATGAATTGGCTCAACCACCCATCCTATTACTGACTACATGATTAGCAATGATTTTCAAAGTTTTTGTCTATGAATTTTTAAGTAAAAAAAAAACTTTTAAAGGAACCACAACAAATATTGGAAAGAGCAAGTTTTCCATATAGACAAAAGCTACAGCTGTGTAAACGTTCCCCTTTTTCCCCCTTTTCCTCATACACAAAGACCATCTATGAGTCCATATAAGCACTTTCTTCTCTACCAAGTATGCACTGGATCCAGTATACACAATTTTTTCTATATAACATAGGACTACATCTTCTTGGCATACAGTGCTATTTAGGCTATGTAGAAGAAGCAAAGAAAACCCATGCAGTCATGAGAAAAAAGATGTCTGAATCACACTTGCTAAATACAAATCTACTTACTTTTATTTTTGTATAATATGTTTTTCAGTAAAAATTATGAAACAAATAAAAGTTGTATGGAAATGTAAAGTTGTCTTGAAGAGGTTTTTCAGGACAAATGGGAACCAAGCAAAAGTAATAATTTCAGACTATAGTACTACCAGAAATAACCATCAAGTTACCTCTTTTGTATATCTACAGAATTCTATGGGAGGTCCAGATAATCTTCCCTCATTTTTTTCTCTATTTCTTTACCTTATTTTTAACTAGGAAGAACATTCTAAGAGTATAATTTAATGGATTTATGTTAGGAACTTTTTTCTGAAGCTACGTTATTAGCTTTTATGGAGAAAGTAATATTTTGAATATATATATTGATCCTGCTAGAAAATACCACTATAATTCACTAGCGTACAGTATATCCTATGTATTTTTACTGCTGTGGCAATTGGCAGTTAGCATCTCTGAAGTTACAAATATATCTTTCAAGCTAGTTGAAGCAAGTATTTTAAAAACTAATATTTCTCTTAAACAAATACTATGAAGAGTAGTGCTAAAAACCATTTTCTTTTATCTCTTCTTTTAATCCATTTTAGAGCAATATGTTCCTGTTCTCTATTTATTGGAAAGTCATGTTCCCTTTTATAAAAGGAGAAATTAACAAAAAGATAATTCCCTACAGCAAGAGTACTTTCAGTTTTATTCATAATACATTAAGTTACACATGCATAAATCACTGAGCCATGCTAATTATGTATTAATCTGTGAATTTAAAAAAACTGCAGGTACAATTGCATGTTTGAAAGATAAATAAGATATTTTATTACAAAATATTAATCGCATTTTAGTGTATTAAAGGCAAGATTTAATTCTTAAGTCTTAATTAGTATTTGTTGGAAGATTTATAATCAACATTTCAAATTAAAATTACCTTGAACATTCAGGAAGTACAAATGATGATTAAAATCTCTGATCTGGGTGTGGCAGTTTATGTCTTCCTTATTAGCATCCTTAGGGATAATAGCTGTTTTACTAGTTTAGAAGTAGCAAAGGACAAAATTGTGATTGTGATTATGATTCACCAAACCAAAAACTAAAAATGCGCACAAAAAGAGCCTATTAACTGGGAACAGTTAACTACAATACCACCTCATAATAATAAAAGGCAGGTTCCTAGAGCTTAATAATAGGTTAGCCAGCACAAAATGCAACAAATAAAAGCAAATATCTCCCACTGCGTCATTCAAATAATGGCTCAGGTCTTGTCACATGATCAGGATTGAATGGTCCTTTTTCTATGATTTCATATAAATTGCTATGAAGTTGCAAAAAGTATGCTGCCTGAATCATATGTTACAGTAGGGAGAGCAGTTCTAAATGTAATGAAATGGAATAATATTATAATATGCTTGCTAGCTTTTGAGACTCTTATAGTCTTACAAAACAACAGCTCTAGTTAAACTGAGCATGAAAATTGTTAGGTGACATAAGCAATTGATTCATCAAGAATTTTTCTACCTGCCATATTTTACAGACATGTAATCTTATCTGTTAACAGTTTCAAGAAATATTTCTGCATACACAAATAATCAAGCTAGAGATCATACAATAAGAAGCACAGCAATAAAGCAGATAGATAGAAATTACCAAGAGAAAAGGAAAAACAAACATTCATGAAATTAACTCTTAAATGTAAATTTCCCCAGGATCATCAAAATACAGTACATTCAGAACTTCCTCTCCATCATCAATAAGCTTATTATCTATTTTCAAAATAAAAACTCTCATATCAAGTAATCTCCAGAAAATAATACACACAGGTTTTCTGCAGTCAATTTTAGCAGCTCCAATGTTTTATTAGCTCCAAAGACACAGTATACTCACAGAATTAAACTCGGCAACTTCTAGATGATTAACTGCAAATTGCTATGTGAAGATAAGCCTCTCACAGAGCTGATTCATTTCTGTCACAGACAGAGAGAAAAATCCCAGCCAGTAACTCCCTAAGAAGATCCCATTTCCTTATTTCTCGTTACCATTGGGCTTCTTATTAGTTATGAAACAGAATAGATGCAAAAGTTCGCACAGCAGCAGGAATCCTCTGCATCGGATTTTACAAGAAATATCCGTTGACAGGACTGCAGCTACAGCAGTACTGGCAGATGATGCCTCTGCATAAAGAGGATGCTGGGAGATTTTCCCAATGTATGATGCAGTCTAATTCTAATCCATCACTGCCCAACTACAAAGGGGAGAAACTGGCTCTCAAAACAATTCAATGATTTTTATGTTTGAAGGACAAAAAAAAAGAAGTTAGATTAGAGCGCTGTGTTCCTCTTATTAGGAAACGTTGTACATCTAATGAAAAGATATGTAAACAATGTTATTATACTTAATCTATTAATGAACCCCATATAAAAATCAATATCACTATTCTTAAAATAACCTTACAATAAACAGCATAAGCAACATTAAATTGAGATTCAATCTGCTATATCTAATATCTGATTTCTTTTCAGATAGCAGAAACTGTGACATTTATATTAAATTGAATTAATATGAGACTGCCAATATTCAGGGATATAAAGAAGAAAAAACATGCCAACTTTTAATAATTAATCTATATGAAATATTATTTCAATAAAAATAAATTAATAAGTTTTTAAATTTATGATAGTAAGAATGTACAATTAATATTCCATAGATTTCTAGGGTAAGGACATTCGTGAGTTCCAACAAAACACAAGTATGGTAGCATTGAATAAAGACCATTGGTTAATTCTTTTCTGTAAAAAATCCAGGCAAAAAGAATGTTTGTGTAAGAACAATGTATTTGAAAAAGTACATGTTATATTAAAAACAGAGTTATACTGAAAGTTGGGTAGCATACGAGTTTAATAATTATAGTTTGTCACACAATCACCCCAATGTTTAGACTAAATTTGGAATTCAATTTATTGTTTGTATTATTATTATTCCCATGAGATTACCAAAAAAAATTAAAATGATATTAATAGGGAAATTTGCAGAGGAAAAGTATCTGAAAGGAACACTAAATAAATACATAAATATTAAATACCTATGTAAGGTACATGAAGATTTTTATTATGGCATATTCACTTCCAAATGAAAGATCCATATGCTCACATGATAATAAAGGACAGTAAAATCAATAACATGTGTATTTATTTACACAACCGAATAGTATCTTGAGGGACACGGTGGCTCAGTGGCTAAGACACTAAGCTTGTCAATCAGAAAGGTTGGCAGTTCAAATCCGCTGCATAACGGAGTGAACTCATGTTACTTATCCCAACTTCTGCCAACCTACCAGTTCAAAAGCATGTAAAAATGCAAGTAGAAAAATAGGAACCATCTTTGGTGGGCAGCAGTGGTGGGTTTATTTTGTAGGTGTGGCTTGGCAGTCATGTGACAGGGTGGGAGTACCTTTGGTGGCTTGGCTATGTGACTGGGGTGGGAGCGGCTTGGTGGCCATGTGACTGAGGTGGGAGTGGCTTGGTGGTCATGTGACTGGTTGAGTGTGGCCAATTTAGCTATCCATTTTGCCAATTTAGTAGTCCATTAAACAATACACAGCAACCCCCTTTTCTATTCTTTTTAATAGTGCATGTTTTTGCTCTAGGTTTTTTTTTTTACTAGGGGGGAGAGGTTGGCCTGGGGGTTTCTGGGAATTTCTCCTCTGTGATTGAGGCACAAAATAAGCAAGACAATATAAGGTCTCCTACTGGAGCTGGGGGTTGGACTAGATGACCTCTGAGGCCCCTTCCAGCCCTGGATTGCTGTGCAGTTTCAAAGCATACTCTGAAGCTGTGCCTAGTGCCAGGTTTGTGGTCCTTCCTTCCTCTCCTTTCTCTCTCCCTCCCTTTATCCATCCATCCATATCTCATTCACTTTCCCTTCCCTTCCCTCTTTCTCCCTCCCCTTCCTCCCTCCCTCTTTCTTTCCTCCCTTCCCTCTTTCTTTCTACATGACCTCCCTCCCTCTTTTTTCTCCCTTCCTTCCCTTTTTTCCTTCTATCTTCCCTCCCTCCTTTCTTTCTCCTTTCCCTTCCCTTTCTCCCTAGTCCCTTCCCTCCCTCCCTCTTTCTTTCTCCCTTCCCTTCCCTTTCTCCCCTCCCTCCCTCTTTCTTTCCCCCTTCCTTCTTTCTTTCTTTATTTTTCTTTCTTTTTCCCTTCCCTCTTTCTCCCTTGCCCCCCTTTCTTTCTCCCTTCCCTCCCTTTCTTTTCTCCCCTCCCTTCTTCTTCCTTCCTTCCTTCCCTTTTCTCCTTTCCCTTTCTAACTTCCCTCCCTCCCTCTTTCTTTCTTTTTCTTTCTTTCTCCCTTCCCTTTCTCCTTTCCCTCCCCCTTTCTTTCTCCCTTCCCTCCCTTTCTTATTTTCTCCCTTCGCTCCCTCCCTCCCCCTCCCTTTCTCCCTTCCTGTGAAGAACCCCAGGAGGTCTTTGGTAGGAGGAAGAAAAGCCAGATGTTTTGAAACTGAGAACATGCCCATTGATCATCTGGCATTCTTAGAGCTCCACTATTGATTAGCTTAGCCTGAGCAAAGAGAGCTAGCCGCACTTTCAATAAGCTCTCAACTCCAGCTCCATGCCAGAGGTCTTCAAACTTGGTGACTTTAAGACTTAAGGACTTCAACTCCCAGTCCACAAATCTTAAAGTTGCCAAGTTTGAAGACCTCTGCTCCATGTACTTGGGGATCCCCAAACAGTGAGGATTTCTTTTTCTTTCTTTCTTTCTTTCTTCCTCCCCTGAAGCCTCCCCCGCAACCCGTTTTTCTCCCAGGGGGTTGCAGGGAGGTTTGCTAGGTACACCCATGCCCTATTTTGGGCCTAGCAGACCTCCCTGAAGCCCCCTGGGAGCCAAAATGGGGCTCGTGGGGATCCTGGAAGGGATGGTAAGGTAAGGTTGCGAGCCCAGTGGGGACGGGGGGGGGCTCAGCAAGCTCTGGGGAGAGGGGGCTAGCGAGACTTACCTGTAGGCAGGAGGAGACAGCTCAGTTGGGGCACAGGGCAGGCACCATGTGGCAGCTTAGGCAAGTAAGCCGCCTAGGAGGCGAGGAGAGCCTTGGGAGGCGGGGGGGGGGCAGGGCGAGCAACCAGGGAACCGATTCGGGAGGGGGGGCAGGCTGCCAAGTTACTACCTATTCAACCAAAATGATCCAAACTGGTAGGAACCCACCTCAGTGGGAAGGTAACAGTGTTCCGTGCACCTTTAGCGTTTAGTCATGCTCACCACATGACCACAGAGCCGTCTTCAGACAGTGCTGGCTCTTCAGCTTTGAAATGGCGATAAGCACTACCTCATAGAGTCAGGAACGACTAGCACATATGTGCGAGGGGAACCTTTACCTTTAATAGCATCTTGCATTACAGTATTTTCATCACAAATATTTTTACTTTTTTCTTCATGCTCTTTAGCAATATCAGTTTTTTAGTGCATCTATTAGTTTATAGTTTGCCTCTGGATTTGGAAATGGCTACAGCTAATGTAATATAAGGCATTCAAAAACCTTTTTTTCAATGCAAATATCATGGGTCTGTACATGGATAATTATATTATATACCTGTTATGAATAAAATCAAATGAAGGAATGTAGCAGACTTGGAGACACAAGTGCAGACACACTTTGTTATGCTGGGTTCTAAATGCCAGTTTCAAACAAATCTGATTCCAAATGCCAATTTCAAACAAATCTAAAGTTTGAGATTGGCTTCAGAAAAAATTCTAAAATGCAGCCTTCTATTCAAAATGATGAACAGCAATATATTCACAAGATAGCAACTTCAACATAACCTTTGTTTACTTCCATTTCCCTTTTGGGGGAAAACTACTGTATACCTCAACTCTGTAAATCCAAATTTAGATTTAGGTTTTTTTTAACTTTGTCTTTATTATTTTTATAAATAACAATGCAACAGACCAGTGACATGCAGTCAGGTGAGGCAGGGGAGGCACAGCTTCACCACTGTCATCATGAAAAGAAAAAAAAATGTAAAAGGAAAAAGGCGAGAGCTGAGGTCAGGCTGAGCTAGTTGCTGCCTCACTGTGGATGGCTCTGCTTAACTGTTTAAAAAAGCCTCTAAAAAGCGCCCTCTACTATGAGGCAGGAGAACTGCATGCCTCATCTAATCTGACTTTAGGCGTTTTATGATCACTCGAGCAGAGTTAAACAAGGATTAAAAGCCTAAAAATTCCTGACGTAGGTGAGGCACGCAGTTCTCCTGCATCATAGTAGAGGGCACTCGTTTGGGCGGGGCTTCTTCGGAGGACCCAAGGCAAGAGCAGAGTTGAAATCCTATCTGGAGCAGCTGGAAAAGGTACGTGTGGGTCGGAGGGAGGGGGAGGAATTCAAACTTCATCCTCCTGGTGCGGGGCTTTGGGCAAAGGCTGGAGGAAAGGACTCTGGCTCGCTTGTGCTCTCCCTGGGGTGTAGTTTGATTGCAGGCAGAGCCACGTTGCCTTGTCAAATCTGTAATCAGTGAAGCTGGGCTGGATCCTTCCGGGGCTGGGGAAAAGTGTGTGTGCTCCAGTATGGCTCTTTGACTGGCTTCCTGCCTCCTCCTGTGGTCTCCTCTCTGGTGCTCTTCCCTCCAATCCAACTTTGTGTGTATGTGTGTGTGTGTGTGTGTTTGAGGGAGAGTGAGTGAGAGAGAGGGAAGGGGGTAGGAGAGATAGTCCAATCCAACTTCTTTGTGTGTGTGTGTGTGTGTGTGTGTGTGTGTGTCTGTGTTTGAGAGAGGGGGGAGGGAGGGAGAGAGGGAGGAAGGAGGGGATGGGAGAAGAAAAAGAAAGAAGTAAACTTTTTCGCAAAGGAGAAAAACAAATGCTGTCGCTTTAAATCGGAACTGAGCATGCCTGGCTGTAGAATTCTGGGAGTTGAAGTCCACAAGTCTGAAAAAAATTGAAACCCACCACTGTGTCAGTGCCTTACAAGCCGTAAACCTCACTGCACGTCACTGCAACAGACATACTTAATACTTCTTCCTCCTATTTTTCCCATAACAACCCTGTGAGATGTCTTAAGACAAGAGACAGTGATCAGCAAAAAGTCACCCAACCACCTTTCATGCCTAAAATTGGATTAGAACTCATGATCTTTTGCTTTCTAACGTGGCGTCCTACCAAACTGCCTGAACCAAATTGCCTAAACCAAACTGCCTAAATTTGTTCTAACTACTTTACCAAGTTACATTAAAAGACTACTGGAACCCAAATTCAAAACAAGACTGAGATTTTAACACTAGCAAATTTGAACTGTATTTTCATTTACTTACAAAAGGGTCTACAGGTCACTCCCAAATGACTAGGAGCAACCTAGAAACATTAACTTGCTTGGGCTTCACCGAGAGTTGTGAAGTATGAAGAGCCTGACTGTTGTACAATGGCAGTGGGCTTGCTAGGGTTGAGGTGCACACTGCTCCCTTTGGCAGCTGCCTGACCTCCAGGTACATGAATATTCTAACATGAACGTTACATGTGAGCAGAGGAGCAGCCAACTGAGTGGGTGTCCTGGCACCTAGTTCTCTCCTACTGATAGTCCGTTGTGCAAAGTGGTGAGGAGGCAGGGTGCTTATGCTTTGTGACTGATGCTGTCATTGCAGTGGGTGTGCGCTCTCTTTGTAGGCACGGTAAGGAGCTTACAGATAATCCTTGAATCATAATTGTAATGTAGACTGCCATTATGATTGTAAGTTGTAACAGTCAATTTTATGTTTTTTTGCAGCAGTTGCTAACAAACACCATAGTTCTTAAGTGAGCCCATTATTCATTATGGTGTGATTGTCAGCAAAAACTTCATAAAATGTAGTCGCATGTGGGTTGCTGCAAACAGGTGTAAGCGCAGCAGTGTTTCCAAGCGCCCCAAGTGCAATCATGTGAATGTGGGGTGGGGTACAACTGTTGGAACTTCAGATTCAGGCATGTTCCCTTTTTCGGGCAGGTTGTAACTCCAAATGGTCATAAGTCCAAAGCTACCTGTAATACACTCTTTGTGAGTAGTAGTATTACCTTTTTATTCTATTCCACAACAGTAACAAATGGCAACACCAAACTATAAAATCAGCAAAATGAAGGATTATAATGAATCGTATAATTTAATGAGGAATTCTGGGAAAATGTAAGACAAGGCATAGGAGACCTGGCATGCATACGGATACAGTGACAAGAAACTGTAATAGGCCTCATAGAAGACTGATCTTTGGTTAAGAAGCCAGGAAAGGCGTTAGAAGCCAATATGTTTACTGATCCAGGGCTTAGTAAGCAAGCAATGAAGATACATCCCATTTAATCATGACAAGTTTAACACCAAATTCTGATATAAATTTCTTAGAACAACCTTTTTATTGTGAGTAGTGTCTTGAAGCTTTTTATATAAAACACTCTATCTGGAAGTAACTTAGCAAAGGAAACAACATCCATATCTTATGTGCTCTTCTGACAACTTGTCAAATTCTACCCTAAACATTAAGGCTGCTTCTTCAATTCTGACCAAGGTTCTAAATTGACTTTGTGTTTTCCGGGACCTCCTATCCTGGGACTCTGTTTATAAATGAACTTTTGCACTCTTTATAAAATATATTTTCAGCCCAGATCCCTGGCTGCATATTACCGTAATTGCCTAGAGAGGTTTTAATTCACTGAAATGTTTGCTCTAACTCTGCTAAGCCCTCTAGTTTAGACACGGCCTAAACTATGAGATTACCTTATAGGTTCTTCTACAGTTCATTCAGTCAATAAAGAAATATGTTCATGTATTTTCTATCTTATACATAGGACCTAAGCTATTAAAAAGTAAACTGAAATACGGCTCAAACTTTCTTAGGTCAATAAAGCACACTGTTAAAGGATTCTTTCAAAGTTTTTACTTTAAATATACAACATAAGAAACATAATTCTTATTTCTTTTACACTTGTGCTGGTGATGTTATATATAGATCTTTCTCTTTCAGGATTTCAGCTAAATAGTCAAAATGCTGTAATCTCATAAATACTCTGCTCTGTTTTTTCTCTTATGTTAAAAGAGGCTTATAATTTTGTTAGATAATTTATTGGTGTGTGTTCATATAATCTGTTTCTCACAAATACATATAACACATCTGCATACCCAGCCATTCTTACACAAGGAATGAAAAAGGATTTAGGCATCTGAGCATTAATGATGAGAGTAATTGCATATTTCTAGATGCTTAATAGCATATCCAGATAAAATTATTTACCACCATTTCTCATTGGGACTCCAACTTCCTAGATCTCTGTACTTTTTTCTCTTGCTCAGTTTTCATCTCTCCTGCATTTTGGATAGCAGTGAGAAAAGTGAGAGTGCATCAGGTAACATTGTCTCCTTGGGTGGCTAAATTACAATTCCCACGTGCTTTAATCTCAGCAAAATCACTCTCCTCTATATAGCAATTAAGGTGAGAAAAATAATTCCAATGGGTGCCACAATATACCAATAACAGCCCTTTCTTCATACGAACCAGTATGTTAGTGTGCACATGTATACAGTGTGGAGCTAGGAAGAATATATATGAATAGGGAAGGTGGAACTGCCGGCTGACTGCTAATTTTTCCTTGAAGGAATTTTTTTGAGGGCAAAATCTTAGATATCTTGGCTATTAAATCAATATGGCACCTAAACCAGAAACTATTTGTATTATTCTTGTGAACCCTGCTGGAATTTTATTCATAGCAGCTGTGGTGGTGCAGTGGTTAGAATGCAGTATTGCAGGCTAATTCAGCTCACTGACAGGAATTCGATCCTGACTGGCTCAATGTTGACTCAGCCTTTCATCCTTCCAAGGTCAGTAAAATGAGAACCCAGATTGTTGGGGGCAATATGCTGACTCTGCAAACCACTTAGAGAGAGCTGTAAAGCACTGTGAAGTGGTATATAAGTCAAAGTGCTAAGCGCTATTGCTATAGCAGCTGCATGAGTCTTTAAAAAGAGACAAAGCTTAAAACTGTGCTTTACTGATCCAAAGAAAGATCCAAGCTCTCATATATATCACCTAAATGCAATATTATGGCAAATGTAATGCTATACTAGCTCCTATAGAATAAATGAGTTCTGCACAGGATTTGACTTGATTATTACTGGCACAATGGCGCTGTGCTTGAGAATATCTGGTCACCAGTGTAACAGCAAATAAGGTAAGCAGTGTCTTGTCACCAAAATTGTGAGGAAGAAGCAATGCTTGAAAACCCATGCAGGGTATTATATTGGCGATGTGGGACTTTATATCAAATACTCCAGTTCTTGTGTTCTACTCCTGCAGTTTTGCTGACTAAATTTCATTTTGCTGCATAGTAGATCCAACTTGGCTAAGATTTATAGAAATTGTAACAACAAATAAGGTCAGCAATTGCTTAACTTCTATTACATATTTGTTATATTTTGGGCATGATCCTTGATAAGAGTCAAATAATATATAATCATTTTGTTCTGGCTCATATATTAAAAGTAGCATAATATGGAATTTGAATAAAATAATATTTAGCATGGCGGAAGATACAGATCTACTATATTTCACCGTGTAACTGCTGAAGCTGATAATGCAGGAATACGTGATTCTCAGGCCAAACAGAGGCATCATATAAGCAAATGGCCATCACTCTTGAGAACAAGAAGACAACAAATACATTTCAATTCACTCAAAAAAACTGCAGAAAAAAACCATAGGAATTAAAACTTGGAACAGGTTTCTATATGTTAGGCTTAATTTCTGTGCTCTATAGAAACTTATCTTCTACAAAGGGAGGATTTCTATATCATCCTCAATAAAGCAAAATATCCAGCTGTATTGTATCTAAGAGTTTCTTTTGTATGGAAATCCCTGAATATAACTGGAAAACTGAGATTTACTGCTGAGCATAGACTGAAATCTGACACTGCTCTAAGATGAAACAGAACTGGCATGAAATGAAGCAGGGAGAATAGAAAAGGTAGCAATATAGTTAACTAGATAGTATTTTTCACTTTTGGTTGTTTTCATTCGCCTCTGCTTGAAAAAGAACGTTGGTCTTACCTGAACGTTTTTTTCTGGAGATGTGGAGGGAGGGGTCACAGCAGGGTTATCGCAGCCTGATTGGTCCATTTGACTGAGAGAAAGCTTCTTAACCTTCGGCTTCTCCCGTTGGTTCCCAGTTTCCGCAATGTCACGGTCAGCACCTGTAAATTAAACACAAACAAGGGCAAGCCCCCCCGGGGCCTCCCGATTCTACACCTCCCGGACCCTGTCTAACTAACTAGGGCGGGAATGTGACCCCTCCCTCCACATCTCCAGAAAAAAACGTTCAGGTAAGACCAACGTTCTTTTTCCAGTAGTGTGGAGGGAGGGGTCACAGCAGGGACATACCCACGCTACGTCCCTGGGCGGGCAGACTGGGTCCCAGGTGAAGAATCGGCCACCACCCTCTGAAGGACCCTCCAGCCAAACGATGCCTCCGCCGAGGCATAAACATCCAAACGATAATGCCTAATAAAAGGCGTGGGGGAAGCCCAGGCAGCCGCCCTACAAATATCCTCTAAGGGCGCCCTGGTGGCCCAGGCCGCAGAAGTAGCGGCACTGCGGGTGGAGTGAGCAGTGATCCCTGATGGGGGGGGCTTCCCGGAAGCCCCATAAGCCTCAACTATGGCCAACCTTATCCACCGTCCTATGGTGGAAGAAGACACCTTGCGTCCTAACGAGCCTGGGTGAAAAGAAACAAACAACGCCTCGGTCCTCCTAATGCTCTCCGTCCGCTTTAGGTATATGCGAACCGCCCGGCGGACATCTAGCTTATGCCACACTAACTCCTGCTCCCTCGAAGGGTTGGGACAGAAATTCGGGAGCACGACTTCCTGTGCCCTGTGAAACTGTGAATTCACTTTCGGAATGAACGAAGGATCTAAACGAAGGACCACCCTGTCCTGGTGAATTACACACAGGTCACTGCGGGAAGAAAGGGCCCCCAACTCTGAAATGCGCCTGGCCGATGTAATGGCCACTAAAAACACCACCCTAAGGGTAAGCAGACGCATATGTATCGTCCTAAGTGGCTCGAACGGGGAACCCGTCAGAGCCTGGAGAACCAAGGTCAGATCCCAGGTCGGAAATCTATGAACCGGGGGTGGACGGATATTAGCCGCCCCTTTCAGAAAACGCTTAATCAGGGGGGAACGGGAAAGAGTCGGAGAACCTTCCCCCCCCAAAATGGTGGCCAAGGCCGCCACCTGTCGCCGGAGAGTATTATGCGACAAGCTGTCCTCCAATCCCTTCTGGAGGAATTCCAACACATCCGGGACGGTAGCCCTAGAGGGATCCAACCCCAGTGGAACACACCATTTTGCAAACGCCTTCCACGTGGCGTTATAAATCCTAACCGTGGAAGGCCTCCTAGACGCCTCTAAGGTGGCTATGACTCCCGACGATAGCCTCCGCCCCCTCAAAATCCCCCGTTCAAGAGCCAAGCGGTCAGATGAAGCCACTGTGGCTCTGGGTGATCCACGGTACCCTGACGCAGAACGACCTCCCCTGGGGGAATCCTCCATGGATCTACGACCGACAGCTGGACCAGGTCCGCGAACCATGGTCTCCTCGGCCAGTACGGGGCTAGCAGGATAACGAGAGCCCTCTCTGTGACTACCTTCCTTATCGTTCGGGGAATGAGGGGAAGGGGAGGAAATGCATAAAGAAGGCCCGGAGGCCACCGGCTCCTGAGGGCGTCCGCTCCTTCCGCCGAGGGAGTCTGGAACCGGGTGAAGAAACGCGGCAGCTGGGCGTTCTCGGGTGAGGCAAACAGGTCCACCAGCGGCAGGCCGAATCTGATGCAGATCTTCCGGAACAGCTCCGTGCCCAGTTGCCACTCGCCCTCGTCCAGAGTCGTGCGGCTCAGCCAATCCGCCTGGAGATTCGACACTCCCGAGATGTGCTCCGCTACGATCGAGGCCAAATGCCTCTCCGCCCAGAGGCCCAACAACTGTGCCTCCCGCCAGAGGGCGCGGGAGTGGGTGCCCCCTTGGCGATTGACATGGGCCTTCGCCGCCACATTGTCCGTGAGCAGGAGAACATGGCGCCCCCGCAGGTGATGACGAAAAGTCCTGAGGGCAAGTCTGGCGGCTTTCAGCTCCAGCCAATTGATGTTGTGGCGGAGATCCGAGGCAGACCAACGTCCCTGGGTCATGTCGGAGTCCATCACGGCCCCCCAGCCGAAGAGGCTGGCATCCGTCGTCACTGTGACTCTCTCGGGCTCCCCAAAACAGGCCCCCTGTTGCAGCGCTGGGGACAACCACCACCGAAACGAGAGTCTCACCTCCACCGGTAGAGGAACTGGCCGCAAGGAGTTGCTCATCATCCTTCTCTGGACCGGGATCAAGGCCCACTGGAGAGGTCGCAGGTGGAGCCGGGCCCAGGGCACTATCCCTATGCAAGAGACCATCTTCCCCAGGAGTTGAGACAAGGTCAGGATGGAAACAGACCGTCTTTTTTGTACGGAGGAGACCAGCTGGCGTAGGCTGGACAAGCGTTCTGGAGACAGGCGGACCCTCCCTGACTCTGAGTCTATCACTGTCCCTAGGTGTAGGATCTGCCTGGATGGGGACAGGTGGCTCTTGGGAAAGTTCACGGAAAACCCCAACGCCTGAAGCCAACGGATCGTCAGCCGGAGATCCGACTTGGCTCTGGATAGGGACCCTGCCTGAACAAGGACGTCGTCCAAGTAGCACTGAAGTCTCACCGGAACGGAACGCAGGTAAGCCGCCAGTGCTGCCAGGACTTTGGTGAACGTCCGCGGAGCTGAGGCCAGACCAAACGGGAGAGCCCGGTACTGGTAATGCCTGCCCCGGTGAGAGAACCTGAGATAACGCCGGTGAGACTGAAGGATGGGGACATGGAGATAGGCCTCCGTCAAATCTACCGAGGCCATGTAATCCCCCTTCCGAATGCCCTGCAGAATGGATTTCAGGGACGCCATCTTGAACCGCCTGTATACTAGGTAGCGGTTCAGGCGTTTCAGGTTGAGGATCGCCCTCCAACCCCCCGAGGATTTTGGAACTACGAACAGGTGGGAGTAGAAGCCCAGACCCCTCTCCGGCTCCGGAACGACCTCCACTGCCCTGATTTCTAGAAGATGGGCGACCGCGAGGTCCATGAGGCGACGTCGCTTCGGATCCCGAGCCGGGGGAAAAACTTTGAAAAAACTTGGGGGTTTTGAGAGGAATTCTAACCTTAGGCCGTGGCGAACGGTCGCCCTGACCCAACCGTCTGACGTGATCCGATCCCACTCGTCCGCATACAGTGCCAGGCGGCCTCCGATGGGATGACTCGGGTTCGAGTCATTTCCCTCTGCGGAAGGGGCGGCCGCCCCCCCCATGAAAGGGCCGCTTGGACTGCGGCTGATATCTAGAACGGTCCTGAAAACTCTGCCTATTGAAAGACCTGTCCTGCCTGTACGGTTGGTATCGCTGGTCCTGATCCCTGTCATAAGACTTGAACTGGGGCCTGCGATAGGGATGACTACGGGACTCCGCCTTCTTGGTGGATGTAGGCATAACTTTCTTTTTATCTTTGTTTTCCACCAAAATCGGGTCTAAGGAAGCCCCGAACAAATTTGGACCCTCAAAGGGGGCAGCTACTAGATCCCACTTGGCCTTATAGTCCATCTGCCAGTTCCTGAGCCACAGGAGCCTACGAGAGGCCACAGAGGTGGCCAAAGCACTTGAACCAAATCTAACAGCGTCTAGGGTCGCATCAGCCGAATACTGACACGCTGCCATTATTTTAGCCAAATCCTGGTGTACCCGCTCATCTTGGATCGGAATACGATCCTGAAGCTGGCGAAGCCACATAACCGTTGTACGGTTGAAGTACGAGGCGGCAGCCGCCGCCCGCACCGCCCATGCTGAGGCCTTGAAATTTTTACGTAAAGTGAGCTCCGCCCTCTTGTCCTCTGGTTTAAGCTTGTCTGCCGCGTCCCCCGAGACCACTGGGGAAGATGAGACTAGAGCTGCTATGGGCTGATCTATACTCGGAAGCTGAATAGCCTGCACAAACGACTTTTCCATGTTATAGGCGCGACGGTCGTTGCTGCCAGGCGGAGAAAAGTTAGAAGGACGGGCCCACTGACTAGTAGCTACCTCCAAAAACAGGGGAGGAGCAGGGATCTCCTCCTTATTGGTGGCTGTCGCTGAGAACATGACCATGTCCGGATCAGTGGGCGGCGGGACTGTGAGGTCCCCAGTGCCCACTTTGGTGGTCCTCCTAGCCTTCTTAAGCAAAGGTTTGAACATGGCCTGGAGGAACAGGTTTGAGGAACGAGGCGGCTCAGGGGCCGCATCCTCCTCCTCCGAAAACCCCCAATCATCCCTCCTTGCCTCCCCCCTTGAGGAGACCTCACTCATGAGGGAGGGGGAGGAAGCCCTAGACCTAGATCTACCAAAAGGAGTAAGCCTACTGTGATGATACGGCCTGTCCCTTTGGGCTATGCCCCTAGAGATGGCCGCGGAAATAAGCCTTTTGAGGTTCTCAGGGAGGTGTTCCAGATCCTCCTCATCGCCCTCTGAATCATAATCTGGTGCCACATGGGCCCTGCTACGTTTACTGCCCCTACTCGGGCCTGCAGAGGTACCCTCCAGTGGGTCCTCCCTATCTGCCCCTCTAGTCCCCCAGGAAGGAGAAGGAGAGCGAGGATCCCCCCGCCCCTGACTCCTATCAGATCTACATGAGGAGGCAGATGAAGATGAAGGGCTAAACCCCCTGGCCACAGGAGGAGAAGGGCAGGAAGCCAAAGGACGTGGGGATCTGGATCTAGGCCCAGGATCCCGGGCCTGCCTTTTCTCAGCCCTTTCAAGAACTTTTTCAATGGCCCTGGATCGCCTGAGCTCATCTCTCTGCAGAGCCCTTGAAGGCCTTTCCTCTGCGCAAGGCCGAGGAGCTCGAGGCCTAACTGTGGGGGTGGGATCCGCCCTATCTTCGCCCGCCTGAGATGGCGCGGCCTGCTGGGACTCTGATCTCTCCGCCATCGCCCCACTCACGTGCTCCAGGTGGTGAATAGTCCGAAAAGCAGGGAAAATAAGCAGCCACAGCCCTTTAGCTGGTGAGAAACGCCTGCTCCGGGCTTCCTGCGACGCTGCCACTCGCCCCAACACGTTCCTCCGGCCTCTACGTGCTGCAGGCCCAGCCACGTGTGTCAAAATGGCCGCCGGCTTCTTTGGGCGGTCCTCCGACAAAGCGCGCCCAAAAATGGCCGCCGACCTCGACTGACGCTTCCTGAGCCTCTGGGCGACCGCTCGCAAGCTCGCCGCCCCGATCCTAGCCGGCACTCACTGAGGGAGCCTAAAAACCCCCGTAGGCAATAAAAACGCTCCCGCGCCTCTGCCGCGAGCTGCAACCGGCCCCGGGATTAAGGCGACTTGAAAGGAAGCCGATCTGCCGCTTTCGCGCCGAAAAACCCCAGCGCGCTGCGGCTCCAGTCAATTTAAACATGTCGCTGCAGACTAGGCAGCAAAAGAGGTAACAGGATCGCCCAGCACGCCCGAGACTCCAGGCATCAGTCCGGGCGATCCCCTTGGGAGAGGGAAGGCATGGAACGCCCCCCCCCTGTCTCTCAGCCTTCCGAGGGCAGTAACAACAGCCCTGCAAGGCAGACCAACTATAAAAAAACCTTTAAATTTAGAATGTTCAATTTTTACTAAATCCAATACTAAAATAGCTATAAAAACTCTCTAACTAGGAACCAAACCTGAGTCTTGGACCTTGACTGAGAGGAAACTGGGAACCAACGGGAGAAGCCGAAGGTTAAGAAGCTTTCTCTCAGTCAAATGGACCAATCAGGCTGCGATAACCCTGCTGTGACCCCTCCCTCCACACTACTGGAAAAAAAGAGATAATATAGGATACTTACACTGGGATGTGTTCAAAGGCATCTTCAAAGTTTTCCTGCAAATCAAATAAGAATAAATTATTGGAAAATTCATTATCTTCCTATAAAAATCCAACAAGCTTCACTAAATACAATACCATAGCTATGTACTGCTATTTCATAATTGCTTTCTTACAAAATTTCTATGCTATTAAAGAATGTAAGCAGTACATTGTATTGTAGAACACTGTAGGATTGCAAGTGAAATATCCACATCCCTGAATCATTACTTCCCTAAAATTCTGCAAATAACATAATTTCATTGATCTTAAGAGCACTCAAAAGATAAAAGCATTTTCTTGTAGTGGACATAAGTTTTCCTTTTTGGTTAGCAAAGGGTAAATTATATTGTCAAATAAAAAATTACAAAAATCCAATTCAAATTCCAGCAAAATAAAAAAATGTTATCAAAACTGAGAAACAGAAAAGGGAAGGTTGTACAGATGAGAAACAAAGTTTGAGAATTAGTCAAGGGGATATTTTTCTTGTTTGAAAAAATAATTTTCAGTGCAGTCCTTTTCAAACTATAGAATTGCAAATGAAGGCAGTTATCATTCTGTAAATTAATCATCCTCTCAAATTTTATGCTTATATATTTTAGGATGCTCAAAAGATCTAAGAGGCTTCCAAACCTGAATATTGCTTCACCATTAGCAAGTTATAAGGGACAAACTAAACACCCTTTCTCTGAAATAGATCCAGGAAAAATGGAAATAGCAAAGTTCAATTTATTAGAAAAATTTTAAAAAGCATACTAACAAATGAAAAATTAATGTATTAGTATTAAATGCACTTAAAAGGCAAATTCTCAAATGTGTGAATTAAAATTTGTGGATTCAATTGAGTCTCCCATTGATATAATTCTGCAATATACATTTAGGATATTTTACAAAATTTATACTTTTACATTATTGCAGTGCTTCTCAATTATTTTCTGTCATGCCCCCCCTAGGAAGAAGAAAACATTCCCCCCCCCCCCGCGCGACTGTAAATAGTATAATTTGTCTATAAAATTGTTATAAGTACACCTCTGCATAACATAGCACACCGGTCTTTCCTCGTCTCCCACCGTAGTCACATGCCTTCTTTCCTCTTTCCCTCTTGCTTGTCTATCCTTCCTTCCACCCTCCCTTCCTCCTTCCCTTCCTTCCTGCCTCCCTTCCAGTTCCCTCCTTCCTCTTTCCCCCTGCCTGCCTGCCTTCTTTCCTCTTTCCCTATCCTCCTATCCTTCCTTTCTCCCTCCCTCCTTCCCTGCCTCCCTTCCAGTTCCATTCTTCCCTCCTTCCTTCTGCCTCCTTCCTGCCTGCTTGCCTTCTTTCCTCTTTCCCTCTTGCTTGTCTATCCTTCCTTCCACCCTCCCTTCCTCCTTCCCTTCCTTCCTGCCTCCCGTCCAGTTCCCTCCTTCCTCTTTCCCCCTGCCTGCCTGCCTTCTTTCCTCTTTCCCTATCCTCCTATCCTTCCTTTCTCCCTCCCTCCTTCCCTGCCTCCCTTCCAGTTCCATTCTTCCCTCCTTCCTTCTGCCTCCTTCCTGCCTGCTTGCCTTCTTTCCTCTTTCCCTCTTGCTTGTCTATCCTTACTCCCTCCTCCCTTTCTTCCCTCCCTCCCTGCCAGCAGCTCCTCCAGCATCCCAGCTGGAAGCAGCAGCACAACAGTCGCCGTTACCAGGGGCGAAGGGGTGGCGGTGGCAAAATCGGGCGACCGCCGCCCCTTTGTCCCTTCCCCAACAGCGGCTGTTGCGCTTCCGCTTCCAGACGGAATGCTGGCGGTGGAGCTGCTGGCGGGGAGGCGAGCTACCTGCATAAAGACGCCGCCGAGGGCATGGCAGAATATATCCCGGCTTGAAGTGGCAGCGCTGGGGACTGCTCAGAGACTCATCAGAGCCGCGGGCTGGAGCTGTGCAAAAAGTCTGCTTGGGCTGGGGGGGGGGGAAGGGAGGGAAGCCTGGGACAGCCATGCTTCCCTCCCTCCCACCCCCGCCCGAGCAGGCTTCTTGCACAGCTCCAGCCCGCGGCTCCAATGAAAATCCACAGTCCGAAGTGCTGCCACTTCCAGGCGGGATATATTATGCCTCGCCCACGCCGCCGCCGTTGCACCCAGATGGAAAGGGAGCCTTCGCGCCCCCCTTTACGGAGCCTCGCACCCCCCCAGGGGGGCGCGCCCTACTATTTGAGAACCGCTGCATTATTGTAAAATCATATCCCTAAAATAAACATTATTAAGCAACTAAATAATTTGGTTGGTGAGACATTTTAAATCCTTGAGAAATGCTATTTTCTTAGTAGCAAGAAATTTGGTGGGAAAAAGCTTGAAAAAACATTAAAAGGCCAGATTTTAATAAATACATTTAGTTCTTAAATTGAAAGTAAATCAAGATTTCTTCTACATTGTGAAAGAATACAAAGGGCACAAAACTAATCTGAAATTAGATTGCTTTTGCATTTAAAGGCAGAATATAATAATGTATTGCCATGTTACCTACGCTTTTTCATTTCTTATATACTTAGATGCAGTAAAAAAGAGAAATAAAAATTTGATCAATAGGTCAATTTATTACAGATATCGTTCTTTGATGCCAGTGACTAGAGACAGCATTACATAAAGTAGTAATAAAATCAAAAGTAAGGCAGACACCAGCAATGTACTACTTTTATCTAACTGACTTTTTATGTTAAACAAGAGAATAATAATCTTTCAAGTGAATATTTTTAGAATTATTGTTAATAGTTATTTATGACATAGCTTTCTAAACATCAGATGAAAACTCATCATTGGACCACAAGATTTGATATAATTTGCTGACAGTATTCTTATCTTTGCAAACCAAGGTCATCTAAAATGTATTCTGCAGTTGTTAAATTAGATGTGCCCACTATAAACATTTACTATTTCAATACTGAGCTTTGCCAAAGATCAGTGGTGGGATTCAAAAATGTTTACTACCATTTCTGTGAGCGTGACTTGCTGGACGTGGTATGCTTGGTGGGCATGGCTTGGGGGCTGTGGCTTGCTGGACGTGGCAGGGGAAGGATACTATAAAATCTCCATTCCCTCCCCACCCCAACGGAAGATTACTGCAAAATCCCCATTTCCTCCAGGTCAGCTGGGACTTGGGTGCAGAGAATAGATGGGGGCCAGGTCAGTCACAGATGGTATTTATTGGTTCTCCGAACTGGTCAGAACCTGCTAAATACCACCTCTGCCCAAGATCAAATATTATGAAGGGTATTGAAAAATGAAAATGTAAAATATAAGTCTTTCTGAAATATTTACAATAATGATAAAAGTGGCAGTTTAAAGATTAAATTCAGTTATTGTGACAAGCAACTTTAGAATAGAGAGCATACTCCATTAGAGGGGAAGAAAAGTCCAACCTAAAAACAACATTTAGGGAGGCAAATAGTTCTTGGATCTATTGGAATACAGTATTAAAGTAGAATAAAATATGGATTAAAAAATAAAAACAAAGACGGGACAGTTAAAAGTTTGCTTAAAGGGACAGGGAAATGTCATCAGCCTTCAACCACAAAATGTTCCAGCAAATGTCCTTATGTCAAAAGTCCAAAACCACAAGGTTCAGTTAAAGTTCGCATAAAGACACGTAGTCCGTACCTATGTCCCAAGACAAACGGAGACCACAACCCTATCTACTTATAAGGCTTTTCCCCCAAAATGACCAATAAGAAATGAGTTAAGTGTTTCCTTGTTGCGCCGCTTTTGAGAATGTATAATGAAGGTTGTTCAAAACTTGCAATACCAGCCACAAGCTAGCTTTCTGAACCTGGCTGCCAATAAACTCCTCCTCCTGTATCCTTAGAAGTCTAAGCCTGTCATTTTCTGCAACAGTATTGAGTTGTAATATTATGTAAAAGTAAAAAAGTTGAAGCCATATATTATTATCTTATTCTACCATATGAAAAATTGTCTGAAATCAATGCTTTTCCTTCTTTTCCCCTAACTTTCCTCTCTTCTCTTTTCCCTTCTCTACATTCCCAATATTTTTATTTTCCTTTCAACTGTATAGTCTAATAAACTAATTAAAGATTAACTAAAAAGTGTAATGGTACATGGGAATAATCTTGGAGACCAGGGGGGGATATGCAGAAAAGGGGGGGAATAGTCAGAAAAGGAGCATAACCTGCAGCTGTATAATGGGCAGATCAAGAGGCTCAGGAGGGACCCTCCCTAGGTTATCAGGCTGTAAAGGTTGACAGCCGGAGAACTGTACTTTCAGACTTGCAAGATTGATGTAGTTTTTCAATAAAGCAGAATTAGTTTATCAAGCCATGTTTCCTATCTGGTCTTCCTAGTAAAGCTGACAGAAGGGTATATTGCAAAGCAAGGTTTGTGGGATTATTTTTCTTTGAAAATAGAAGTTCCAGCTTTACACACACACACACACACACACACACACACACACACACACACACACGTTAATACTACATGATGCTCCAGTTGGGGCTTAAGTTTTCTTGTCCACCCTGAATCATTTCAGCATCCTTCGTACTCAAAAGTCAGAAAAATAATCTAGAACAGCCCACCTCATGGAATGGCTGATGATTCATTTTTTCACCTCAGTCCAAACCAGACTGTTGAATTAATTTCTAATAATACATTAACAGCTAGTAATGTGCAGAATGGAATGGGGAAAATGTGTCAGTTTGAATTCTAAACTTCCTGAAAAACTCTGGAACATTCTGCTCCTCCCTCAAATCATGTTATTCCAGGGGAAGTTCATGATGTTCTGGAGTTGGTTCATCACAGCCTTGTGGGAGAACAGGATATCCTGAAATTCACTGAAACGTTTCATTCTTGACTCAACTAATTTTCCACATCTCTGATATATAAGTTGTTTTGCTTACAAGGATATTTCACTGTGTTGGTTCAAAAATCACTTGTGACTTATTTAGATTTGGCCCCTCTGGAAAAATCAGCATATTTAATGAATGCCAGGGAGGTTCTGCATTTGTACAAATTCTGAAGTCTCTCTTAAATATTTTTAAAGCTTACTTAAAAATGGAAGAACTAATGCAAGAGACCATTCTGACAGGAACCACTGGACGTATGTATAAGTTATGTGCCCCTTCCACGTACCTACTTATACAGTGTTAGAAGTTTAAAACAACCCCATCTCTGTGGTTCCTATATATTATGCCAGGCTTAAATAGTCTACATATTTGTATTTGAAACATGGGAAATATTTGTACCAACACAAGACTTTTAAAATATATCTATATGTTACATTTCAAAAAAAAGTTCAATATGGCTTGCGTCGAAATATTGGAAATTTCATCTTTGAATTCAGCTTGTTTAATTTGGCAAATATTATCCATCATAGCAGGTAGCAGTTCTTGAAATGTATTGGGACAGCAGTAATATAACAACTTGTTTATATAGTCTTTTCACTACTGTCCCATCTTGGCAGTAGTGGGAACAGCCACCCAGTTCAGAAGGTGTATTGCAATTGTTTGGATTATCTCTAGCTGTGAATGTCCAACACAACTATTTACTTAGGTAGGAAGTGCTGATCAGTGATATGGTTACCTCTCCTTGCCAAACAAAGCCTGAAAAGTTACAGTAATCCCCTAGTCAACTGTTAGAGCTCCTTCTACGATTTGCTTAGCAGCAGTAATATAACTTTATTGATTAGTCGACCACATCAAAACAATGGGCATTAGCCAGAATAGGATACAATAAAATGAGAAGGTAATATACGATAAAATAGGATAAAGATAAGATAAAATAAACATAAAAGAGTGACATAAAATAATGCAAGATAAAGTAGAATTTAGAGACATAAAATGAGTATTAAAGTACAAAACATTTGTCTTCAGTACAAAAATAGGAAATCTTCACTCTTATTTCAGTGACTGAATAGTGCATTTAATTTCTGTCACTGACACTTGTGGCCGAAGAGAGAAGTTATCAGAGGTCAGAAATTCAATAATCATTTTTGCTGGCTGATACAACTTGGAGTTGGCAAATAAATTAATGTAAACATACAAACATCCTCCAAAACTGAAGCTGAGATGGAGATTTCAAGAAGAAGCTTATGCTCCTTCAGCATACTGGATAAGATGTTCCAAAATATGACTGGGGATGTTTTACATTTATCTCTAGGACTGTCTTTTCTAATTGCATCCTGATGCTGGGAGGGAAATATCAAGAGAAATATTGGGATAAGTATATATTTAGCAGTATAACTTCAGATGATTTATATTTGAATTGAATAACAAGAAAATGGGAAGGGGTCTTCTCTGAGAACCAATTCCTGCCCTTGTTAGCCCAACTGTGCCTTAGCAAGTACACAATTACAAGTTCTCCTGAGGCCTGCTCTTTTAGCTTGACTTTACATACATAGACCAGAATCAAAAACCTGGTATGTAAAGTGTCTTTATCCCCAGTAGTTAACTATGTCTTTTAGAGAGGTATGTCAAACTTGAAGAACAACAGAACTACATTTGACCTTCAATGCCTTAGGTAGTTGATAAAACAAAATCAATTAATGGTTAGGCTGTTTTGCATTCTGACACCAAAACCTGACAGGGCTCTGAAAGAGTTAATCAGGTTTCCTTCCAGAAGATCAAGTATGCACTGTCTTGGTGTAGATAGCAGATTACCTGGGCAGTTCTTTCACTGGCAGGATTGGAAAGATCTCTTTGAGGTTATCTGAAAACTAGGTTGTCACATTTGTGTTTTAAATTGACAGTATTCACTGGGCCTGAATGAAACACATATTTTGGAAAACAGAAAAAATGTGCAGAAAGGGCCTCATTTTATCCAGCATTCTAGAGACTGTGGATTGCCTGAATAAAATTCACTCACAGCCTCTGCTGGATGGGAGCCATTCAATCTTTTGTAAATCAATCAGCTGCTTTTTGCAAGGTAGCATCTGGCTTAAGTATAATTACTTTTTTATCCCTATCGTTCTCTATTTGCTTTGCTATTTGATATTACCTTCCTTATTCCTTGATTTAAAAGTAATATTGTCTATGACTTCTCTGCTAACTGCTTTTATGGCACTTTGTATAGTAAATGTGTGTTTTAACAGTTTGTCATTTGATTGGTTTTCAGTAAGCTTCATAAAGATCTCTTAATGAGTCCAGTTTGTTTTTGTCTAGGGATAGCAACACAAAAATAGAAAAAATAGTTTGGATTGTATAGTTATGATCATACAGCTTTGGCCATGTGAGATGTCCATTTTAATTGCTTTTCATTCTTCATAATGCCTTCTATATCATGAATTTTTTGTGCTATGTTATTTCCACATATCCTCATTAAGTCCAAGCCAAGTGGTAATAGCAAGTTTCTGGTCTATTTATAATATCAAAACAATGTACTAAAGGGATCAAGTAAGACAATATGAATATACACAAATATAAATTAATGTTTCTTCTATTCTTACATCATGTACTGTGTATGTACTGTGATTAGGTTTATTAAGCCCCTTTTAGCCCTTCCCCATCTTTTGGCCCCTCTGGCTAATTTATAAAAAACACTTATAATCAAGAAATGCTATCACATTATTTTCCATCAACCAAGTTTCTTGAAGAAAAATCACATCATAATCTATAGAAAATTAAAACATTCCCCATCTACCCATCCAATCAGCAACGTTCAAAGATACAGATTAAATTGTAGAATGCAAAATGTTTTCAAGTTTGTTTTTTTATGATTAACTTCATTTTGGATTTGGATCTGATGATTATTTTGTCTACTTTGCAAAGTTGTTGTGTTGGAATATATGTCTGTTGGCCTCTCATCATTTCTTCCTTTGAAGTTTTTGAACCATTGTCTAGTCTTGTTCTATTAAATTTAAAATTCCTTGAGTATCTTCATAAATACAATTATTTTTAACCCTAGGAACATTTGATGTAAACCTATAGGTTGCATTCTGTGCTTCCTTGAAGGATCTTGAATTCACTTTTAATTCTGATTGCTTTATTTTGTTCTAGTCTTATAAACTCCTGCACTATTTGTCTTCATTGACTTATCCACCTCAGCTGGTGTTCTGTAAATCACTCGCTGTTCCAGACTTTGCCCATTTGGATAATTCCTTTCATGATCATTAACTGTATATTGCTTTGCCAGACCTCTTTCTTCAGATAGCACACATGTCCTTGGGAGTTTTCTGTATTTACTTCTGGCTTTTTCTGTTCATTTACTTTCTACAGATTATATTCAATAATATTTGTTTATGTTATATGCAGAACCTCAGTTCTTTGTATTTCCGGTGTTACGTTGTTTTATAAACTTCACATGGTGTCTTGTTTTCAGTTTCTTACCCTTACCCCTAAAGATTTATTTAACCAACTCTTTTTCTTGATTACCAAGTTAGGCATTGGTATAGATTCAAATGTCACGACTGCTCTAGCATTTATAAAATAGATACTCGACTTTTATCTTTTGCTGAGAGGTCAATTACAGGTAAAACTCAAAAAATTAGAATATCGTGCAAAAGTTCATTTATTTCAGTAATGCAACTTAAAAGGTGAAACTAATGTATGAGATAGACTCGTTACATGCAAAGCAAGATAGTTCAAGCCGTGATTTGTCATAATTGTGATGATTATGGCTTACAGCTCATGACTGAGTGACTGAGTTATTTAAAAGTCTTTGGCCACACCTCCTGGACTTGACTGCCTCCAGTTTCTCAACAAAGACATGGACCAGAAGAATTATTGTGATGATCAGTTGTGTGATCCGACTTGACCATTTTCAGAGACGCTCTTCTCGCTTCCACTAGGACAGTGGTTCCCAAAGTGGGCGCTACTGCCCCTGGGGGGCAGTGAGATGGCTTAGGGGGGCGGTAAGAGGCAAGGGAGGTGGCAGGGGGGCGGTAAGAGGCAAGGGCGGCAGCAAAGGAGTGCTGGAGGTGGCCTCCTCTAGCGAGCTGGTCAGAACAAGTTTGCTCACTCACCCCCGCCCATCCAGAAGCTGCTCGATCGCTCGCTTCCCCCGCCCATCTGCACTATGCTAGCCCTGCCCACTCACTGATTGGCTGGCTCACCAATCGCCCCGCCCACCTCTAAGAGCCCTATCTAAACCCAGTTAACTTTTTTTCTGCTTGGCTTTCTATAGATAGGGCTCTTAGAGGTGGGCGGGACGATTGGTGAGCCAGCCAATCAGTGAGCGCAGGGCTAGCATAGTGCGGACAGGCGGGGGGAGCGAGTGATCAAAGGGAGGCCATTTTGCCTCCCTTCACTCCCACTTTATCTTGATGAGGTCGCTGCAGCTGTGGACGCGGACGGACGGAGGTAGCCAGAGTGGTGGGGAAGCCCGGGAGGGCGGGCGGGCGAAAGAGCTGCCTGATCCTCCATCGCTCGCCCGCCCGGGCCGCTCTGGCTACCTCCATCCGTCCACGCCCGGAAGTTGCAGCGACCTCATCAAGACAAAGTGGGAGACGAAGGGGCCTCAGTGCCCTGCCTGATCCTCCTTCGCTTGCTCACTATTTTGCCTGCATGGGGTGCCTCGGCGGAAGCCCTTTGCTGGCGGCGAGACCTCCCCTCACCGAGGCGACAGCACATCCATGATCACCGTCCCAGTAACGCTGCGGCCACTCGGCCTGTGAAGAGAGGGAGGGAGTAAGAGTGAAGGGTGAGGGAGAGCAGCAGGGGCTCTCTGCAGGGGCTCCGCATTCCCCCCCCCCCACCGTAGCCTTCCCAGAGGAGGTAGGGCTGGGGAATGTGGGGCAGGGAGGCACTGTCTGGGGTGGGACTAGATGACCTCTGGGGGTCCCAACCAGCCCTTCTGACTCTGGAGACCAGAAGCAAGCAAGCAAGCAAACACACACACACACACACACAGCAAAAGTGTCTGGTTTTGAATATAATCCTCCCTAGTGCTTGGGGAAAAATAAGAGGAACATTTGGATATACATTTTGAATTAACTTGGGAAGAAAATTGCTAAAATCACTTTTAGCTGTGTTCTGCATTAAGAATTCATGCAGTGGCATTTCTTGTTGAATTAGCAGAGTAATATTTACAACAGCCAGCTAAGATAGTTTTATCTGTCTTATAATGTGCGTGGGTAGAGGACTTAGGCATAAGTGCAATGTTTGCCTGTGATTACATAATAAATTCACAGCTTATACATTTGAATTCGATGTTATTCAATTCATGTTTAACCTATACTTGATATACTTGTATTCAATACATAAGATGTTAATTATGTCAATGGAAGAGATAGGAAACTACATTAGTGATATATATGTCAATGCGTTGATTTGTACTAAAATGTTTAGTTTAAAGAAGTTATAAGGAATCACAAATATGAGTGTGGAAAATGTAATGTAGTTGTGGATGACCCTTTGCATGAGTTATATTTGGAATAATAATAATAATAATAATAATAATAATGATGATGATGATAATGATGATGATGATGATGATGATGATTCCTCAAAGAGGTAAAAGGCTACATTTTGCTAGAGTCATTCTTTGCTTCCAAACTGTTGAGGAGGGGGATTGGACTCCATTGTCTATATTTCTCTTTCCATCCCCATGGTTCTTTAGTGAAAATTATAACCCAAGAACATATAGATCTGTTAAAATGTTCCCATTCTCACTTTCCATATTGGGAATCCTTAGGTACCATGCAATAATCTCATCAAATAATTCAAGCAAATGTTGGTGACATTGAGCTGAAGCCAAAGTTCAAGAAATTGTGCCAAGAGTTTTAGTTACAGAAAGAAATTTCTGATCGCTATCCTGTATTATGGACAGTGGTTAAGAAGCTCCTTGTTGCATTTCCAACATCATATTTGGTGGAACGTGGCTTCAGTGTGGTCTCCAAGCAAAGAAAATGACTCCAGATTACTGAATGTGGTGATTTAAGACTCCTGCTAAGTGACTTAAAACCAGACATTGGGAAACTGGTATCACTTCATCAAGCCCATCCATCACATTAAGAATTTACTGAACAGTGAAGTAGTTACTAAATTTTACTAAGTTTACTAAGTTACTAGTTACTAAGGTTCTTGATAAATGACTATCAGACTTTGAAAACCTGGTATCACTGGATCATGTTCAACAATTTTGTTGAATTAACTAACTACAAAGGTTTTTAAATTGGATTTTGAATAAATGTGCAATTAATTGTTACAGTTTTGAATTTTACTGTTACTATCTTTATTCCTTCATGCAAACCACCCAGTCACATGACTCCCCCAGCCACGCCCATCAAGCCACGCCCACAGAACTGGTCGTAAAAAATTTTGAATTCCACCACTGGGTGGGGGGCACTGAGGATCAGTTTGTAGCACCAAGGGGGCGGTGGACTGAAAAAGTTTGGGAACCACTGCACTAGGAGCTGCAACAGAACCAGTTTGAGACCATTGATGTTGTACCATGTTGATGAATAATTGAGGGGCTAGAACCATCTCTGGTTCAGCTGGGGGTTCAGTAAATCTATCGCTCTTGCCCTGTGGTTCCTTGGGTGGTTCTGCCGAGCCACTCTTCAGATCCAAGTTTGTAATGGACCTGGCCTTGTAAAGGAGGGATTTAAAGAGGGCAGGTTTGAAAAGGCCGGTAAAGGCGGGCCTGTCGGGGATAATGCCCTCATCGTCCGAGACAACTTGTTCTGCTACGTCCTTCTCCTTGAGATTCATTACTGGGAACTGATGGTCTACGGCAGTGATGGCGAACCTGTGGCACGCGGAGCCATTTGTCAGGGCACGTGGGGCGCTGCCCTGTCAGCTGGCCAGCGCACATGTGCGCACTGGCCAGCTGAGTTCACCATTTTTAAAAGCCATTTTTCGCCCTCCCCAGGCTCCAGAGGCTTTATAGGAGCCTGGGGAGGGCGGAAAGAGCCTCCCCCGCCCCCCGGAGGCCCTCCAGAGGCTTCAGGGACCGTCCGGAGGCTTCCCAGAAGCCTTCGGACCGCTTAAAATGACCCTCCGAGACTTCCGGTTTGCTCGGAGGGTCGTTTTAAGCGCTCTGAAGGTGTCAGGGAAGCCTCTGGACGGTCCCTGAAGCCTCCGGAGGGCCTCCGGGGGGCAGGGGAGGCTCCTTTCGCCCTCCCCAGGCTAAAGCCTCTGGAGCCTGGGGAAGGCGAAAAAAAGCATGTAAAAATGGGGGGGGGCTGTAGTGCGCGCATGCGCACTGGGGGGGTCGCACATTGCATTATGGGTGTGGCACGCCTGCACATGACGCCCCTGCGCTCCCCCCTCTTGTGGCACGCGAGCCAAAAAAGGTTCGCCATCGCTGGTCTAGGGGATAGGGACTCCTGCACAGATAACAGATTTTCCCCTCTCTGGGCCTGTCTGTCTAAGGCGGTGGAATGGCTAGTTAATGGTGGAAGAAAACTGATTCTGCGTTGAAACACTGTCTCCACCCCTTGGACAATTGCCTTTGAAATATACGTCATCAGTTTCTGGCTTAATCCTGGAACCTCTGGGCAAAGACCTGCAGCAGTTGGACTGTAGGTTGCAGAGGGAGCTGGATCCCTAGAATTTGATGGCATTTCCTCCTGTGCTACAGCTAGGCAATCAAAAGGAGTAAAATCATCCTCAGAACAGGCCACCTGGAACATATGGGATTCAGAGACATTATCAGGTGGCCAATCTAGCGTTTCAGCCATGACTTTGAGAGCAACGGATGTCTGTCTCGAAGGAGGGGAGGCTTCTCTCAATGCTTTCTGCGCTTTTGCAAATTGTTTCTCCAAGCCCTTCTGTTGCCTGTCCCTATCTGCTGCGGCTGATGACTTGTGAGATGGCCTTTTGTCTTGGCAGCCTTAGAGGTCCCCATGGAGGATGACTTGGCTCCTTTGGGCCATGGTGCTGCCTGTAAATTCCAGGGACCTGGACGAGGTTCCTCCACCCCTTGCGATGGTCGTCCATAACTAAGCTAGTTGGGGATGGTCTCACTGGGTCTAGCCGGGGCCACATGACCTACCACCTGGAGAACACCCAGGAAGGGCAGGCTCAGTCAGATCTGGTGATGGTGAGTAACTACAGCCTCACCGGGGTGTGACCGAGTTCTTGGACAAGGAGGTCCTGGGGGGTAAGTGAAAATAAGTGCCCTGGCTATCTTGTTCGAGAGCGCTGGCATTGGAACCTTACTGTCTGAGGCTTCCAATGCAGAAGAGGCTGTGAGATGGGCCTGCCGCTTGGAAAAATGGTACACAGTGAAAAAGGGTGTGCAAAATTGCGGCCGTGATAATGGTGTGCTGGGAGTCATCTGGTGGAACTGCTCCAGGTGTGAAGCCGAGTTAGTTCCCTGATCCAGCTACTGCCTGAGCGCTTCCGTGCTCCTCAATCTCCTCTGGAGCTGATGCGGAAGGTTGGAAGCCAGCACTAGCTGTTGCGGCTTGGCGTGGCTTCAAAGGAGTGCCGCCACGATCGCGGAGCACTCAATCCGCCAAGCGGCAGTTGAGACAGGCCTCCGAAGGGAAGGTGATCACAGATAGGCGTTCCAGTAGCTGCGATGTGGCTGCTCGCCCCCTCAGTGCTTAGCTTGCAATGCTATTTCAAGGATCTAACTGTCAAATACAAGAAAACCCTAATTTTTATTTCTCTTTCAGTGCTCAGGACTGAGAGAGATCAAAGTCACACCTTATAGGCTTGACTGAGTTAAGAAACTGGAGGCAGTCAAGCCCAGGAGGCATAGCCAAAGACTTGAAAATAACCCAGTCACCAGGCAGACAAACAGAAGTTGAACCCATGCTTGGATTCTCCAAGCAGAGCACAGGAGAAACCCTATATTGTAATTCTGTTTATGGTGCTCTTAAAACCAGTATGACACAATATTCCTTGTATTTGGTTTTTTCATTAATATTTCTATTGGGATTTGTGATCTATAAATATCAAATAACATCTCTTACAAGACCAGCTCAGCTATGTTATTTTTTTATTTTTACTAAAATGATAAAATATGGTTTAGTTTTATTCTTTGACATGTTATTATTAGAAAATTTGAAATGTCATATATTCTATTTAAGTCACACTATGTAGAACTTTCTTCATCCATTTATCTATCTTCCTAAGTTTAAAAATATTATTTAAGAGCTGTCCACAGAGACTAACAAAGAGTCAATTTCAGCCAGTTCTCTACAGCTTCCAATTATTTTATGTCAAGCTGCTTTCAGTGTACCAAAGAGAACCCCCTAATGGCCAATTAAATCAGCATGAAAGCTTCTTTGCATCAATGAGATAGCATGCAATTGACAAGTTGATCTCTAGCAACCAGATTCCACCTTTAAAATATTTTTGGAACAATCTTCTTCATTATGGTGCCTTATAGATATTTTAAATTATATTCCCAGAATTGAGAGGTGGTATGGTCAACATCTTGGAGTTCTGGGAATTATTGCTGACTACATGAAGAGACTACCGAATTAGATAAAATTATGTTACTGTATCAAAACACTTTTTTGTTCCCAAATAGAATAGAAAGATTTATTTCACTTAGTGTCAAAATTCTTGATTTGAAGAAGTGATCATATGAGCCTATCATTTTTTAGATTGATCCATTTCATAGGTCCGTTGTAAGAATAAAATAATATCACTTGAATGAAGAGTAAAATTACTCTTCTTTCATTTATGTTTCCTTGCTATCATTTTGAAATAGTTACCAGTGAAAAATATTCAGCTCTTTTTAAGGTAGCATTTTTGCCACATTTTTCTTTCTTCAGTTTCATTTCTCCTTCAAACATTTATCACTGCCTTCCCTAAAACTATAGGTGGGCAAACAAAAATAGTTGATATTTAAGATAAAAGGAGCAATCGGGTTCCCTATTAATGAGGTTCAGGACTGCAAAGTAACTCCTGATATTCTCCTTGAAAATGATGGAGAATCCCTGAAGAGCATATTGTGAAAGGTAAATTGGCTTTGTTCTGCTTTAGCTTGGCTTGGAACTTGCATATGAGCAATTAGTGAACTGATTCCAAAATCAGCCTTTCATTATGGTTTTGCTGTTACAATTACACTTTTTCATTTCATTTTGGCAATAATATAGCCAATTTCTATGGATTGGCAAATACCTTTAAGTCATTTTCTCTTTCCTACACCATATTTTCCATTACATCTCCTTAGAAAGTCCAAAACTTGGCATTTCAGAATGAACCTGATCCCAACATCCCCTTTACCACTCAGAGAAGAGCATTTACTCTTAATGCTCTATCAACAATAGTTGTGAAAAATTTGCTCCTTTCCATATTGAGTGTTCTCCCTAATGGAAGACATAGTTGAATCAACACTACACGGTTTGTTCATTTGTCCATTATATCGCATATGGTTCTCTGAATTAATATAACCTTAACTTACTCATTGCTATCACAGGTGTATCAAAAAGAACATGCTCCTATCAATTAATAAATCTGCAGAAATCTCAAAGCAGCTTGTAAAATATTGTTCAAAAGTGTTAGTTGAAAGGAAATGTTGGATTATGTTTTGTGATATAAAGCAAGTAGCATAAAATGTATCTTTTAAGATTTCATTCAGTTTTGTTGTATGGTGTGTTTTGTATTATATGAAATTTTGATATTTAATTCAAATATTTATTTTTCTAGGAATACATAGTTACTTTGCAAATATAAGTATAAGACTGCCTTTTCTTATATTAAGGGAGAGGAAATTACTCTTATTTCCTTATCGTATTAAGGAAATATTGCAAGATGCAGTGATACCCGTTTAAATAATATTTTCCAAGAGACTGGGTCATTTAGTATTTTAAGGTACGGGTTTTTTTTAGAACAGTGTTGTTATTTTTAAGTTCAAGGAGAGTGGCTGAATTTTAAAAGTTAAGCATGGTTGGATATAGGATATAGTTTGTATTTTCATGGAAGTTCAATGGAACCTCATACTAGTCCTCTAATAACTGTTCGCTTAATGACTGGACCTCCAAAAGGTTACTTAAGACCTGTTGTCAAAGCATAATATCACTTCCCATGGTCATGTGATCACATTATGGGATTCACCAGTTGCAATGTCCCACAGTTACATAACTGCTAATTACTATATTTTTGTCAGTTTGCTCTTGAGGTTTTTTAAGCAAGGAGAATGGTTTTTCAGGATAATATGGCTTCCTTTTTTTGCATTGTTTTTCCTAGAAATCTCTAACCTCTACTTATTAGCAATCCACTGTGTAAATGTGTTGGAAAACCTTTACATAGACCCATCACAATGAATCTGTTCTGAATAAGCAGCTGAATAATTCCTTCTTTCCCCTTTGTATCTCTTTGAACCCAACTTTTAAGATCCTCAGTACTATTGGCCTAATTCCAGACCTCAACACTGCCAAAGAGACAGTTAAAAAGTTCAGTAGTAGTTTATACAAATCCACATGAATTGATGACTGATTTTCCAAATCATATTTTTTAGTAAAATTCTTCATCATAGTGTTTGAATGATTTCCCAATAGTTTGAATATACTGATACGTAGGTTTCATAAAAATCATTTCTTTTTATGAAGAAACCTGTGTAAGTATGAGCCACTGTGTACATTTTCCCAAGATGCTCTACTGCTAATGTCGAAACATTGTACTGCATACATATATATGAAAACTGTGCTAGTTTAGGCATCTGGAGAGCCTATGTGGCAACAGGTTCTCAATGTAGTATAATATCTTCACACTGTTTTTATCATATGTACAGGCTGTCCTCAATTTATGATCACAATTGAGCCCAACATTTCTGTTGCTGAGACATTTATTAAGTGAACTTTGCCCATTTTACTACCTTTCTTGGCACAGTTGTTAAGTGAATCACTGCACTTGTTAAATTAGTAACACAGCTGTAAAATGAATCTGGCTTTCCCATTGATTTTGCTTGTCAGAGGTCCCAAAAGGGGATCACATGTCCCCAGAACACTGCAACCATCACAAATATGAGTAATTTGCTAAATGTCTGAATTTTGATCATGTGACCATAGAGAGCCTACAACAGTAGTAAGTGTGAAAAACACTCATGTCACTTTTTTCAGTTCCATTTTAACTTCAAACATTTATTAAATGAACTGTTGTAAGTTGAAGTACATTACTACCTGTAATGAACGTATTGTATGCCATCCAGCGATTTCTTGGAGCTGAGCTGCCTTAACAAATTCAATAAATTATTTCAATGCTTCTTTGTCACCATTCATTATCCAAGTAGATGATTTGCTTGTCTCTAACATACCTTTTCCAGCACAAATTCAAAGTAAAATTGACATGTATTATTTGATAATACAATTAATTGTTTGAATATGGTACTTAGTATGAGTGAAAAATCTAACACACCATACAGAAAGATCAATTAATCAGCAGGCATGCCACTTTACTCTCTATCAAATGTGCTTTAGGGGTTTACGGAACCTGTAACTAATAATAGCACTCAATCAAAAGTTTTTGGTAAAAATTAAACTTAGTTACAGAAAGCAGCATGCAACTGGTGAAAGGGGAAGAGAATAAAATAGCAATGAATGAACTGCTGCGTTTTTGGATTTATCATATGATGAAAATTCAGCCTATATGTTCTAACGGATGATGAAATCTAGTATTTAAAAAAATTGGCAGATCATGACAAAGCAGCAATGTTATGGCAACAAATGTATAATTTCCATCAAAAACAATTGTGGCATGTTGATTTGTTGTCAGCTCACAGCAATGACCATTTGTATTTGTAAAAGTTTTTGATAACTATCTCATCCATTCTTAAAATTAAAAAAAAAACATGCTTTAAGAGAGAATTATGCAGCCAAGCACAAAAATATTATTTTATAACAAATGCCAACTTCAAAGCTTTTCTCAGTTTTTATTTATATTCGATACCTAAAAGTTAAAAATGTGTGTGCAGTTATATTGCATCACATCATTTATGATGACAAAATTAAATTATCCACTAAAGGGCAACCAAGATCTACAGAAAAGATGGGCCTCTGGAGAATTCTGGACTTTAAATAGTATGTAAAATTCAGCCTGTTACACACTTCTATTTTTATGTATATATTTTTATTACATTAAATACCAGCTGTAAACTGAACAGGGTAATCATGTTTGGGTTTTTTGTTTTGTTTCAGTGTACAGTAAGGGCTGGCTGGCTTATCGGTCTACTTCACTCCTCAGGTTGGTTGTTATTTTTATGTTTGGTCTATTTTAATTGTAAGTAACCCACAGTCTTTCAGAAATCACAAAACTTCAAACTTTGACAAATTATTCCTTATTAATATTTTGCTTCATATTTTCCCAAAGTTCTACTCTTCTATAAAACCTTCTGCTGGTAATAATCCAAAACTTCTGCAGGGAATGATACATTAGTGCAGGGGTGTCAAACTCACGGCCCACAGGCTGAATGCATCATGCACTGGCTACACCCTCCCTCAGTTTAGCGAAGGGAAAAAAGTTGTGATACGTCACATGACGATAATGTGACGATGTGAGTTTGATACTGCTGCATTAGTTAATTCCAAATGTTTCTGCAATAGGATTTGCTCAGAAAATAATATCAGCAACATGACTGTGTTAAAAAAAAGAAACTGTGTACTGAAAGTTTATATTATTCTCTACAAAATCAAAACAAGCAGCTTTATGTTTACTTAGCTACCATGACCATTATCTGCCAGATGAGTCAAGATCAGTCAAGATGGTAAAATCTAGTGAGATGCAGAAAACTTCACAGTAAGCATTGAGAAATGCAGTTTCCCAGAAAACGTGGGGGAATAATATGTTGTCAGATGCCACTACTCATCAAACTTGTTACTTTTCTGGAGAGGTGGGAATACCTTGAAGGGAAAAACAGCCAGTCTGGGAAATATGCTCCCCAAAAGAGCATTTTAGACCAAATGCAGTTTTGAAATCTATCTGAACCATAAGAACACTTCCATTATAGGAACACATTATATACTTCAATCCTATGTCTATGCAAAGATATTTATTTATATAGTAGATACATTTAACTATGTGTCTATACTGCAACACAGTTACAGGCTGTCTAAAAATGAGAAAGACAGGGTTAATGATTTTTAGGTCATGTTTTTCCTGATCAGATAACTATTGCTGAATTACTTTTTTTCACTTAGATTCCAGGTGCATATTAAGTTGTATAAGGTCATGAACAATAGTATTCTTACTGTGGAAAATAAAAGATTACATGATACCCTTAAATAAACCTGAAAATAAATACTAAGCAACCCAATACCACTGCAGTGTTCAATGAGTTGTGCAACTTCAGTTATATTATCTCTGTGAGAGAATTTGTGCTAAAATAAATATTTTGCAAAAGTGAACTTTGGGTTTGGGCCGATAAGCAAACCTGTCTAAAATTATATTCAACACAAAACACATCTTTTTTCTCATAAAACATAATCTGTTCTGTATTTTTTCTTTGTATTTATGTTTGCTGCCTTGAGTTATTTGTAACTCAAGGCAGCAAACATATCCAACACACCTTCCTCCTATTTGGGCTGAGAGCGACTGGCTGGCCCAAAGTCATCTAGCTGGCTTTCATGGCTAAGAAAAGACATGAACTTATGGTCTCAAGCTTTGCAGCCTGGTATCTTAACCACTAGCCCAAACTTCCCAAATGATAATGCTGTTTAATTTACAGTAATCTCAATGCCTGCTTGAAGAATTGATTTCTCAATTCTTACATTAGTAATTCAGTTGGTCATGATGGGAAAATGATTTCTCAACTCAAGTACTATTCAAAATATGTGTCACAAAACAATTTATTAAGGCAACATTCATAGATCAAAAACATGGTCTAAACATTTAAAAGAAAGATAGACAATTTTTAGGTTTGTACACATTTAGAAAGGATGGGCCAGTAGATTCAAATACTGGCTAATTATGATGGATGTGACCATTCACAAAATGCCCATTTACAAAAACACAAACTAATCTTGCAAAGAAGCACAGATTCATGCAGTTCAGTATATTTGTAGTAATTCTAGCAGCTAATATTTAACCCGCTACTGGTCTTCTTTTTATGTTAGAATATAGAGTTTAACTTTGAACCAGGAAATAAACTAGATACTAAGGAGATATGACCTATACATGATTTTATGCAAGGATCTATCTCAGAATAAGGCCATAATCTGAAATAAATCTTCTGCCTGTTTATCCAGCAGCTTTCTGTCAGTCTTCAAAACAACACAAAAGTACATAAACCTTTCTTACACAACATTTCCTGATTTGAAATGGTAGGAAAATATGATTACCTGAAGCCTTGAACAGAAGGATCTCAAAAAGACAGGAAAATGAGGCAAAAACTTTGGAATTATAATACCTCAGTTAACACCTAGCTGAAAACGTTAACTTAAAATCTCCTTTCACCAATTCTTTCAGAAAAAAAATTGAAAATTTAATTCTCCTGCTTAAGCTATGCTTTAGAACATGCTCACTACATCCCACCATAAAACTAAGTTAAGACAGATTCAAGTTTCATTATTAGTTATCCTAGCTCAGTGGTCGGCAAGCCGCGGCTCGCGAGCCACGTGCGGCTCTTTACACACTTTAATGTGGCTCTTCTGTGTGCCGGGCGCCCGCTCCCCTCCCTCCTCTCGGGCACTTCAAAACAAGCGCCCCTTTCCCTTTTTTCTTTTCGACCCACAATGATTAGGGAGGATCCTGAAGTCAGGCGGGGACGAGAAGCGAGGAGGCAGAAAAAGAAACGGAGGCTAAGGAGCTTCCCCCCCCGCCTCCTCCCAGCAAAAATCTAACCGGGGAGCCGGGCGGGCAGTAGCAAATTAGCCGATCACGCTGCGTGATCAGCTAATTTGCTACTGCCCGCCGGCTCCCTGATAAGATTTTTGCGGGGGGGGGGAGAAGCTCCTTGCCTCCGTCTCTTTTTCTCCCTCCTCGCTTCTTGGGGCTCCACCAATGGGGGAGCAAGGCCCGCCCAGCGCCAGGCTTTGGGCTAACACAGAGGTCTGCAAAGGTGGCTGTTTTAAGACTGGTGAACTTCAATTCTCAGAATTCTGGGAGTTGAAGTCCACCAGTCTTAAGAGCCAATTTTGCAGATCCCTGCCTGGGCTAATATGATTGATGCCCTTGGTGGACTTCAACTCTCAGAATTCTGGGAGTTGAAGTCCACCAGTCTTAAGAGCCAATTTTGCAGATCCCTGGGCTAATATGATTGATGCCCTTGGTGGACTTCAATTCTCAGAATTCTGGGAGCTGAAGTCCACAAGTCTTCAAGCTGTCAGGTTTGAAGACCCTGGGTTTTTTTTCCCTAAAGGGTTAGGGGTGCAAGGGTCTTGCAACTTGACAGCTTTAAGACTTGCATGCTTCAATGCCAGAGTTTCTGAGCCAACATGACTGGAGGAGGAATTCTGGGAGTTGAAGTCCACAAGTCTTCAAGCTGTCAGGTTTGAAGACCCCTTGGGGTTTTTTTCCTAAAGGGTTAGGGATGCAAGGATCTTGTAACTTGACAGCTTTAAGACTTGCGTGCTTCAAATGCCAGAGTTTATTGAAACTAAAAACAGTGTACCATCCTATGTATTTTCGGTTTTAAAAGTGTGGCTCTCAAAATAAATTTCAATCGTGGTTTTGGTGAGATTTGGCTCAGTTGAAAAAAAAGGTTGCCCACCACTGTCCTAGCTGTATTTATTAGATTTTTATCACACTTTTATTATTTTATAAGTAACTCAAGGTGATGAACATACATAATAGTTGTCCCAAAGGTGCTTTTTCAAGAGACAACTGGACTTTCTGTTTTTTCTTTGAAGACATTTCACTTGTCATCCAAGAAGTTTCTTCTTCTTTCGCTTCTCATTGAAGAAGCTTCTTGGATGACAAGTGAAATGTCTTCAAAGAAGAAGACATTTCCCAACAACAACAACCCTGTCAAGTAGGTTGGGCTGAGAGTGATTAATCCAAAATCATGCAGTAGGCTTTCATACTTAAGGCGGGATTAGAACTCACACTCCTGATTTCTAGGCCAACACCTTAATCATTACACCAAACTGGTACCCACAGAGAGATATAAAAGTAGAATTAAAACTCAGGCAAGTTGGAAAAAGCTTCTATTAAGCTATAGCCTCATAGTTTCATAAATTTGTCCACAGATGACACCAGATGAAATGAGGTTTACATTGTTTCTGGAATAGGGTACATTTTCTGGCAAAACCAATACATTTAAAAATAAATAAATGCCAGTTGCCAAACATCCTGTTTGACTCTCTTTATATACCTTTGCAACATCCACATTGTCACACGATCCACATTTGGATGCTTGGCAACTGGCATGTATTTATGACAGTTGTAGTGTCCTGGGGTCATGTGATTGCCTTTTGTGAGCTTCTGACAAGCAAAATCAATGAGGAAGCCAAATTCACTTAATAACTGTGTTACTAACATAATTGCAGTATTCACTTAACAACAATGGCAAGAAAGGTCATCAAATGGGATAAAATTCATTTATCTTACTTAGCAATGGAAATTTTGGGCTCAGTGGTTGTAAGTCAAAGACCACCTATATAAGCACAGAAAGTGCTAATTGAACTAGCAATTTGCAAGGCAGTAGAGATATTGTGTTTGATTTATCTTTGGAGTGTACTACTTCACATCAAATATTACAGCTCCAGTTTTCCAGATATTTTGCACTATGAATAACAGCAACCTGCTTTCAATGTATACAACCAATGTTACAACTTACTTGTAAGCAAGGATTCTTTTTTTTTGTCTTGGTTCCAATACTATTATGTTTGCTGAACAGATAAAACAGGCCCGGAATAGGAAGAAAGTGAATAGCTTTGCATAAAATATATGAGCAAAGGATATGTGTGCTTATTAGTTATCTCTGTAACTTGAAAGGACCTGTCAAGAATTCAGCACAGCTATCTTATTCATACAAGTACAGGTAGTCCTTGACTCACACCCACAATTGAGCCCAAAATTTCTGTTTTAAAGTGAGACATTTGTTAAGCAAGTTTTACCACCTTTCTTGTCACAGTTGTTAAGTGTACGACTGCAGTTGTTAAATTAGTAGCCCATTTGTTAAATTAAGAATCTGAGTATTATAAAGTTTGGCGTATATAAAGTATATAGTATATAAAGAGTATATAAAATTTGGAGTATATTGTATAAATGGCTAGAGGATAGATGCAAAACTACTGTAAAAGAATTATGTAATATCTACAATAATACATACAATAATACATATATAAATATTGTAAATATTATTACAACCTAAATGACTATATAATATAGAATAGTGAACTGTAGAAATGGAATTTACATAAATATGAATGATATGAATGATACCAATATGGAAATGCTGTAATGAGTGGAAAATTGTGTTTTGTTTTTTAATGTTTAAATATGTTTAATAAAAATTATTTTTTAAAAAAAAATCTGGATCCCAGATTGACTTTGCTTGTCAGAAGATCACAAAAGGTAGACTTGATTCTAGGATCCTACAGCAATGGTCAGAAACATGAACCAGTTGCCAAGCATCTGAATTTTGATCAAGTGGCCATGGGGATGCAAATGCCATGGGAGTGAAAAACGGTCAAAAGTCACTTTTTTCAGTGTCCTTCGAACGGTCACCAAGCGAACTGTTTTAGGTGGAGAACAATCTGTACTACTGTGTATGCAAAGCAGAGGGGCCGGTTTTTTTTTAACCCAGCACAACGTAGGTGTGCTGTTAAAATACCAATTTCTCAAATGCCACCTGACCGCACAAACCTATCAAATTGGTTTAAACACGGTCAAGTAACCCCCCCCCCAAAAAAAACCTTCCCCTCTTCCTGAAAAGCCAGCGGCACCTGTTGGATACCAGGAAGCCAGGCGCTTGCTCAGTCACCGAGGCGTCCCGAAAGGAGGAATGCGCTGCAAGTCATCCACATCTGGCCCCCACAGAGTTCCTCCTCCTCAGACAGGAGGAACCCATCTGTACAACGACCCCATGGGGAAGAGGAGCCTGAGCTACTCCCCACAGGGAAATCTGAGCACTTAACACCCTCCTCCCCGTGCCCAAGGTATCACTCAGGGCTGGAGAAGCGCTTCACGCGCCTAAGCACGCGACGCCCGCTACCTGCTCTCCCCCCTCCCCGCCTCCCAATATCCTGCCAAGCTCAAATGACCCTTCCTTTTCTCCCGAAGCGACTTACCTCCTCGCCGCCGCCCGGCCCTCGGATTCCATTTCTGACACTCGCCATATTCCTCGCGGGGGGGATTCTCCGTGTCACAATACCGTGTGGAACGCGAAAGCGGCGTTCTGAGGCGACCCGACGATCCTTGAGGGGGAGGGCTCGCTTCCCGCGCTCCGAAACCGCCTGTTAACAGTCGTCGTCGGACCGGCTCCACTGAAGCGACTCGCAAACCGGCTCCTGACTGCGTTCTCAGCCGTCAAAGCCCGAGCCCTTCTCATCTGCATAACTGGACCCGCCCCCGACGCGCTTCGAGCCTTTCATTTCTTTTCCTGTCGGCTCGCGCTTCCCCCTCCCCCCCCTGGCAAGGCGAGCGCGCGGCTGGGTCTTTGCCAAAAAAAAAAAAAAAACCACCAGCGGTCGGTAATTTGAAGGTGCACCCAACGCGGAAGTGCTGCCGAGGGTGGGGGAGGGGAAATGGTGGAGGAGTTGTTTGCGCAAGTCCTTTAGGCGCTTCAGGGGATGGTGAGGCAGTCGCGATAGGCGCCGTTTCCTTGGACACCCTCGTTCAAATGATTTGGGGGGAGGGGGGACCCCTCCTCTGGGTGCTAAGCGCGTCGGAGCTTGTCAAGTTCTAACTACCAAGTCGTCCTCGACGTACGACCACGTTTGAGCCATCGGTTCTGTTGCTAAGAAAGGCAGTTGTTCAGAGAGTTCTGCCCCACTTTATAACCTTTTTACCATAGTCGTTAAGTGAATCGTGTGGTGGTTAAGCGGATCTGCTGCCCTCATTGTCTTTGCTTCTCAGAGGCTGGCTGGGAAGATTACAGGTGGAGATCACATGACCCTGGGACAGTAGGCTGTGGTAAATACAGTTTGCCAGGCACCCAAAGTTGGATCCCTTGACCAAGGGGGATGCTACAATGGTTATATGTGAAAACTGGTCATTACAGGTCGTCCTTGACTTACGATTGAGCCCAACTTTTGTGTTGTTAAGCAAGACATTTGTTAAGCAAGTTTTCCCCCATAACCTTTCTTGTCACAGTTGTTAAGTGAATCACTGCAGTTGTTAAATTAATAGCCCGGTTGTTAAGTGAATCAGGATTTCTGATTGTCTTTGCTTGTCAGAAGATCTCAAAAGATGGATCGCCTAATCCTAGTGTTGGAAGATATGTCCTTCTGGGTTCGGCTCCAAGTGGGGAAAAAGACACTGGAGACATGGAGGCTGCTTGGAAAGATGATTTTAATGGTGGACAGGACCACATGGCTTGAGTCCTGAACAGAAAAGGTGATCACATGCTTCAATGTTGGTGGAGAAGAAGAGAAGGGAAGAGAAGAGAACACTGAAGAAGGGCTTGCAGGGTTTTTTATAATCTGTTCAGTCCCACCTCTCTGTTTCCCGTTCCTGTGTAAGAAATGTATTCTGATTGGTTGCCAGACTCCCATGGGCCCGTGCAAGGGCAACCCTCTAGGCTGAGTTTTGAATCCAGGTTTGGTTGAGTTCTCAGATGCCATGTGGTCAGTTGAGTAAAAGGCAATATTATCCTGCCTTAATCCCATCACTCTGGAGCTGAAGAGGAGAACTCTTTATTATGTAAAGTGGACTAGCTTGGCCTTCTTAATGGCCCATTGACAAAGTGGGGATGGACAGGAAGCTGCAAGAATTTACTTCGTGTTTAAAATGTGTTTCTCCCTTTTTCACATCCAGGAAAATATAATATTCCGCCTTTTCAATATTTCCCAGGACATTTCACCCCTCTGGGAGAGGGCTGGGTGATAACTTCCTACACCAGGACGCAGCAATTGTCAGAAATATGAACCAGTTGCCAAACATCTGGATTTTGATCACGTGACCATGGGGATGTTGCAAAGGTCATAAGTGTGAAAAACGGTCATAAGTCACTTTTTTTCAGGGCCATTGTAACTTTGCACTGTCACTAAGTGAGCTGTTGTAAGTCGAGGACTACCTGTAGTCACTTTTTTTCTGTGCCGGTATGACTTCAAATAATCACTAAATGAATTGTCATAAATTGAGGACTACCTGTACTGCCACGTTACATCACTACAGCAGGAGCAGTACCTGTTGCCATTGTGTTTTTGAATGTACTTCAAGATGTGGATTGTTCCTATGTATTTTTATATGGCTCAGGGATGGATATCTAAGACTATCATTCGAAATAATCACTATCTAAATGGCAGAGCACCTCTTAGAGACCCCACCTGCTAAAGGTGTGCTGAGAGGGTGGCTAAAGGAAAATATTCTGAATGGCAGTTCCCCTTTTATGGAGCAGCTCCAGCCCAAGGATGACCCAGATCACAGCCCCTATTCTGATACTAAAAGCTAATAAAAACTTGCGGACCTTTGGGGACTGATTGTAGAGCTACAAATATGTGTGTATACAAGTACGGTAGTCCTTGCGTATTGGGATCGCCAATTCCATTGCTATGTTCCATGGGAGGGTGGGAGGTGGGAGTTAAGTGAGACATCACTTGCCTGTAATTTGCAATTTTACTGCTGGGTTCTCCACTGACTTTGCTTGTCGAATATTGGCTGTGAAATGTGCCAATAGAGATAATGTGACCGCAGAAAGCTGCAAATCAGCCATTGCTTGCAAAGTTCCCAAATCTCAGTCATGTGGCAGTCATAAATGTGAGGACCATATATAACATTACTTTTTCAATGCTGTCCTAACTTTAAACAGTTACTAAACATGGCAGTTGTAAACCAAGGACTACCTGTATAGGCACACACACTGTATGTATTTACCTATGTCAGTATATTATGTGTTCTTGGTAACCTTTTATTATATATTACTTATTATATTTTGTTAACAAAGATGTAAAATGTATGTATGTGTGTGTGTGTATATATATATATGTGTGTGTGTGTGTGTGTGTGTGTTGTATTTGTACTGATAAATAAATTTTCTGCCTGCATGGTCTTCTGTGATAAGCCGAAGGACAGAAAGAGGGAGTAGTGACCTTCCTCCCATATTTAGGCATACCAGGGGTTGTAACACAAATACATATACATATACATATACATATACATCATATACATATACATATACATATACATATACATATACATATACATATACATATACATATACATATACATATACATATACATATATATATATATATATATATATATATTTTCATAGATTTTCACGGGTGTAGGTATGCTGGTTTTGTTGTATTCGGGTCTTTTCCCGTGTAAGGTTGAGATTGTCTTTGCAACGTTTCGGCAGGATCTATATATATATTCTTACTGCTATATATATATTCTTACTGCTATTTCTGTAAATCACCGAGGATCCGTGCAGACAGCAGCAATGGATAAGTTAGATAAACAAATACACCCAAATAAATGAACTACACTGTGGCTTAGTATAATGGGAGAACACACTTGCACCCAACCAGATTAGTTTTAAATTAAAATCAAACTATTCAGACTTGAGAATAGTACCATGCCTTCAGTTAATTTCTGTGTCTGGACTTGACTTAATATAAGAAATTATAAAAAATGTTAATTGTATTTCTGGTTTGATCTTTCCTCTGCCCCTCCCTCCTGAAAAACAGACTCACAGTTTGTAAAAAAAGATATTGTAAAAATCTTTTTGTGAGACCACCCATGCTACAAGGACTCATTCAATTTATGACAGCCCTATACTTTGCTGATAGAAAGTGTTGTCTTTGTAATGTTCCCTAGTTATTGTATTATGCTTCTTGAATACTCAGCAACACTAGGGGCAATTTTTAGCATAGCTATGATGCAAAAGCACTGCATTCCTTATCTTCATTGTGTACATATTAACCATAATTGGTTCCATAACTGCACTAGCTAATTTCAAGTTCAATGTCTGTTGTCTCATCTACTTAGTAACACTTAATTTAAAAAATACAAAAACTTTTGCTGACACTTCATAGACATCACTTAATGAAAAGAGTCAATCTTAACAGCTCTGTAAAGGCTGTTATTAAATGTATGTGGCTAATGTGGCTAATGTAATGTTCAGGTTGTAGTAGAAAACAATTTCCAGTAAGTTCCATATATACTTTAAACTGGTATATCTGGTTATTTACTAAAGAGGACAAAATTAAACAGCAAGAAAAAGGTGCTTGTTCTATTTCATTACCTTCCATACAGTATAAATCAAGAAGCTTTGATTAGAGAAGAGGTTTAGAGGATTAGAAGAAGGAAGAGAAAGGCAGTTTGCAACAAGTTACAAGAATCCCATTTTGGCTGCAACATTTATTGATGGTTTAATTGTACTTCATATAAGATTTGCACTATTTCAAGAAAATTTGTATTTAAAAAAAGAACTGGCAGCCGTGGCAAGGGGGGCGTTCCACCAGGTTCGCCTGGTGTGCCAATTGCGCCCCCTTCTGGACCGTGATGCCCTACGCACAGTCACTCATGCACTGGTGACGTCTCGCCTGGACTACTGTAACGCTCTCTACATGGGGCTTCCCTTGGGACGCGCCCGAAGACTGCAGCTAGTCCAGAACGCAGCCGCGCGGGTAGTCATGGGGAGTACTAGGTACTCCCACGTAACACCTCTCCTGCGCGAGCTGCACTGGCTACCTGTGGTCTTTCAGGTGCGTTTCAAGGTTCTGATCACCATCTTTAAAGCGCTCCATGGCATAGGGCCTAGTTACCTGCGGGATCGCATCCTCCCACATACATCCCTGCGGCCAATCCGCTCTCACAGGGAGGGCCTTCTCCTGGTGCCGTCCACGAGGCAATGCCAACGGGCGACACCAAGGAGTAGGGCCTTCTCTGTGATGGGCCCAACCCTCTGGAATGACCTCCCCCCCGATATTAGAACCACTACTGACCTCCGCTCCTTCCGACAGAAACTGAAGACACACCTGTTCCGACTGGCTGGTTTGGCATAATTTTAACGTCTACCTCCTGGCATACACATTCTTACTGGTTTTTAGAGGGATATTGTTTTAAATTTAACTTGATATTTTAAACTTTTGTATTGATTTATTTATTAGCTGTACAGTTTGGCATATTTTACCCTCCTCTTATACATGTATTTATATAGTTATTTCTACGTTTTAATCTGTTGTATTTTAATAGGAAAGCAAAGTCTGAGGCAGAAGCGCATGAAATCATACATATCAATATTTGTCCAACCCCCTCCCCCCAGTACCTCCCATCCCATTGTCCAATCTGCAAATCCATCAGGTGTCATGTGGGTTGCATCTCCAAGAAGCACCATCAGGTTGGCATGCAGAACGGTTGGCCTTGACCAACTCTAAACACCAGCCATCAGCATGCGCAGTAGATGGTGAGAACAAAACTCCCTCTTAACAATCTCTCCTGTACCAAACGTTCCCCTCCCAAATACCAGCCCCCCCCTCCCCGTTTCAATGGCAGCCGAAAGCGAATAGCGAAACAGAGGCTGACATCCGTCCCTCCTTCAGGAAGAGAAGTCATCCCTGCAAGAAAAACAAAAAACAATAGAAAAGACAACATAAATATGTACATTTCAAATAATATCAAGGCTTATCACTTCTGTAAAAGATTAGGAGCCCTAACATGAGATTTATCCACCCATTCAGTATGGGAGGGGGGAAAATGTTTCCAGGACACCAGATACTGAATTTGACTCCTATGTTTCCTGGAGTCCAAGATTTCTTTAACTTCAAAATGCTGCTCTCCCTCAATAAGAAGAAGAGCTGGGGGTGCAGGTTGAGGCGGATGAAAGGAAGAAGTGTGCTCTGGTTTCAACAGGTTTACATGAAACACAGGATAAATCCACCTAAGATTCTTTGGCAACGCAAATCGTACAGAAACAGGATTTATGATTTTCACAATAGGGAATGGACCGACATACTTCGGTCCCAGTTTTCTTGATTTTTGGGTCGTTTGCAGAAACCTGGTGGACAAAAACACTTGATCCTCCACTTTGTACTCTTTCGGCTTCACCCTCTTTTTATCAGCCTGTTTCTTGTGCGCCTGGTGAGCAGCCTCCAACGCCTTGCGGGTCATGGGCCAAAATTGGCGAAGTTGATCACTCCACTCGGAGAGGGACAAAATGTGTGGTTTCTCTTGAGGTAACTCAGGAATCGGTACAAAGCCCTGGCCAAACACAATTCTAAAAGGGGTCAAGCTGGTACTGCTGTGCACAGAGTTATTATACGCCACCTCAGCATGTGGTAACAATTCAGCCCAATTATCTTGTTGCTAATTGATGAAACATTGGAGGTACTGTTCCAAAACAGAATTAGTCCGTTCACAAGACCCATTTTAGGATGGTGGGCGGAGCTTAGCCCCTGGGGGGAGCCAATTAACTTGAGAAACTCCTTCCAAAAGAGGGAAGTGAATTGGACCCCCCTATCCGAAATTATGCGCTCAGGCACTCCATGCAACTGATACACATGTGAAATAAATAACTAACGACTTAGTTGATGGGATTTTGGAACAGGGTACAAAATGAACTTGTTTAGAAAACAGGTTGGTGATAACCCAAATCACGGTATTTCCTAGACTCTTTGGCAATTCGACAATGAAGTCCATCAATATCTCCTTCCATGGGGCCTCAGGGCGGGCAACACTTTGGAGAAGGCCCTGGGGCTTCCCCGGTGGTCATTTTGCGGCTGCTCAAATGGAACAACTGGCTATGTAGGACTCAATGTCTTTTTTCAATGAAGGCCACCAAAATTACCTCTTAATCAGATGCAAAGTCTTTACAAATCCAAAATGGCCCGTTGAAGAACAATAGGTTTCAGGTTAGCAGGAACATACAATTTAGCCAGTCCATATTCCATGGTGCATTTATTTGAATGTTCCTTGAACCAGTCATCGGACTCAAGGCCTTCCTTGAGTTTGTACATTAGGTCCATAGTGACCTCTAAATTCGCTGTGCCTTGGCTCCTAGTAACCACCGGGGCAGCCAGACGTTTTGCTGGGATGACTGAGTGAACAACGCTCATCTTAGAGCTGTTGTACTGGGGAAGCCTAGACAAGGCATCGGCCTTGAAGTTCTTCCCCCCCAGAATGTATTTGAGGGTAAAGTTGAAATGGTTGAAGTGTTGTGCCCAACGCACCTGTTTAGGAGATAGCTTACGCGGGGTCTTCAATACCTCCAAATTTTTATGATCAGTCCATACTTCAAAAGGGTGTTTTGCCCCTTCTAGGAAATGTCGCCAGGTCATCAAAGCCTATCTGACAGCAAAAGCTTCATTTTCCCATATAGCCCATCTCCTCTCTGTCTCTGTAAGCTTACGTGAGGTGTAAGCGCATGACTGCAATTTTCCATCAGCGTTCGTTTGAAGTAATACTGCCCCCACCGCCACATCACTGGCATCAGCTTGAACAATGAATGGTGCCTCCATATCCGGATGTTTCAAAACAGGTTCAGCTGCAAAGAGTCACTTTGAAAGCGGCTTGACACTCCATAATCCAATTCAAAGGCTTACCCAGTCTGGGTTTGGCCTCCCCTTTTGATTTTAGGAGATTTGTAATGGGCAGAGCAATGCTGGCGAATGAGGGAATAAATTGACGATAAAAATTTGCAAATCCCAAATAACTTTGTAATTGTTTGCAAGTGCGAGGAGGTGCCCACTCAATGAAAGCCTGAACTTTCGCCGGGTCCATCTCGATGCCATTGTGGGAGATACGGTAGCCAAGGTAATTGATCTCCTCTTGATGAAATTCACATTTAGACAATTTGGCATAAAGTTTGGCAGCCCGGAGTTTCTTGAGTACTGATCGCACTAAATGACGTGTTCATCATGTGTTTCTGTGTAGATAAGGATGTCGTCAAGGTACACCATCACGCCTTTGTACAGGCGTTCATGTAAAACTTCGTTTATTAATTGCATGAAAACTGCTGGCGCCTCCTGCAGACCAAAAGGGAGTACCTTGAATTGAAAACGTCCCAAAGGACAGTTGAAAGCAGTTTTCCATTCATCTCCCTCTTTGATTCTGATTCTGTAGTAGGCCTCTCTTAGGTCCAATTTCGTGAAAATCTTCCCTTTACCCAATTGGGCCAACATGTCCTTCATCAGCGGGATGGGGTATACATTTTCTACGCAAACACTGTTGAGGTTTTTGTAGTTGACACATAAATGAAAAGAGCCATCTTTCTTTTCTCTAAACAATACAGGAGCGGCCACCCGTGGTCTAGCAGGTTCTATAAACCCCCTCTCCAAATTTATGTCAATAAACTTCCGTAATTCCTCCATTTCATGTGGGGTCATCGAGTACATCTGGGGTTTTGGGAGTTTTACTCCTGGGAGGATCTCAATGCTGCAATTTGTTGCGCGGTAGGGGAGGCTAATTTATCAGAAGATTTTTCACTGAAAATGTCCTTTAGGTCCCAATATTCTTTTGGGGATTTTCTCCTCCCCCTCAATTTTTTCCTGCACCGCAGCTGCCAGGTTAGGTTCAGTTGATGTGTGGGTTCCATTTCCATAACCAGGGTAAGCCCAGTATGAGGGGCCGATCCATCCCAGGTGCAACAATGAAACTTTAAGTTTCTTGGTGATCCCCCATCCACATATCTATTGGTTCAGTCACAAAATGGGCAGGAGCCCCCCCACCTATTGACCCATCCAACTGGCAAAAGGCAATGGGGACTTTCAAAGTTCTCAGTCTTAAGCCCATTTTTTCCATCACTTCTGGGCTAATAATGCAGTGTGTGAATCCAGAGTCTAAAAGGGCCAGCATTTGCTTGGGTGCCAGTAGAACTTTAAGTTCTACTGGGATGGTCATGGGGCCTGATTGGGAACTTACCAAATGGTTATCATTGGAATCATTTTCACTTTCCCTCGATGGAGAGGAGGGTTCTTCTTCCCTCAGCATGGCAGGGAATTCTGCAACTGGTTCTACCCCTTTCATAGCAGTGTCCTTCTGTTTCCCAGGTTGTTTGTCTGGCTTCCTCTCCCCCGCGGCAGGGGGCTCTGGTCCAATCTTGGAGCTGCAATTCACTGTCCGGTGCCCCTCCTTCCCACATCGGAAACAAGTGGTAGACCGGGGCTTGCTTGTAGACCAATTTTTTCCTTCTTTTGGAGTTCCTTTGGGGGGGGGGCAGGAGGGGGATTTTTCTCTTTCTCACTGTCTTTGTGGTACTTATCCCTGGCTAGATCGATCTCCACATCTGCTGCCAATTCGTACAAGCATTGCAGGTTACGCGCCCCCCCCCCTTTGTTAACACAGTTCTGGTATATCTCTTTGTTAAGGCCATCCATAAAACTCTCCATTAAAGCTTTTTCTGACCAACCCGCATATAAACGGATAGTTCACGAAACTCTTGGATGTATTCAGCCACTGGATTCTTTCCCTGAGTAAGGGTTTTCATTTTGGTTCTGGCCTTTCACTCGGTGAGCGGGTCATCAAAGCATTTTCTCAGGGCGGCCATAAATCTATTATAGTCTCTCAGCAGGGAGGAGTCATTGTTATGCAGAGGAACCATCCATGCTGCCGCCTTGTTCTCCAACGCTATGGTAACAACTCTTACCTTGGCTTCTTCGGTGGGGAGATCCTCTCCTAACTGTTGCATGAAATTCCGGACCTGGACCAGGAAAAATCCTAGCTCCTTTGGGTCACCTCCAAATTTCACACCAAGAGGAGGAACTTTTGCCATCCGGCATCTGCGGGGAGGGCCCTCCTCTTGGAAGGGCTCTCGCAGCTGCTGCCAGGGCTCCCCCATCCTGATCAGCTCCACTGTCTGCCCCCAGGGCCCCACTTGGGTGAGACAGGTCTTCTGCAGGTCTCTCCTCTAGATCAGGGGAATCAGCTTCTCTTTCGGACCTGCTCTCGCGAAAACGTCATCTTTCCCAAGCCTCCTGGAAGAGTTTCATAGCGTGGGACATCATGAGATCCTCTTCTTCGGCTTTCTGCAAGGCAGCTGCTGGTCGTCGATGTTGCCTTGTTGTAACTCCAGCCAGAATTTCCTCAGGGTCATACTTCTGTCCCATTCCCAACAACCACCTGGGATGGACAGATCTTTCCTCCAAATTCAGTTCTGCCATCCACTCCGTATTCAAGGGACATGAGGATCCGGCCATCCCCATTTCGTCCTCCTGGTCGCTGCCTGGGTTGGACATTTCTTTGAAGGCTTTGGTTTTATTACACTTCCCTCGGAAGGTGTTAGCTCCGGGATGAGTGCAAAAGTGAGACCTTGCTTAATGTCAAGCTGGCCTCCTTCAACAACCAAGAAAGAAACCACTTAACTCCATTTTGCAGAATTAAGAGTACTTTTACTGGTTATGAAAAGATAGCAGCTAAGTAAAGCAAGGTCTGAGGCAAAAGCGCGCGAAATCATACATATCAATATTTGTCCAACCCCCTCCCCCCAGTACCTCCCATCCCATTGTCCAATCTGCAAATCCATCAGGTGTCATGTGGGTTGCATCTCCAAGAAGCACCATCAGGTTGGCATGCAGAACGGTTGGCCTTGACCAACTCTAAACACCAGCCATCAGCATGCGCAGTAGATGGTGAGAACAAAACTCCCTCTTAACAATCTCTCCTGTACCAAACATTCCCCTCCCAAATACCAGCCCCCCCTCTGTTTCAATGGCAGCCGAAAGCGAATAGCGAAACAGAGACTGACATACAGTATGTTCCACTTGCTGTGCTAGTTGGCCATTGTTTCCTGCTCCAATTCAAACCACCGGTTATCACCTTTCAAGTCCTACATGGAAGAGCTGCAGGTATCTACTGCACAGCTTCTCCTGGCAAGATTTGACCTACTACGTACATTTTTCTATGGAGGTATAATAAAGGATTCCATATCACATGAAGTGGGGAAGATTGGAAGGGGATCTTGACAACATGACTACTCTGCAGCTATCCCTGGGCTGGCCACGCCCCTGAACCAGTTCCCCGGTCACCATCACCACCATCTTTTTTGGGAGTTCTGTGCATGTGCAGAACAATTTCCATTGAACTGCGCATGTGCATGCACAGTGCGCGCATGAATGAACTGGCAGTAACGCTGGCTAGAACCCACCCCTGGACTGAATGTATTATCTCTGAGGGTTTTTGGTTTGTTTGTTTTTTGCAAATAGCCTTGAATTTGCAGAAGTAGGCAATGTATAAAACTAATGCATTACTTTTTTTTAAGTAAAGAAGACTCTATTAAGACTTACACTTTTGCAAGCCACCATGTGACTTCTGAATTTAAATTTAAATTTAAATGCAATGGGAAAGTCCTTAAATAAAGTGATTTGGAAACAATAATTGTTCTTTTTTAATATTATAAAATGTACACAAAGTATAAGACCTTTGCTCATGGATTTACCTATGTGATCATTGACAGTCAACAACAACTTGATGGCACATAATAATACCATTGTAATTAAAGGTATAGAAAACAATCCATGTAGAAGCCATTCTTTACTTTACTTTATTGTCATTGTACGTACATACACATTATACACATACAATGAAATTCACATAACACCCAGAGACCGGGCCCAATCCCCAAACACACCCCCACCCCTCCCCAAAAAATCCCTGCCCCTAAACCACCCAAACATCCACATAACAGACCATATAGTGCTGTCCAATAGCTCACTGATGGTGGCCCTTTAGTTCATTGTTGAGTGCAATTATAGCTCTGGGATAAAAGCTATTCAGAAGCTATTTTGTGGTCCTAGTTTTAATTGTTCTGTATCTTCTGCCAGAAGGCAACGGTCTAAAAAGATTGTAAGCAGGATGGGAAGAGTCTCTGAGAATGTTATGCAACTTCCTCAAACCGTGAGATGCGAAGATGTCATCCAGGGCTGGTAGCTGGAGCCCAGCGATAATCTGTTCCGTTTTAATTATTCTCTGTAGAGCTTTTTTGTCCATTGAAGAACTGCTCCCATACCATGCAAGAATGCCGTATATCAGGACACTCTCAATAGTAGTGCAATAGTAGACAGAAGTAGATGCTGAGATAGATTTATCTTCCTTAGCATTCTCAGGAAGTACAGCCTCTTCTGTGCCTTCTTCACAAGCATGTTAGCATTCATGGTCCATGAGCGGTCCTCTGAGATATAAATGCCCAGAAATTTAAAACTCCAACCCTCCCCACCTCCTCACCATTTATGTACAATGGTAAATGTACATCTCTCTTCCTCCTGAAGTCAATTATAAGTTCTTCAGTTTTTTGGGTGTTAAGTGTAAGATTATTTTCTTTAGACCACAATGTCAGCCCTTGTACTTCCTTCCTATAAGCAGACTCATTCTTCTTATTAATGAGCCCCACCACTGTTGTGTCATCCGCAAATTTAATAATTGTGTTGGTGTTATACAATGGGGGACAGTCATGTGTGTACAAAGAATAAAGGAAGGGGCTTAGCACACAAGCCGGGGGGGGGGGGCTCCTGTGCTTAATATCAGAGTAGAAGAATGGTGAGATCCCATCCTTACTGATGTGGCCCATCTGTCAGAAAATCCTCTGATTTATACCCAAATTAGACATTTTAAGAAACAACCTTTTGGGTAGAATGCTGTTAAAGGCAGAGCTATAAGCCACAAATAACAACCTTACGTGTGTTCCTCCTTGTTCCAAATGATTTAATACAGTATGGACAACAATCAACATAGCATTATCAGTTGATCTGATGTACAGAACATCTGGTTTTAGGTGGTAGATATCATGATGGTCACATTTCTAAAAAGGGAGGGGAGTTTTCATTTGTGCTCAATAAAAAAAATCAAATTGTTTTCTTTTGAATAGAGCCTGTTGTGGATAGAGTATAAAAGAAAGCCAAGAACGTCGACTGACATAGGGTAGGAGAGAAAAAGCAGGCACTGGAAAGACAGGGCAGAATAGTGGCACATGACACGATAAAATATGACATCAGCTGTGGTGAAGATAGCTGCTGAAAAGCTGGAAGGGGTGGATGAGGCAATTGCTGCAATCTGGGATTTTGCAATAGCAGTTGAGAGAGAGAGGAGGACAGGAGGGATTATGGAGTCTTGGAATATACAGCAATGGTGATGGGAAGTTGCTCAAAGGTGAGTTGGTGAAAATACATTAAGCTGGGATATCTGCAGTTGTTGCTGAGAGGATAGAGCAGAGATGGCGAACCTATGGCACGCGGAGCCATTTGTCAGGGCACGCGAGGCATGCGCGCTGGCCAGCTGAGTTCACCTTTTTAAAAGCCATTTTTCACCCTCCCCAGGCTCCAGAGGCTTTATAGGAGCCTGGAGAGGGCAAAAAGAGCCTCCCCCACCCCCCCGGAGGCCCTCCAGAGGCTTCAGGGACCGTCCGGAGGCTACCGTCCAGACAGTCCCTAAAGCCTTCGGAATGCTTAAAACGACCCTCCGAGCAAGCATTCTGAAGGCTTCAGGGAAGCCTGCGGACGGTCCCTGAAGCCTCCGGAGGGCCTCTGGGGGGGCGGGGGAGGCTCTTTTCGCCCTCCCCAGGCTCCTATAAAGCCTCTGGAGGGCGAAAAAAGCATGTAAAAATGGGGGGGGTCGCGCATTGTGCATGCATGCGCACTGGGGGGGGGTCGCACGTTGCATTATGGGTGCGGCACGCCCACACATGACCCCCCTGTGCTCCCCCCACTTGTGGCACGCGAGCCAAAAAAGGTTCGCCATCGCTGGGATAGGGGGAAGTGAAGGTGCTTGGAAGATGGACAGGACAGTGGAAAATGCTACACTGGAGTTGCAGAGGAGACAGCCTCAAACTTTTCACTACTTGCCCCACCTGGATTTTTAAAATCTGAAACAGCATTATCTCTTCGCATTCATAAATTACACTTGCATAAAGTTTTAATTTGTGGATTACTAAATAATCCGCCCAACATGCAATGCCACAAATAAGTCAATCCGTTTTAGTCTTGATGTGAGGTGCAAACTCACCTTTAGAGATTTTGTATCTGCAGAGAACTTCTTCCATGTCTGGTGCCATTTCTCCAACGTCCTGCGATAAGTCATATACCTCATATTGGTCTTTATTTCTGCTCCGTAGAGAGCTTCCCAGAGATCATGTAACGAGGCAACTTCCCTAACTGTCAATGATGAACGGACTGCCAGCTAGAAATATAACCCACTGCATTATTGCCATGTGCAAATAACATGCTAAGACGACAAGTGTCCTATTAACTAGACCTCTGGCAACCTTTCCCCATCTAGCTCTTTAAACAGGACTGGGCTTGGCTAAAGCTATGCATGTCGTTCATACTTGAAGCCGCTATCATTTTTTGGCTAGCACTAGTTGGAATTTGAAATCAAGATCTTGTTAAGAGATTGATTTATTGCATTCCACAAGTGAATTGGGGTGGACCACTCACTGGTGGCCAAGGACTGCAATTTTACTTTTCCAAAATGTTTTAGTCCCTGGGAGCTGCTTTGCCAATGGTGCAAATGATATTGGGGTGGACCAGATTAGTCCATTTTCTTTGGATTGAGTTTAAAGAGTCAAAAACAGTGATTTAAATACATGTAAATCACCCTACCTCTTATCCTTCCCTACACATGGGTGAGGGTGCATTACCAACTTTTTTTTTTAAGTTGGGGTGGTTAAACACACACATGAAGGCATCCATTATGCCCTCCCAAAAAAACCTAGAGGGGAAAAATAGTGGAAATGCCAAGAGAGCTATAAAATGGATATTGATGACCTAACATGACATCTGAAGATGTTCATAATCCAACTGCAGATTCATGGAGTTCATTGTGCAGTATTAAGCACCCAGGCAAGCAGACATTTGACGAACTGTCAGGCTGCAACACTGAAATTAAAACCTATCTTAAATCCTTAAAAGAAGATTTGAGATAAGTTTCCATTGTTTTCTGCAAATTCGGCCAAAGGTTGAAGATTAACACAGGGAGAAGAGTAAATGCTGAACTAATTACAGTCAGTTGACAGGACATGCCCTTCAAAATAATCCCAGTAAGCCTGAACTTGTCCAGGCCTACCCAGAATGTCACACAGAAATCTGAGGTGTCACTTACCAACTCAGGTTTTAAGAAACATTTTTTTTCTTTTGTGGTGTCCTTGGTGCTCTCTGAGTTTGCTTGTGGTCTTGCAGATGTCTCATTACCCCGACTAGGTAACATCTTTAGTGCGAGTCATGATGTTATCTAGTTTGGGTAATGAAACATCTGCAAGAAAATAAGCAAGCCCGCAGAGCATCAAGGACCCCACATTTCAACCCTGAGCTACAAATATTCTCCTTTATTGATTTTCATTTGTATTTTTATTTATTTCTTCCATTTCATGGCCACCCACTTGCCACCCGATGGATAACCATCAGTGGGTTATAAAACAGTAAAAGAACACTGAAATAATTAAAACCTGTCACACTAGAAGCAACTCATACTCAAAACATTAAAATAGGGCTCATATAACAACCAAGTGCTCTGCTGTTTAGTACCTTATAAACTCTAGATTCAACTGCAACAAAAGCAGAGTACAGGCATCTTTAGTAATCTTTAGACACATTTGCAACCAAATTGGCTCCCGCAATACCTTAACCTGAGGGTAATTTATCCATAGTTTGCTCAACCAAAGTGCTGATGTTCTTTTCACCCACTAAACCAAAAACTAGCCAAACAAGCTTGCTTCACTGAGTATACTAGGCTGACATGTGGTGGGCGTGTAATTTGAAATGTGCTTGACAGAGTTTTGATTGTGTGCATGGTGCAATGTAGTGAGAAAAAGAGAGTTCCATTTCAGGAGAGAGATACTTAATAACTTGGATGCACTTTAGCGTGACATCTAAAGATGCTCTATGAGAAAAGAGATTGCACCCCTGAAATTCAAATTGATCTGATGTTAGACTTGAGAACAATTTCTATTACAGGTAGTCCTCATCTTACAACTACGATTGAGCCCAGAATTTATGTTGCTAAATTTTGTTAAGTGAGTTTTGCTCCATTTTATAATTTTCTTGCCACATTTGTTAAGCAAATCACTGGAGTTGTTAAATTAGTAAGGCGGTGGTTAAATGAATCTCATTGACTTTGCTTGTCAGAACATCACAAGACTCCCGGGACACTGCAACAGTCATAAATATGAATCAGTTGTCAAGCCTCCAAATACAAATCACATGACCATGGGGACACTGCAACGGTCGTAAGTGTGAGAAATGGTCATACGTCACTTTTTTCAGTGCCGTTGTAACTTCGAATGGTCATTAAACGAACTATTGTAAGTCGAGGACTACCTGTACTTTCCACAAATTCAGCAAAAGTGAAAGGTTAAAGACTCCTTAATGCTATTAATCACACCTCCATACTAGATGTAGGAGAGGCAGTTAGTTGTAGCAGTTAAGGCATCAGGCTAAAAATTGAAAGATTATGAATTCAGCAGTGGGATTTATATTTTGTTACCACTGGTTCGCCCCCTCCGTGCCCGCCCCCTTCCACGCATGCACTTTGCTTGTGCCCGGGCCTTCCGTGCATGCACCTGGCCTCAAAAATGTGCCTAAATAGGACAACATAGAGCCAGGGCAAGTAGGCAAGGCCACCTGTGATTTCTGCTACTGGTTCGGGTGAGCCTGCCCGAACTGGCTGAGTACCACCTCTGTATGAATTGTAGTCCTGCTTTAGGCACAAAGCCAGCTGGATGACCTTGGGTCAGTGACGCTTTCTCAGCCCTAGGATAGACGCAAAAGCAAAACATTTCTGAAAAATCTTGCCCAGAAAACTGCAGGACTATCCAAGCAGTCTCTGAGAATGAGACATGACTGAATAGAAGAAGAAAAAATTCAAGATGTTCGGATTTTAACTCCCAGAATTCTCCAGCCAGCATGCTGGCCATGGAAAATTGAAATTGAAATCTACATAACTTGAAATTATCAACATTGCCATTGTTCAGGCAGTCAAAAAAAGTGGCCGCATCTCCCCTCTATTTGGAAAATCAACAATCTTTAAATTGAGCAGCTTAATGCCTGTAAACATCTAGGGATCTATTTTCAGTGGTCTGCATCCTGCAAACTCCAACCTTCAGACTTCATGCTCCATGTACATGAAGCGTCTAATGCAATAACCAAATACACAAGTTGTAACCATGTACCTGCAGTAGTTCAACTTTTCAAAGCGATATGGCACACAATGATTTCCTTACTTTGGAAACTACCCAAGTTGCATTCCTAAGAGCTTTGTTCTGATTTCCTGCCCCACTTTAGTTTGAACCTCATTGAATATCTGTGGACACTGAATCACTGAGGCTGTGCCAGTTAAAATATTAGCGTAACTATCTGTGCCAGTTAAAATATTAGCTTAAACTTATCTAGGAGCATAAGTCTTTAGTTCACCTTATTGTACATTGATAGACAGGTTCAATTCCCCATGGAATAAACAAACGACAATTGTTCTGATATAGATTATTGTGGGTTTACCTTCCAATCTGTACTTGTGTTGTGGTTGGACAAAGCCTGGAATGAGGTCAAACAAAGAATCCTCAATCTTGATGTACTAAGGAATAGTCTTAACATCTCATTCTCTAGAAGAGAATATTTGCAACTCAGGGTTGAGCTATGTGATCCTTAGTGCTCTCTGACCTGGATTGTATTCTTGCAGACATTTCATTGCCCAACTAGGTAACATCATCAGTGCTAGAAGGGTGTGGGGTTTGCTCTATATTTAGCCCAGTGGTGGGTTGCTAACCGGTTTACTACCGGTTCGCTTGTGCAATGCTTCTGTGCATGCGTAGAAGCGTCTGGGTGGGTGGACAGAGCCTTCTGCTGCCACCACTACCGGTTTGGCTGAACTGAGCTGAACTGGGAGCAACCCACCTCTGATTTAGCCACTTGTATATAAATAAAGAGCAAACCCTACTCTCTTCTAGCATTGATGATGTTGCTTAGTTTGATAATGAAAGGCCTACAAAGAAAACAACCAAACTTAGAGAGTATCAAAGACCCCACATCTCATACCTCTTCTTTAATCAGCTCACATTCTAGCATCTCCAAATATTTTCATTATATATTTGTACCCTAATACAGGGAGATACTCAGATTGCTATTATTAAGACATGGTACTCAAGGGTACTGAGGGGAGATTTAATTACATCCTCTATCAAGAGCATTTGTGCATATGTCTGACACTGAAATTGAAAGAATTGTACATGTGCATCTGTTTTCCATCTACAAAGGATGGAGTTAATTACTTCCCTAATTGCCGATTATCCAAATTGTTCTAACAGCCGACTAGTTCTAACAGCCATCACTTTCTTATTAAATGAGAACCATAAAGTCTCTACAAATGTGATTGAATTCTGTGCCATAGCAATTGCTGTCAAAAAGCATTGGGCTGGAAGGTGATGGGGGAGTGCCTAGCTTCAACTGTTAATGGGCTTGTATGTTAGATATGTTGGCCTAAGACTGCATTCTTCAATAAAATAAATATGATATACCAGTAGATACTTTTTTGACTAAGACAATTAACTGGTATCATCAGGAAATGAAATAATGTGCAATGAGTACAAAATGAGTTAACTTTCAAATTTCCTTTAATCAAACTCTCAATCAGCTAAAAAAATGAAGCTACATAATCCACATGAAGTAGCATACAGAATCTAGTTATCAAAAATGTTTTTCATACCCGGATAACTTAAACGTAGAATTTCAAATGAGCTTCTTTTTAATTAAGAATATTAACAAGCACTCAAGCTGGTGTTTTCTGGACATGATAGAATTGCAAAGATCATATATACCGGTAGGTCATTTAAGAGACTTTAGGTCATTATACAGTACTAAATGTTAAATTGCTCTGCGCATGCGCAGAAGGCAAAAACAAGATGGCGGCACCTATGGCGCCACTGAGAGAACCGGTTCAGGGGCGTGGCAGGCCTGGGTCGCTGCCGGTTCCTGCCAAATTATTACCCAGGCCTGGGTTGCTGCCAAGTTACTACCGATTCAGCCGATCTGGTCCGAACGGGTAGGAACCCACCTCTGCTAAGTATCTCTAAAATCCTGGTGCCCCCCCCACTCCACCCCCACATATAATTCTTACTTTACTCAAAAAGTGAACTCTACCCATGTGGAGGAAGTAGGGTTGCCAGGTGTCCACTATTTGAGTGGACAGTCCACTTTTTTCACATTACGTTCACTATTTTTTTCCACAAAATAGTGGACATTTTTTTTAATTCAAAAGCTTTATGATGAAATGGTATGTAATCTAAAGCTGTACAGTCTAAGAGAATAAGGATAGGAGAATCGTGTTTTGTCTTTTTTTCCATAAGTTAGAATGAGACAAAGATTGAATATCCATTGAACTCGATTCTCCAAAAAAATTATTAATCATACTCAATTGTTTCACAAGACATTTAATAAAAGTATATAAAATTATTTACATACTATTTTTCTTAACTCGCATTTACCTATTATTTTTATATTATACTTTTTTCTTAGTTGGATAGGTATGTTTTGGAACACTCAGTAACGTATCATCATTTGAGGTTCAATGAGTACTAGCCTCAATATGTAGAGCGTGAATTTGTCAAACCAAAGATTTCGTTGAAGCATTATAAACATAAAAGTTAATCATTGTTTTTATGTAAATACTATTTTGCTGTTTGTAAGAAAATATATAATGTAATTGTAATTTTTTTAAAAAAATTACTACTTAACCCCCCCCCCCCTCCCACTTGTCCGCTATTTTTTGGAAGCAGACCTGGCAACCCTAGGAGGAAGCCTAAAAGGCCATTAGCTTGGTTTAAACAAGGTTCAAATTGCCCCCATTAAAAATCAAATTGCCCCCCAAATTGAGAACCACTGCTCTAAGTATATAGGCAGTTCCAAGTACAGTGTTTTTTTTACAAAGTTAAAAAAGTGATTTATTATTACTGTTGCTATTATTACTATTATTAGCACTGTCAGCCAGACATATATAAAATTTGTGTCCTAGCTTTTTAATAAAATGTACAGAATGTGTCAACTTAAATAGCACTATTTTAAAATTACATAAAATTACAGCAGAATTTAAAGCTAGACACAATCTAGTGGGTGCATACAATCGCTGACGCTCTGGCTTCTTACTTTTCTAATTGCACGATTGTTATTTAGATATAAAAAATAATCTGCACATACGGGCTTGGGACACCTGGTTATTTCCACAATTCGCTGGACAAAAAAATAATAAACAGCGAACGCTTCCAATCCATTGAACGAGTCGGCATCTGAGGAACCCTCCGATGAATTTGAACTACAACTCCCAGCATTCCTTATCGTTGATCTTATTGGCTGAGTCCGCTGGAAGTTATAGTTTACCAACGTCGGAAGTGCCATGTTGAAGTGCGTCAAGTCTCTCTAATGTTTTGGAGGGAAAGAAACTACAAGTTCCAGAAGCCACTGGGGTCCCACATCCGGTTCACATCTCGTCTCCTCTCGGCTAAATCCTGATGCAAAAATGGCTGGAACTAGCACCGGGTTCAGAAATAATGTCCCCGATTATGAGACGGTGGATCTGAACAGTCGGGCGTTTCACGTGGGCGGTTTTGGGGCTCTTTGGAAGGAGGCGCTGCGCCAGGAAGACGTGTCTCTCCAGCAGGCAGAACCTGAGGACGACGAGGCGTCGGTGATGGAGGATTTTCTCTGCACGCCGGAGATCGCGGCAGAGCTGAAAGCTGTGTGCAGGTAGCTCATCCCGCTTCCTGGCTAAGTGTGTCGAGTTGCAATTTTGAGACGTACAGTTTAAATCTCATCGCTTGAATGCCTTTTGTTGTGATCTCAGTTTTAGAATAGAATAGAATAGAATTCTTTGTTAGCCAAGTGTGATTGGACAACACAAGGAAGTTATCTTCGGTGCATAAGCTCTCAGGGTACATAAAAGCTAGAAATGATAAATCGTGATCATAATCATAAAAATACATTCATAAATCATAAGATACAACACTTACTGATAGTCATAGCATAATAAATAAGCAATCAACATACATCATACTAGGAAACTAAATAACATAATAGAAATTGTAAAGAACAAACCAGTGTTTGTTTGTGGTTTATGTACAAACAAACCTATTATCAATTACAGCTCATCCACATACATTCCTGGTTGGTTGGTTGGTTGGTTGCTTGATCCATCCATCCATCCATCATATTTGTATGGCCAATCATCTCACAAAAGATGCCCCTGGAAACATAAACTAATAAAAACATTCCAAAATTAAAATGTTAATAATATTATTAAAAGGCTAAGAGAAAGCATTAGATGTTATAAACAAGATAGCTACCTCATTAAACCATTAAGTCCTTACGACCCCAAGCCTGTTGACACAGTCAAGTTTTGAGGAACTTCCAGAAGGACATGAAAGATGGTGGCCAATCTTCCTTCAAGGGAGATGATGTTTCACAAGATGGATATGGGTGACAAAAATATTCTGCTAAACCTTTCTTGATGATATGACCTTAGATCTAACCCTGGCTGAGCAACATTTGATGGTCAAGAGAGTCAAAACTGCCCCCAATGCACATTCTCTCATATGGCAGCTGAAGATCACCCCATTCTAGGGCACATTGACCCAGGCAGGTTTGCTGTGGGACCACGCCTCATATCTGGCTGCAGGTTGTGCATTTTTGTAACTATTTGTGCTGTGGTAACAAAAGAGACAAGACTCCTTAGTAGTGCAGTCAATTCCTTGCATACTTTTGGCAATGCAGATCTGGTAGAATGTGGATCTTACAGAAGATAGAAGATTAAATTAAAATCATCACAGGATTGCTGTGGCTGCCCTAAATGTCAAAAAGTTAGTGTTCTTATGGCAAGAACTTTTAAAAGCTTTTGTGATTTCAGTCTGTCACAAGATTAGATTCCATGTGAACTGGGGAATTGCTGCAAAGTGTTTTCAAATAGTCTCTGAGTATCTTCTCCTGCAAAGCAGAGACTAATTGTAGCAGAACTTGGGTGCAGTTGTAGAAAAATATTAACCTTGATCTATCTAAAAACTTTTCCCCAAAGTCTGATCTGGAACAAAACTGGAATTCTGGGAGTTGAAATCCACATATCTTAAAGTTACCAAGTTTGAGAAACACTTGGAACATAAGAGAGATGGAAGTTTAATGAGCAGGGAAGGCCTGAAATACAGGTAATCCTTGACTTGAAACCATTCATTTAGTGGCTGTTTGCAGTCACAACGGCACCGAAAAAAGTGACTTATGACTGGTTTTCACACTTACAACTGTTGCAGCATCCCCACGATCATATGATCCAAATTTGGACACTTGACAACTGGGGTGTATTTATGATAGTTGCACTATCTCACCACCATTTGTAACCTTCCCACCTGGCTTCTGAGAAGCAAAGCCAATGGGGAAGCCAGATTCACTTAAAAATTGCATGATTCGCTTAACAACTGTAGTGATTTGCTTAACAACTGTGGCAAAAAAGGGCCATAAAACGAGGCACAATTCATGTAACAACTGTCTTGATTAGTAACAGAAATGTTGTGGTTGTCAGTCGAAGACTACCAATACCGCTGGTCCTCACTTTATGACCACGATGGAACCCAAAATTTCTGTTGTTAACTGAGACATTAGTTAAGTGAGGTTTGCCCCATTTTCTTGCCACAGTTGTTATGTGAATCATTGCAGTTGATAAGTGAGGAACCTGGTTGTTAAGTGAACGTGGCTTCCCCATTGATTTTGCTTGTCAGAAGGTCGCAAAAGGTCATCACTGAATCTTGGGACACAGCAACAGTCATAAATATGAGCCGGTTGCCAAACATCTGAATTTTGATCACATGATCATGGGATGCTGCAAAGGTCATAACTTTGAAAAACGGTCGTATCTTACTTTTTCCAGTGCCGTTGCAATTTTTTTTAAATTTAAATTTAAATTTTTAAAACAAACAAAACAACACATACAAAAAGCTTTCATCAATTTCGTCAGGCATGTCGTTTAGTTACAGGTTTTTGTGCATCAGTTTTTTCAATTAGAAATAAAATCACTGGTTATCCATTGAACATGACTAAATACATCACTATCATTGAGCATCCTGTGTTCAGGTTACCGTTACTAATCCTTCATTTCAAACAAACCTTATTTCCTTAAATCCTTAATTATCTATTAAGCAACAATAAATCTTTATAAAATTATAAAATCACCTATCTCTATCTATTGGCCTTACAAAAAATAAAAATAGTAATACTAAAAAAGAGAGAAAAAAATTCCCGTCGACTCGTATTGTACCTCATTACTTTCAATTAACCACAATGTCACCAATCAATAGAATCACCAATAGAATATAGAATACTTATAGTGTAACAAATTCAACTCCAGTAATAATTTTCCATTGTTAATCCAAATAGTTATTGAATATTTCAATTCATGTATGTATCAATTATTCATTACATCATCATTAGTCCATTTAACATACAAAAGATTTTTTCCAGTATAACATGATCACTGCTTACACTTATACATAACGTTCACGTCATCCCACTCTTATACATTAGATCCATTATTGTCCTTTGTATATCATATGATCAAGCACTCTATTTCATAGCAAAAAAAAAAAAAGTGCCGTTGCAATTTTGAATGGTCACTAAATGAATTGTTCTAAGTCGAGGACTATCTGTACTCTTAACTCCATTCATTAAGTAAACATGCTGTTGTTGATTGGGTAAAGGATAGTCGTGTGTGTGGACCTGGGTGTTTCCTTATAGGAAGAGCAGTAGCTTAAAAGAGAAGTGGTTCTGAAAGAGAAGTATTGCAGGAAGCCGATAGAGCACGGGTGTCAAAGTTGCAGTGTCACGTTGCCATCACGTGACATTTCGCAAAGTTTTTCTCCTTTGCGGAGCTGGGGTGGGCGTGGCCTGCACGTGACGCATCCGACCTGCGGGCCTCCAGTTTGACATCCCTGTGATAGAGGCAAAGAATTCACGATCAGCTTCTGTTTATGTTTGGAGAAGAACCTGCTTGAAATCTAAATCCTGCCCAACTTCACATTCATGACATCGGCTGGTAGTTGGTTTGCCATTGATAAATAACAACCCCCACCCCCACCCCATATTCCTGAAAGTAACCTGTATTATCTTCTGGGAAAGCGGCAATGCTAGCAGCCATGTTAGAAAGGCATGATTAAAAATACTGCTTTATATCAATATCTTTCCACCGTCTCAACGCCTGACAATTTCATCAATGTATTTGTGCAGAGGTTTTTTTAGAAGTAGCATGAAAGTGTTCTGTCTTTACCTTTTTCTAAAATATTTTTTTCAAAAGCCTTCCACCTTTATATTCCCTGACAGTTTCCCATCCAAACCCTTTCTGCTTACTGCATAAGACGCACCTTTTTCCCTCAAAAAAAGAGGGTGAAAATTTGGGTGAGTCTTATACACTGAATACAGCATTTTTGGCCTCCCGAAACCCCGCCGTCTTTGCAAAAATGGATTGCAGAGGGTTTGGGAGGCTTGCAAAGTGTTCCTGGGGCCCAGAGAAGGCAAAAATGAGCAAAAAATGGGCCGTTTTTGCTCATTCCTCCCTGCTCCCAGGAGCACTCTACAAGGCTCCAAAGTCTTTGCATGCCCCCTCCCCTTTTTTTCTTGCAAAAAACGAAGCCTGCAAACGGTTTGGGAGGCCTGCAGAGTGCAAAAACTTTTTTTAAAAAAATTACCTCTTCAAAATCATGGCCCGTCTTATACTCAGGTGCATCTTATTGTCCCCAAAAAAGGGTAATTTCCAAATTTCCAAGTCCAATCAAGTTCAGACAAGATTGGCCAATATTAACACCCTTTGAGTTCTGTCCTCACTTCATCAAGTCCTATTAAATTCAGGGACCATTGTTTTTTTTTCAGTGTAAACATAACTCTGCAGTCCTAATACTTTCAGCCTGATCATGTATATATTTGTTTAAAATTAAGCCTCTCTGGGATTAATGGAGAACTACAACACAAAGTATCGATATGGATTTAATGGCACATATTCAGTCAATCAATAAAACTGTACTGGCAAAAATGGAACGGTAGCTTCCCTCAAATGTACTTAAGCTGCATTATAGACCAGTTATTGCTGTCTTCTGGGCTTTGTCATTGACTACTGAAAACTTCGGATGAAGACTGATTTAGAGTCTATGGACTCTGTGTTTGAAGGGTGGTAGGAATGCTGTCAATCCTGGAATTCTTCTAACTGTTCAGCTTCCCTTTGGAATTGCAGCCTCAGTGTTTTATTCTTATCCACTGCAGCAAAAATGTATCCTGTCTCAAAGGAAAAGTACAGTAATTTGGTTTCTATTCCACCTTTCATTCAGGTGTTTTGAAAGTTGTGGAGACGATGTTCTCCCCCCCCCCCCTATTTTTCCATGTAGCTACAACCTTGTGAGATTGTGAAGAGAGAGTGATGGATCCCAAGTCACTCCAGTGATCATGTAAGGGTGAATGCCTCTGTTTTTGATAGGAATGCTCTGCTTAGTATTAGAAGGAATGGGATGGGATGGAAATAGGAATAGGAGAACAGAATAGAATTAGAAATAGAATAGAATAGAATAGAATTCTTTATTGGCCAAGTGTGATTGGACACACAAGGAAATTGTCTCCAGTGTATTAGCTCTCAGTGAAGAGGTAGGTTACTCCCGGTTCGGCCCAGTTTGGCTGACTCAGTAGTGGAGTTCAGGCCTGGGTCGCAAGGCTGCCACGCCCCGAACTGGTTCCCATGCTGCCGCCATTTTGGTTTTTAGTGACTGCACATGCGCAGTTCACTGTAAATTGTTCTGGGCATGCACTCAGAACAATTTACATTGAACAGCGCACATGAGCACAGTGCATGTCTGGCGCGTGCGCAAGTGGGTTGCAAACTGGTAGTAAAACCGGCAGCAACCCACCACTGTCTCAGTGTACATGTAAACAACAAAGTGATAGGCCCTATATCATAGAAAAGATTGTAGTTACAGTCATTAATCATAATATACAACAAGTGATTAATCATAGATACCAACAAGAGAAGGGACATTAGGAAAGATTAGAATAATATCAATGCAGCCTACTACATAGATAAATATATTTAGGCCTAGGACAGTGCTGTGAGAATTATGGGTTCAGCAGAGTGATGGCACCGGGGGGTGGGAGTGGGGGAACATGGACGGACTATCCTTGAATCTAATTGTTTTGGCATGCAATGCTTTACAGTGGCATCCAGAGGGGAGAAGTTGAAACAGTTGATGTCCAGGATGTGAAGGGTTTATAGATATTTTCTCAGCCCTCTTTCTCAGTCCTAAGTATCCGTTGAAGTCTATACGTGTTCTGTTTGGTTGCTGTGCCAAACCAGACAGTTATTGAGATACAAATGACAGTAATTCCTCTAAATATATATAAAAAAAGATGTCAACTCTACAGGTGCACTATTACCTCTGGATGTGTTATTTCCACATGAACATACACTGAGTCCTTTAGAATAACATTATGCTACATGTGTGCCTATAAGTTGGCACCCTGTTCTAAAATGAAATGCAAATACTTCAACTAACCGAGTCAGATATTGCAATCTATTAGGCTCTGTACAAACAGATTTTGCAAGACACTTTCTATTTTGGCTATTTCTAGGAAAGGCTCCGGTCAGATATGGTATGAAGCAAGTAGAAGGAGATGGACTTTATTTTGAGGGAGACCAACTCTTGTCTTTTAAAATAGAGTTCTTACATCTGGCTTTTGTTTATAACAAGACATTTCTCCTGACTTCTATTTTGTAGCTACCGTATTTTTCAGAGTATGAGACACACCTTCCCCCCCCCCCCGCCAAAAGAGGGTGAAAATTTGGGTGCGTCTTATACACTGAATATAACATGTTTGGCCTCCTGAACCCCTGCCCTGCACATCCACGTTTTCGCAAAAATGGATACGCAGAGGTTTGGGAGGCCTGCAAAGTGCTCCTGGGGGCCGGAGAGGGCACAAATGAGCAAAAAATGGGCCCTTTTTCAAATAAAATGGGGCTGTTTTTGCCCTCCTCAAGTCCAGGAGCACTTACAGGCCTCCTACATCCTCTGAACGCCCTGTTTTTCGCCTCTCAAACCCCCCACATGTTGCATTTTTGCCTTCCCTGGTCCCTAGGAGCACTTTGCAGGCCTCTCAAACTCTCAAACCTTACAAAAAATGGGGCATGCAGAGGGTTTGGGAGGCCTGCAGAGTGCTCCTGGGGGCTGGGGAGGGCAAAACCTCTTTAAAAATTTGCCTCCTCAAAATCTTGATGCATCTTATACTCTGGTGCATCTTATAGTCTGAAAAATACGGTATATATTTTTATTGCAGCCAAAGATGTGGGAAAAGAGAATACACACCATTAAGATGATGTTGGGGGTCATGGGAAAACTTCAAAACATATTATTAGTGAGGCAGATTTGGAGCTGCTAATTTTTGTCTCAACTCCGTATTTCTTAATACAGGAATACTTGATTTTTTTACTAAGAGAAACAGGAAATAGTAACTAGTTTTACTAACAAAGGCTGTTCTCCAATACAAAATTAGTACTGGCTCTAGAAGTTACCGGTAGTCTGATAGACAAAAAATGTTTTGTTTAATATCGTATGTTACTGTATTATAGAACTGTTAATTTTTTATGTTACTTCTCACTTTTTTAAGCATAAAAGACAATTCATCTTTCAGATGAGTACCAGCTACCAGCAATTGGAAACTAATATTAATGAGTGGTTGGCTTTCTTCATTCCAATTATGAAAAAATAGTCTATTTCTTTTTTACAATGGCTGAAGGCTAAACTTGATTCATAGTCTATTTGCTGAACCATGGTAACAGGCTTCAATTCTGTGGGTTCAGTTCAACCTACTAGGCCATAATACTGTACATAAACCACAATAGCTAGTCTATTGAACACACTAATCAGAAAAAAACCTGATTACATTATGTTTTACTGTAATCTGTGAATCCAGCCATACTGTTTATGCTTCCAAAAGAGAAGTCTATCATAGCATTAGCTATCTAAAACCATTTTCTTGACAATTGTTTAACTTTACTTCCTACATGTACAGTATGTTTCGGTATGTTTTTATATACCATATTTTTCTGAGTAAAGACGCACCGGAGTATAAGACGCACCAAGGTTTTGAAGAGGCAAATTAAAAAAAAAGTTTTTGCACTCTGCAAATCTCCCCAAAACGGCCTGTTTTTCACGAAAACGGGTCTGTTTTTTCTCCCAAAAAAGACATGAATAGCCTTTAGGGGGTTTGCAGAGTGCTCTTGGGGGAATGCCCCCCCCAAAAATGAGCAAAAACAGCCTGTTTTCCGTTAAAAAATGGCATGGATAGCCTTTAGGAAATTTATAGAGTGCTCCTGGGGGCTGCGGGGGTGTAAAATTGAGCAAAAAACAGGCCGTTTTTTGCTCATTTCTGCCCTCCCCAGCCCCCAGGTGCTCTCTATAAATTTTCTAGAGGCTCTGCACCACCATTTTGGTGAAGGGGCAGAGTTTTGGGAGGCAAAAAATGCTGTATTCAGTGTGTAAGACACACCCAGATTTTCAGCCTCTTTTTTGAGGGGAAAAAGGTACGTCTTAGAATCCGAAAAATACAGTATTTATATATTTACAGGTTGACTTTTTCTACAATTATACAATTAATTTTTGTATTGCTTTTAGCATTGCTGCACTGAAGAGCTCTGATAAAGAAGATACAGAAGTGATACCAGAAGATACCAACTTAATAACTCTTAAGTATATTGAATTATATTTGCAGTTGCAATTCTGATTAGTTGGAAGTTTGTTCTAATCCACAAGTAATTTTAAGAACAGTTTATGAACTAAGGCAATGAGCAGATGGATACAGCATTCCAAACCAAAGTAGACGGACTATGATATGTTAGTTTGCCTGATTGCATACTGCTAGTATAGACTTTAGGTCATTATTCAGTACTAAATATTTAAATTTAAACAAATTGTCATAATTGTATTTCACTAGATGCTAACATGCAAAGAGATGCTGTGTTTTATCTCTGTAAGGCCTTGGGTAACTTTCTATTTACAGACCCTTTGGATAAAGCCCAATATTCGGTTTACAACTCTTCCCCATAATTTTATGACCACATATTTGATTCCAATAATGCCTCCATTATGCTGGATCGTTTACTGTATTATTGAGGGGGTTTTTGCTAGCGCAAAGCTTGCCTACATCTGGGGAACCTGAATTGCATTCTCGCTATCAGATTAAATCTGTTTCCTAAGCAGTTTGTAATTTATTATGTCTTTATTAAGCTGAATCAGTAAGGCCCTGGACACCTTTGGAATGCTGAACGCATGTCATTGGTGCTCTTGCAAACTGCCTTGGCCAATTATCAAATGCCTATTGAGGTACAGGGGGCGAAAGAGACATAGATATGGTTGTTCTCGGCTATTCCCTTCCTTTAGAAAAGCTTATGCCCTCAAGAACAGTCTTCACTTACAGCAGGGGTGTCCAAACTTGGGAACTTTAAGACTTGTGGACATGCTGACTGGGGAATTCTGGGAGTTGAAGTCCACAAGTCTTAAAGTTCCCAAGTTTGGACACCCCTGACTTACAGGCTTTGGGAAAATAGCTAATAGTATGTACACACATACATGATCTATATTGATTAAGTAGCTATGGGAAAATGGGTACTCTTGTAGTTTGTTATTGCTTACAGTTTTATTGTTTTTATTACATTGTTTTTAAATTGTAATTTGGTATTTTTGAACTGCCTAAAGCCTCTAGAGCAGAGGTGTCTAACCTTAGCAACTTTAAGCAACTGTGGACTTCAATTCCCAGAATCCCCCAGCCAGCCAGCTCCCATGAATTCTGGGAATTGAAGTCCACAAATCTTAAAGTTCCCAAGGTTGAATACCTCTGCTGTAGAACGAAGCAGTTTATCAATCTTACAAAGAAATGTCTAGTTAACAGTTGCACAGTTGCTCTGCATTGTTCGGTGCAGGGAAATGGGTGTTTCAGAAGAGAAGAGAAAGAAATAAAAACGTAACTATAGAGAAGAGATGTAACATAGATGATGTCTGCTTGCCTATTGATTTTTTTCTTCTAATTTTTCTTCTAATTTTCTATAAAGTTCCCAGTCGACTTTATCTGAGAGGCTGAGGCATTTGGTCCTATCAAGTTAAACCACTTATTTCGATTATTAGTTGTTCCGAGGAATGGGCTTATCTATATCGAATACCGAAATAGCATTAAGAGTGATTGCTGCTCTTTCACTGTGATTAGCCTTCTTCAAATGGTATATAGGTAGTCCTTGACTTACAACAGTTCATTTAGGAACTGTGCAAAGTTACAACAGCCCTGAAAAAAGTGACTTATAACTGTTTTTCACACTTACAACCATTGCAGTATCCCTGTAGTCACATGTTCAAAATTCAGACCCTTGGCATATTTATGATGATTGCAGGGTCCCTGGTCAAATGATCAACTTTTGCAACCTTCTGAGAAGCAAAATCAATGGGGAAGCCAGATTCACTTAACAACTGATTCACTTAACTGTGGCACAAAAGGTCATAACGTGGGACAACATTCACTTAACAAATGTTTCACTTGTCCACAAACATTTTGAGCTCAATTGTGATCGTAAGTCGAGGACTACCCGTATTTTCAACCATATTGATCAGGGAGAAGCGATGCAGAGTACACATATGCCTCCCTGGGCCCCAGGAAATCCCCCTCTTCCCCCAAAGTGTCAACAATCTTTAATAATCAGATTGCAAGCGACTAGACTGAAAAATAAAACATCAGCTTTTAACATTGTAAATGTTTGCTAATTAAAGTCAAAGTACATTAGTTTTGGTCATTGACGAGCTTTTTATTTATTAATCACTGACAGGCCCAGGGACAAGGTTAAGGGGGAGAAAAAAGGACAAAGTTATGCATCAGGGGTCAGAAGAAGTGATTGGGAACCGTTTTCTGATTGGACTTTCTGGTAAATGGATTTTGTCCGAACGTGTCTGCGTGTTCTCAAAATCCCAAATGACTGATCAAAATGGACTACTCCTGTATTAAACACTTTGCAGAGCTGCCCAGGATCATCCCACGTATCCATCCAGAAAACACTTAGCTGTGAAAGCATTCTGTGTAATTGGTTCTCACAGGGTGTAGTCAAAAAGCTCAAGAAGGTAGTTAATAGTAGTGTGGTGGTTTGATTGGAGCTCCACCTGTTTTTTAAAAAAAATCCCAGATTAAAAAACAGGCTGAGCTCTATTTGCATCATCCTGAACACAATGTTGACTTATTTTGATCATATTCTGCAGATAGCTCGTATTGCATTGGAATCAAAAATTGTTGAGTTCTAATGTGGTGCTTAATTCTGTTTTTATAAGTTTGATTTAAAAGAGTATTAGACCCTACATTAGGATTTAGGGACTTATCCTTCACCTTCTTTCCTTTTCTAAAAAAAGGTTAAATCATGGCAACGGAACCAAAGTTTATTAAAACTGAGATGTTTACTTGGATGAGTAATGAAACATCCCAGTTTTAATAAACTTTGGTCCAGTTGCCATGATTTAACCTTTTTTTAAAGATACTTTTGAACCTGGGTGATTGAGTCTTCATTTACACTTTCTTTCTTTCTTCTCATTTGTAGAATTCGGAAGAAAGCTCTGGAGAGGCGAGAAGAAACCATCCTTGTTGATCGTGCATGTAGACAAGAAACATTTATTCACGAGATGGTAAGCCTTCCTTTCTCAATTGCTGCTCTCAATTCCTGAATCATATATTGAAGTTACTCCAACTACATCATAATTACAGAATTTCAGATTTTACATTCTAATCTCAAGAAAGCTCTGCCCCAATAGCTGTCAGAGGGTGTCATTTGATGGAAGTGGCATGACACATCTTAACCTTGTGTCTTATTCGAAACCAAATTTTGGCAATTTAATTGGCAGTCCATAGCCTAGGAATTTGACTGAGGATTGTGTAGGAAGTAAGTGCTGTGCCCTTCCACTTGTTTCACTCGCATGCAACAAACATTGGAATCGTTCCATTAAGATGACTTGTACCATTCACATTGCTTGATCAAGCTCTACTTCAAATAGATTTGCCCTGCTTTCCCAACATACTTGGAAGATTGGTAAAGGCAGATAGAATATCTATGCAGGTGTTTCTATCTCTTATTATCTGAAGCATCTGACTCACATTCCAATGTATTTTCCCCCCAAGGAATCTCATGCAATTGGAAAAAGGCCCAAAGATCCTGGAAATATGATTGATGAAGCTGAACTTGTGTTAACTCTCAACATTTTTTATCCAGTTATATTTCAAAAGGTTGGTAATTGAGCTTAACATCTGTTTTAATGGCTTCTTAACAAATAGATCAATTTATTCACAGGAATCTTGTGTGAGGAATCATAGCCTGCTGATGTGTGGTCCTTTGGCAACATGACAAAGTAGAATCTACTTTTCTGCAGAAATATTTCAAAACACAAGGTGCCCTTTATTTGAAAGAAAAGTAATTCCAGCTTTGGCTGGATCCCACTTAATTATGGAATGTGCTAATCCTTCCAGAATTGTTTTAGGAGGTGAACCAAAGGCGCTTTTTCAGGAGGCAACTGGACTTTCTTGTTTTTCTTTCATCCAAGAAACTTCTTCAGCTCTGACTGGATGGTGGGGACAGCTGGTCATTTGCATTCTCTTAGAAAGTCATTGAGGCCATTTGGAGATTTATTTGTCTTCTCAGGGTCACCTGAGGAGTGCAAATGGGTGTGTAGCCTTCTTGGCTGCAGGATGTTTTCTGTTTGGTCCGGGGTTTTTTGGCCATTTGAGGTCAAAGGGACTCTTACTTGCCAATCAATACAGGGACCCTATTGAAATGTCTGCACTAATGATCTAATTCTGTGACTAGATCACATATCACACTAAGCTAGAGTTTATTTAACTCTAGGCATTGTTGAATACAATTATGGTTGAATAGAATATGCTTAGCTAAAGCCAAATGAAGAACAATATGTAAAGTTTGTGTTGTTTGCACCCAAATGTATTTTTCATTAATGTTACTAGATTTGGATTGCAAAAATTCAGATCACTGCTAGACAGCCACAAAGAGATGCCCTAGATTTGGACAGTTCAGATCTGGTAGCCTTCATGATGTAAATCTCATATGTTGTAATTTTCCTATATGGATGATATTTACTCTTGGTTTCTTGGAAGAAACAGTCTAAGGCTATGATGGTGAACCTATGGCATACATGCCAGAGTTGGCATGCATTGCCCTCTCTGATGGCACGCGAGCTGTTGCCCCAGTTCAGGTCCGATGTGCATGTGTGCACACTTCCTGCCAGCCAGCTGGCCTTCGGGTCTCTGCCGCACATGTGCAGGTGCCTGTGGGGGTGTCACACATGCATGCATAGTGGGGCACATGCATGGAGTCACATGTGTATGCACAGGGGTGGTGTGTGTGGGGGTCACGCACACACGCGTAGGGGCAGGGTGCATGCGCAGGAGACATGCATTGCATTTTGGGGGTTTGGTCACGCTTGCACTTTTAGCTCTTCATCGGAAAAGGTTAGCCATCATTTGCCTAAGGCAAAAAGGCCTTACTGCCTATACTACATTTAGATATGAAGAAGTAATGATAGAATTGACTGGTTACATTCCTTGCAACGGGCTGATTGGCTGGTTTCAACTTACTAAACCACAACTACACTATGAATTAACCTGATGTGTAAATTCTGCCTGTTCAGAAATGTTTTGATTGATCTTGTTTTGCCCTATCTATTTTACAGCATAAGCTTCGGAAGCCGTATCAGACACTGTTGGTCCTCGGGAGCCAAAAACTTACTGAGCTTCGAGATTGCATTTCTTGTGTTAGTGATCTTCAGATTGGTGGCGAGTTCAGCAATAATCCTGCTCAGGCCCCAGAAAATATCAGCAAGGTATCATAATACTGATTTCTAAAGCCTTTCCAAAGAGTAAATTTTAATTTCAAAATAGTTTCTTAAAGTTTGAATTATTGATCCGTTGTATGTTTATAAATTCCTGGGGGAAAACAAATGAAGTTATTTCTACAGTGTTTTCTTCATTTGAGCAAGTAATAAGTAGGTGAATTTAATGTAAGTAGGAACTGAGTGGGGATTTTTCTATTTTTAAGTCAGTCTTTTTATTTTTCTGATTTATGTATGAATTATAATTTTAGATTGCTTAATATCTGGAATTCTTAGAAAAGTGCCACGAAAATTAAAAATGTAAAAAAATAAAAACCCTAAGCATTCAGCCATCATGATAAATTAAAATGACATGGGAAAAGGCTGATGGATATCTAAGACAGGAGAAAAAGGGAAGGAAATAGAGTCAGTGTGCTATTAGGTCGACTTGATCCTTGTTACATATCTGTGAGTAATTTTTGTAAAGGAACAATTTTTCTTTAAAAAAAACCCTATGGATGTTTTTGTATTGATAGTATTTAAATATTTACATTTCTTTAATGTAAAACTTTAATATAAAACTTCATATAAAATTTCATATTTCTTTAATATAACACTTATTTTTATAGAAAAGTGTCGATCATAATTTTGTTGAATTAAAAACAATACTGCTAGATTTGAAATGTATAGAGTACTCTTAAGGTGATTTGCTTGGAAGGTGGTTTTTGAGGAGTTGATGTGCCAACTCCTTGTTTTCTATAAAAGCAGGACAACATGCTGCTGCTTTCTTGTTGTGTAGCAGGAAATCTGTCTGGATCACTTTTGTGGTGGAATGTAGTCTGGATTCCCAGCAGGGAGGGGCTGCATTCGAGAGGGCAAAGAGGCAGCAAAGTTTGGAAAGTTTGGTTGAGAGAACAAGAGTTAAATACTCCCCTCCCTAGGGATTCCCAGAGTATATTTATAGCAGGAGTGGGCAATTAATTTTACCAACGGGCCACATGAGCAAGTGTGACTCTTGGGGATGGCTGTCGCCATTCTGCCACCGATGCTACTGCTGCCCCGCCCCCTGCCGCTGCTGTGCTGACATCCCACCTTTCAACATTGCCACACTGCACTGACGCTGCACTGTTGTCCCATGTTTGACGCTGCTGCAGGCTAGACATGGGCCGCCCACTGAGCGGATGTGGCCCACAAGCTGTAAAATGCCCAGGTCTGATTTATAGGGATGCGAACGGTTGCTTTAGTTTGGCAAGATTTCTGTCTATAGAACAGGAACAATAAAGGAAGCTACTCAGCAGGAACTCCATGTGTCTTTCTTGGTTCTTTGGGTCTGACACTTTGAAGGGGGTGTGACAGTTGTAAGGGTCAGGTCAAAAGGAGACCCATCTATTAGAAGCAAATATTTTTCCACTCAAGACTGGATCAAAGATTCCCAGAAGGCAAGTAGTGATTAAGAGCAAGAAAGACTCCATCTTGTCTTGTTTTGCAGCCCCCTTTTTCTGGCCCATAGAGTGCAACCCACATTATCTTGATGCATTTTAAGGTAAGGACAAGACTGTAAAAGCTTCCATAGAGTCTTGGTTGTTTTTTTTTAAATACATCAAGCTATTGCTAAAAACCTGGCTATTGGACACAATAATGTGATGTAGTGATGAGTTTGGTTGGCATTTCAAAAATTTAACTGGAGCTCAAGGAAATGTGATAATCACCCATATATGTAATTCTGTGTATTCTAATTAGCAAACTATTTTTTTTCCTCATCTTTCTTCCTTTCCCCCAGGATCTCTACAAGTCTGCCTTCTTTTACTTTGAAGGTGTTTTTTATAATGATAGCAGGTATGCTGAGTGCAGAGATTTGAGCAGGTAAAGAATAATTGACATCTGTGAACCCTAGTCTTACTAATCTAGACTGCCTCTCCATCCAGTTAGTTGCAACTACTGTGTTTTTCTGACTATAAGACACGCCTAAATTTACAGGAGGAAATTTAAAAAAATAGTTTTTGGCCTCTGCGCATCGTGTTTTTCCCCTCCTCAGCTCCTAGAAGCACTCTGCAGTGTTCCACATGGCCCATTTGCACCAAAAAGGGACCTGTTTTGGGGCTCCCAAGCCTTCCGCACGTTGCGTTTTCGCCCTTCCCAGCCCTCAGAAGCACTCTGCAGTACTCTGCACGGCCTATTTTTGCCAAAAAGGGCTCATTTTTTGGCTCCCAAGCCCTCTAAGTATCACTTTTTCACTCTCCCAGATCCCCAGAAGCAATCTGCAGTGCTTCGCACAGCCCATGTTTTTGGTGAAAAATGTTTTTGGTGAAAATGGGCCATGTGGAGTACTGCAGAGTGCTTCTGGGAGCCGGGCATGGCGAAAACACGACGTGCAGAAGGTTGGGAGCCAAAAACCGGGCTTTTTGTCAAAAACAGGCCATGCAGAGCACTGCAGGGTGCTTCTGGGGGCTGGGGAGGGCAAAAACGCAATGCACGGAGGATTCGGGAGGCCAAAACCACCCATATTCAGACTATAAGACTATAAGCACCTAAATTTTCACCCACTTTTAGGGGGGGAAAGGTATGTCTTATACTCTGAAAAATACGGTATATGGTTGAATTTACTGATTTAAGAAGATATATATTTCCATGACAGTTTGCTTCTTGATGAGGACTTAGTAGATGACAGATAAACTTAGAGGGTAGACAAAAAGAACAGTTAATAGGAGAAAACTCTTGCCTTCTACTAACCAAGAGATCTTGATTTTCAAGATCTTTTGAACCCTGAAGACAGGGCTTTTAAAATGATGGGACTTGGATTGCAGAGCAAAATTTGGAAGCAGATGGATTAAGCATTGCTCTTTTGCCCATTGATTTTATTGTCCGAATGCTCCGCAGTGCATGCTATATTTTTTCTCCAAAAGAATTTCTAGTTCTGGTTCTCAGCCTTTCTTTTCCAAATATTGGTGCGATGTCTAGGAGTTCTGAGAATTATCACCGTACATCTGCAGTCTTCCAGTTGGAATTTGCTGCATGTCTAAATGCATGAGAAGTTGCCTCTTGACTCTTGAACAGTTTGCCTCTTATTAAAATTGTGGAGATCCCACTATCCTTTGCACAAGTTCTGACTGATCACATTATCTCTTTTAAGGCAGAGGTATCAACAATGTAATTGTATCATGTTTTTTCTACCTGATCTGTTTGTAGTTCCCATGGATCATGCTGTAGGGCTGGGGTGTCAAACTCAAGGTCCGTCGGAGTACTTAAATCTGGCCTGCGGGGGTGCCCTGAAAACAGCAGACGGCCCAGAGTGCCTCTGCCAACGAAAATGGAGCTTGGGAGGGACGCGTGCAGCCCTCCCAGGCTTCGTTTTTGGCTGGGACAGCCGCCTGCGTCCCTCTGCCAGCGAAAACAGAGCTGGGGAGGGGGCACACACAGTCCCCCCAAGCTCCATTTTTGCTGGCAGAGGACCACACCCACACGGGCCCAGCCATGCCCCCCCCTCCCCCAGCTCCCCTGAGGTCAAACACAACCATGATGTGGCCCTCAATGAAATTGAGTTTGATACCCCAGCTCTAGGGCTTAATTTGAATGTTGTCGAGCATGTTGAAACAAAATGTTTTCTGTTCTAGCTTGGACACCTGGTTTATTGATTTTTGTTTTCTCTTTGATAATTGCTCTAGCAAAAAGAATGGTAGTCCTCAAATTACAACCATCCGTATAGTGACTGTTTGAAGTTACAACGGTACTGAAAAATTTACATATAACCATTCTCAGACTTAGGAGCGCTGCAGCATCCCCATGGTCACATGATCAAAATATGGGCATCTAGCACTGGCATGTATTGGTGACCATTGCACTGTCCTGGGGTCATGTGATCACCATCTGTAACCTTCCCAGCCAGCTTCCGACAAGCGAAATCAATGGGAGAAGTCGGATTTGCTTAATGACCAACGGATTCACTTAACAACTGCAGTGATTTGCTTAAGAACCGTGGCGCAAAAGTCATAAAATGGGGCAAAGCTCACTTAGCAACAAAATGTTGTGCTCGGTTGTAGTTGTAAGTCGAGGGCTACCTAACATCAATTTAGAGAATGAAAATATTGTCTCTGCTAATTTCAGGACAATTACAGAGTGGTCAGAATCCCGTGACCGAGGTTATGGAAAGCTTTATGCCACTAAAATGGAAGACTATGCCTTTAATGATTTGAACATAAAAATAGGTTTCCCGTACCTTTATTGTCACCAAGGAGATTGTGAGCACATTGTGATTATCACAGATATCAGGTAAGACACTTGTTTCTTGGCAGAGTCTCTGCCAAGAGGAATACTGTTTGGAATTTGAGATTCTTTGTGTTTCCATTCTTCATGTGTTAGCATTGCAAAAGGGGTTATTACCTATAATTATGCTTTCTCTGCGGGTGTTCTGGGGATCCATTACCTTTTCATCTCCTCCCCAATCATCCCACCATTCTTGTTTGATTCGTGCAGGCTGATTTGCGTGTGGAAAGGTATTTAACGAAAATTCAGATTCTTAGTTCCTGCTTCCCTTCTATTGATCCTTGTTCCTTTGTTTGGGCATTGGCTTTCTTTAAATGATAGGTGTATGCTTATTCTGCAGCCTTGGTTGCCTTGAAACAAATACTATCAATTATATAAAAGTGCCTGGCTCTCTTTCCCTTTCATTGTACTAAGGTAAAGGTTCCCCTTGCACATATGTGCTAGTCGTTCCCAATTCTAAGGGACGGTGCTCATCTCCATTTCAAAGCTGAAGAGCCATCACTGTCCGAAGACGTCTCTGTGGTCATGTGGCCGGCATGACTAAATGCCGAAGAGCATGGAACGCTGTTACCTTCCCACCAAAGTAGTCCCCATTTTTCTACTTGCATTTTTACATGCTTTCGAACTGCTAGGTTGGCAAAAGCTGGGACAAATAATGGGAGCTCACTCTGTTACGAGGCACTAGGGATTCGAACGGCCGAACTGCCAACCTTTCTGATCGACAAGCTCAGTTTTAGCCACTGAGCCACCGTGTCCCACTTCATTGTACTAGTGTAGACTAATCAATTCCTTTCTCAATCTTTTATCTGGCAAGGCTTATTCATCGAGATGACTGCCTAGACAGAAGCCTCTACCCCTTGTTAACCAAAAAACATTGGCTGTGGACCAAAAAGTGTTTTGTGTGCAAAATGTACACAGCCAGGTGAGTAACAGCGCAGATGTTTCCATTGGAGAAAGTAAATTTGAACCACATACACACACAATAAGAATCGAAATCACTGTAGGCAAGCATAGCATTCTGGGACTTGAAATCTCGAGGTTGCCAAGTTTGAGAAACACTGAGGTAGCATATGAAATAGGCTTTCTGCTCAATTTACATTTTAGAGGAGTGTTTTTTCAATATTGATAGCTTTTGTGTGGATTTCAACTCCCAGTTTTCTTGGGGAAATTGAAATCCAAACATCTTGAATGTTTTTTTTTCCCCCTTCGGTTCACTCCTATCCAGTTCTCGGAGATTGCCTGAACAAATCCTTGCAGTTTTCTTGACAAGGTTTTTCAGAAGTGGTTTGTTATTGCTTCCTTCCTAGGGCCCAATGTCAGCTAGCTGGCTTTTTGCCTAAAGTTGGACTAGAACTCACAATTTCCCAGTTTCTAGCCTGATGCCTTAACGATCTCACCAAAGTGGCTTTCTACCTTAAAGTTACCAAAGTTAGAAAATTACTGCTTGAAATGCATCAGGAATATAAATAAAAAAGCCTTAAATATATTGATTAAGCAACTATTTTGTGTTCCTTGTTCTTTTTTTTTCTTTGTGCCTTTGGAAACTGAAGATTTGATATCATTAACAACCATTTCAGGCACCTAATACAAACAAGAGCCACTTTGCAGTTAATTATTTATCTAAAATTAGCACGTGAACCCATGCCAATATAATCTATTTATCTTTGGAGTCTTCTGTTGTCTCTGACCTATAACCCCAAAGCAAATAATGTTTCTAACTAAAAACAAATGATAAGACTTGAAGTAAAACAATGTTGATTTATTGTAAGGGGCCAAATGCTTCATCTTCCTGAAATAGTGTAGGTTGCAAGCAGTGCTATATGTTTACTATTTTCAGTAACAGAGGGAGCTTCTCATTTTAAAGCAGGGGGGGGGATGTGCATTCATAGAAAATCTCTTTTTATTAGCTTCATTCTAGATAGTGTTTTCTGCTTTCCCCATTTTACAGTTATTTAAGGGGTTGCCTATGTTACAGAAATAACCCCAGACAGCTTACAGGTGGTTAGAAACATAAAAACAAAGGAACAAAACTAAAACCAGGTTAATGTAGTAAGTAAGGTGCTGGGTGAGAAAGCAAGAGGCTGTGAGTTATAGACATGAAAGTGGGCTAGGTGACTTTGGGCCAATCACGTTTTCTCAACCAAACCCACTTCATATGGTCGCTGTGGGGAAAATAGGGTTATCAGATATGTTCTGTCCCTTGACATAGAAGAGAGATAGAAGAGAGAGTGAGTGAGAGAGACAGAGACAGAGAGAGACAGAGAGAGATTATATAATAAAAAAATATAAGCAACAGTTCACTCCAAGAAACAAACCATCTAAGGTACAGCAGGGCTGCAGTATCTTGGATGCAAAATCAACAAACAAAAAGAGCTAAACAGTGTACCACCAAAAGGGTAGATCAGGTTGCAAAATAAGAACAGCCTATTAAGATCAGATGTGAGCAGGCTAGAACAGTTGAAAGAAGTTGAAGAACAAGAATGTCAAAGAATCCTTGATCAGGAAATATTACTTCGAAACAAGGAAGATTAAGGCAACCTTGACTATAAGGAAGCTAAAAATAACAACCATAGTCAAGAAGATCAGCAGATACAAAGCTCAAATTGCACGTTGTAGGCAATATTTCTGCTTTCAGTTGAATCACAATCATTTCTACCAATCCATCAATGGGGAGAATGCAGAGAGCCAGCCAACACCTGACAAAGAAGAATGGGTGCAGTTCTGGGTACAGTATGAGACAACCCAACATCTACCTATCCCATGTCCTTTGGGTAGATGGATAAAAATGCCTGATGTTGTCTAAATGTCTGGCTGACTGTGCAACCAACCATATTAAAAACAACCAAGGCAAACACCCACAACAGAAAATAAAATAACCAAGGCTAATCATCATATCTTCCACTTTTTCACTTGTGAATGGGATCATCCCACACTGACCTGAGTTTGAAGAGAACCAGGTTTTTAGAGCCTTATAGAAGGTCACCAGGGTTGGGGCCTCCAAATATCTTGAAGAACGTTGTTCCGCGTTGCCCGTGTAACTACATTTAATAGGATGGTAACAAAATGCAGAGCAATACATTTGTAGGTAATTTGTTGGGATTATTTGCTATTAATATTACTCCATAAATGAAAAACTCAGGAAAAGTGGAGAACTCTTAACAGTAGTGCTGCTTCTGACATGAAGCAGGAAGAGATCAGAGATGTATTCAGCCAGTTCTGACAGGTTCTGGAGAACCGGTAGCAGAAATTTTGAGTAGTTCGGAGAACCAGCAAATAGGCTGGCCCCGCCCCTGCTGCCTCCCAGCTGATCTTTTGTTGCCCTGAACAGGAGAACGAAGCTGGAAAGCAGGTTGGTGGGATGGGGAAGGAATGGGGATTTTGCAGTATCCTTTCCCTGCCACACGCACAAAGCCACGCCCACAGAGCCGGTAGCAGAAGTTTTTGAATCCTGTCACTGGAAGAGATATGCTGTCTTGGTCCTTCTCTTTTTCTTTGAAATTGCAATCATAATTACAACCAACATCTTTCTTTAGTAGGGGGAAAAACTGAGGTCTGGTTAGATACGTGTCTATTTTCAAAGTTAAAATTGGCAAGCTTCACTCATTTTTAATATTTAGGAGCCTCTGCAAATGTGTGTTTAAATATGCACTTAGGGACTGAAGCAAGCAGGTTTAGAGGTACCTGAACATGGAATGAATCTTTATTGGTTGGTAACTTATGGTACTATGGTATTATGCTTATAATAATATAATTATGGATTGCAGGTATTTTTGATAATATCAATATTTTTTAATGTTTTTAAAATTATAGTATTTATATGTACGTTTGTAAGCTGATTAGAGTAAGATATTGATGCAACTTCAAAGCACTGAATGAATGAATAATAATAATAAACTTTAATTTATAAACCGCACCCTTTCCTAAACAGGACTCGGGGCGGTGTACAGTCATATTAAAACAGTATGAATACACAATATAGATATACTTAAATATACAAATAGGTAAACGGAGGAGGTAGGATATGGACTGTACAATATTTAAATTAAAATACAAATAAACATTAAAATTACCCTTAAAAACTACCCAATAAGATGTTTGCCAGGAGGTTAAAATGGGACTATAAATCAGTTAAGCCAGCTAATTGGAACAGGTGGGTCTTAAGCTTCTGTCGGAATGAATGAATGAATGAATGAATGAATGAATGAATGAATGAATGAATGAATGAATGAATCTCTTCACAAAGTGACCCTCTTTTTACTGGACCTTACAGGTGGGTAACAAATGAAGACAGCCTTGCTCCACAAGAGCCCTCATTCTTTTGTGATGTCTGTTTCCAAACACTCCATTATGATGCAGATGGGAACAAGCTGGGAGAGTTCCTTGCCTACCCCTATGTTGATCCAGGGATTTTCAACTGAGGTCAAGAAGAAAGAAGACCAAATCATGTGGTATCATCTGCTTCAGTGCCTGTTGGAACACAAATCGTCCTGTATTGTGATTAAGCATTGGACAACTTTTTTCAGTATTTCTGCTTTATGTTTACACACACACACACACACACACACACACACACACACACACACACTCCAATTTATTTTTACATCTTGATCCTTGTCCCAGATACCGTTGTTCATAATCTTATTTCATTTCAGAGGCCAATGAAAGTTAAACTCTCCTGCCTTACACTCAGAGGTGGGTTCCTACTGGTTTGGGCCGGTTCAGCCGAACCAGTAGTGCTTTGCCGGCCTGGGTTACCGGAACCAGCAGTGGCCATGCCTGCCATGCCTCTGAACCGTTTCCCCAGTTGGCGCAGCATGTTTTTTCCCCATTTTTAATGTTCTGCGCATGCACAGACCTATTTATGTGCAACTGCATAAAATTGTGCGCACACCTAACCGACAGTAAAGCCGGCAGCAACCCACCCCTGCTTACACTAGTATCAAAATCGAGGCATGTGTGCGTGTATATGTATATCTTCTCTTCCAGAAGAAGAATTACTTGGCAGAGAAAAGACCAATGATCAGAATGGTGTCCCTGCTCCAGTTTGGCATCCTGGGACAATGGATCCTTATTCATCTCTGTATTATTTTGTTTTTTGAAGGGCAAGACATTTTTTTTTAAGGATATCGTCAGATTGTTAGGTTTTTTTTTTTTTTAGTTTTGTGTTTTACTATTAACTTTATTAAAAATGTTCTCTATATTTTATTTAGCAACCATTTTATTAGTGGTTGTAACACAGCATTTCAGGATCGCAAAATTGACAGTTTGGTGTTTGGATCTCCCCCATGTTTTTGCTAAGAGTCTCGGGCTTCTCTCTGTGAGAGATTAAGCATTGCTATGTAGACGATATTGCTGTGCTGCCACAATGCAGCTGTTTCACATCACTCACTTCTTTTGGGAATTCATGTGCAACTCAGTTGCTTTGAGTGGCTGACTTTTCAAATATATTTATTTAAATATAATTGGATTTGTGAGCCTTTTTTAAAATAACTTGCCTCCTTGGATTATTTTCCTATCTTCCCTTCTATCCTTTCTGTGGTCCTCTTGCCACTCGTACCTGTGTTTCTTTTCTCCCAAACTATCCCATTTTCTTATTTGTTCTAATGCTGGGAAAGGTGGAAGGAAAGAGAACAAAAGGATGACCAAGAATAAGGTGGGTGGATGGTGATGAGTGCACTGTTGGAAAACCTGAAAGACCAGGTTAGGCATAGGTTATCATGGGGAAAATCTATGCACCTGCTAGGACTAAAATATGACTTGCTGCCACATAAAAAATCAGTGGTAAGGAAAATCTCAGTTATAATCACCCACAGTTCTAGATCCCGAGAACATCCTAAATGAGTACATGCTCCAGTATCTACAAGTCCGTGGTATGAACGGGGGAAATACGGCTTGCAAATACTTAATAATAATAATAATAATAAATTTAAATTTATTAGCCGCTCCCTTTCCAAACAGGACTCGGGGCGGCGTACAATGGAGTATATAAAACATAAAACATGTATACAAACACATAAACATACATATATACAGGACATATATGCACGGAGGAGGTAACCAATTACATCACATTGGACAATTAAAAGTCACCATTAAAATACCCCAATTGTAAAAACGCAATTTAAAATTTAAAAAATTTAAAAGAACTGTCAGGAGGAGTAAGAAAAATTTATGGTTGAGCCAGGCCAGATAATTGAAAGAGGTGGGTCTTCAATTGTACACGGAAGGAGCGGAGATCTGGTACTTTGTACCAGATCAGCCACTATTAAAGACTATGGGTGTGTAGCAGTGGTGGGATTCAAAATTTGTACTACCGGTTCTGTAGGCGTGGCTTGGTGGGCGTGGCATGGCTTGGTGGGCGTGGCGTGGTAGGTGTGGCAGGGGAAGGATATTGTAAAATCTCCATTCCCTCCCCACTCCAGGGGAAAGTTACTGCAAAATCCCCATTCCCTCCCGATCAGCTGGGACTCAGGAGGCAGAGAATAAATAGGGGTGGGGCCAACCAGAGGTGGTATTTACCGGTTCTCTGAATTATTCAAAATGTCCACTACTGGTTCTCCAGAACTGGTCAGAACCTGCTGAATACCACCTCTGGTGTGTAGGTGTATGTTACGCTGACTCTATTGCATCCCTACCTTCACTCCTATATCGGGTTTACACAATGAACAATAAATCAGGTAGAAAACATTACAACTCTAATTCCACCAATCCCAGGAGCTGCCACGGGGAACAGCTGGGTCTGGTTTGTATTCAGTATTGAAGGAAGAAATGACTCCTCTGAGCCTCAGCCAGAGGACCCAGCTGTCAAATTCTAATTAAATTTTCCTCCCACCAGCTGTGTATTTGTGTTTTGGCAACTTGTTTAATGATGTTAGCATTTAAGTGGTCAAATATCAAAGCCCAGATTGTAGCAAAAAAATATTTTCTCTTCGGATCTGGTTCATTATCAGGGGAGAGGGAAAGAGAGAGAGACTCCATTTTGGTTTGACTTAGGATATTTATGCTGTGACGATTTACAATTAGATGTTCTGCATCCCTAAAATACTTTGGATATCGGGGCAATTTAAACCTATTTAAAACAAAAGTTTAAATTCCTATGTTGGTTGAAATCGGGGGAGGGGCAAAATAATGCAATGGGGGCGAAAGAACAATGTTACATTACTTGTCAAAATGAAGCTTTTTGCCTGAGTTTACAAAGGTAAGTGCATGACTTATAACTCAGCATTGTAAGATTGCATTCCTTGTATATTTTTTAATTCCTCGTATATTTTTTAATTCACAGAACTATATTCAGACTTTTCAGCTAAATGCATTCTTCTTCTGCTCTGGGATTTAGTTAAGAGTGTGGCTTAATATACTGTTCTTTGCCTCCCACAATACTCGCTTTGGTTCCCATCCTCTAAAGCTGTGCTGTTTTAATCTCAGCAACTTTAAAAATTAGTGGACTTCAGCCAACATGCTAGGGAATTCTGGGAATTGAAGTCCATAAATTGCCAAGAGATTGAGAAACTCGCTCCACTGCGGCCTAATTAATTGCTTGCTTGATTGTATTACTGTAGCAATTTACATGGAGGTATGAAAAGGGACTTCTGTTAGGGGGGTAAGAGAAAGAACAGTTGCAAATTAGATGCTTCTACTTTCAAAGTAGGGACGTGGTGACTCAGAGACTAAGATGCTGAGCTTGTTGATCAGAAGGGTCGGCAGTTTGGCGATCCGAATCCCTAACGCCGCGTAACAAAGTGTCCCAGCTTCTGCCAACCTAGCAGTTCGAAAGCACGTAAAGATGCAAGTAGAAAAATAGGAACCACCATTGGTGGGAAGGTTGTATTTAATTTCGTTGTATTTAAATACAATGACAATAAAGATTATACTAAGGTAACTGTTCCGTGTGCCTTTGGCATTTAGTCATGCTGGCCACATGACCATGGAGACATCTTCAGACAGCACTGGTGGTTTGGCTTTGAATTGGAGATGAGCACCGCCCCCTAGAGTTGAGAACGACTAGCACATATGTGCGAGGGGAACCTTTACTTTTACCTAGTTTCAAACTAAAGCAAAGGTTTCCAGGAGTTTCAGCAGCAGAGGATTGCCATCTGCTCCTTTTCCGAATGTTGCATTTCTAGACTTCATATTTCATGTTTCGAATAAATGCATTCTAGCCTAAAAAAGCATTTCACTAGCACTATATGATAGCATGTTTCTAAATTGTCCATATCCTTTTAAGTTAGGATAATGGGATTTAAAAAAAAAAACCTGCCACTGTGATTCTAGAATTTCTAGAAACCTCCTTCCACCTCTGCACTTTTCTATCCAAATCTATTATTTCTTTGGTTTGCAAGATGCAATAAAACAGTTTTTAGAATTTCTATGCAATAAAAGCTCTGCTTGGGCAGTCCCCAGGCAGAGAGAGAGAGATTTCACAGAAAACGTAAACTCAGAATATTTTCCCATGGAAATGGGTATGAGTCAGATCAGCATATCCTCAGTGTTCATAGTTTTCATACGCAGGTTTTTGGAGATATTACGTATCTGATAAGGGGGAAAATGTTGCCTACTTGAGGAGGTCTGAATATTTTGTATTTTAAGAAACTATGTTTAAGTTCTGCTCTTTGGGGAAAAGCTTTTGAACGGCAGATTGGAACAATTTCAAAAATGGGCTTCTCCCAAATGATACTGCTTTCTGTTTTTCCTCCTATGGCTTTTGGTTTGAGGGATGGTGTGATTTCAGATTTTCTGCACTGCAGGTGTCCACAGGATGATCATCATATACATTACACATAAAAAAACAGACAGTTTCAATTGCATTGTCTTGCTTCTTTTGATCCTCTCCTGTGGACCGGAATGGAAAAATTGGCCATAGCTGGCTGGCCTTGCCTGCTTCACCCTGGCACCCCTGCTGCCCCACCACAGGCATTCCTGCCTGGCTGCCACTCCCCCTCCTTGTGACCCCGTGGGCACACCTGCTACACTGCCTTATTTGTGTCTTCAAACCCATTGTCGACATTTATGCGTTTCTTGCATTGTGTTTTCATCCAGTATACTGCAAGCTCTATAGGGAGGTGGTGGGGACAATGAAAAGTTGTGAAACTTAACAATTAGCAGTTTTATTATTGCAACCTATGCTTTTGATGGAAAAGTCAGCTATCGAGCAGCTTTCCCACTTATACCCACCTACTGCAGAAGATCTTAAGATAGGTGGCAAAGGATTACACTTGTTTCCTGACATGCAGCCAGGAAGTAATACTTGAGTAGCCTCATTATTGTTTTATGTATTTCGGGGCTGGGTGGTAGCCACCAACAATCTATCTTCTCAGCTCTTTATTAACAAACTCTTGTTCAGTCTGAATTCTGTAATTGCCTACCAGTTCCTCTAGTTATATTTTTATTTCCAAAACTGTATGGGAATCTGATGGATATTATATATTTAGGACTGTTTCTGTGGAAAGCTTGATTCCTCTGAACTCATTATTTTGTATATATCCAAAGGGAAAGGTTAAAAAAATAAGAATGCTACCCAAGTATTGCTTTTGAATGTGCTCATGTTTTTTCTACTGTATGCCTATTTTTAAATCACTAAGGGAGCGATGTATTTACAATCCTAGTGGGTTTGTAGATATTACAGATAATAGTTTCCATGATCATGTTCCTCTAAACTTCCCATACTTGAGAGCAGCTGTATTCCTTGGTAACAGATACACACACACACAAAATTGGAATACCCTGTAGGAGGAAAGAGATTATTATCTTGCATTCTGCTAAATAACAAATAGCTCTTCAAGTGAGGCAGATTCTGTAAGAGGACACGATATACTTGAAAGAGGAGGGGTAGGTACTAGAGACGAAATGAACCATGAGACAGTACAGTTTAGTCTCATTAGCAGTAACATTGTGGGGGGAAAGGAAGAGGCCTCCCTGAAGAATGTAGGAATCACTTGGGTGTCCCTTGGGCAATGATACAGAGTCAGCTAATTCTTCCATGACAGCAGCCAGACAATCATTGAGAACTCCTGCCTTAAAACACATCACAGCAGTAACAGAGTTGTTTTGAACGCATTATGGCAGGGGGTAATGCTGTTCGTAGGCTTCATCAACCCAGCCTGGTTTAGGAGAATGGCTGTTTCTCCTAAACTGAAGATGGGCTTCAGCACAAGTCCAAAAGCTCGGAAGACAAAACCTCTGGTTTTGGTGACTGACCCAGAATGGATCTTGCAACATTATCCTGGGACACGTATAATTCACCTTAATTCGTAACGGCTATTTCATTTACTAATTTGTTTCATAACTTCATCAGTGATGAAATCACCCATTCAAAAAAGGACCATAAAATAACCTTCAAGACTACTACTACTACTACTTCTGCTTTTTGTGGCAGCTCTGATTAACATTGACAAATATTTCCTTCTGGAAAGCCTCTCTGGGTCCAGAACTGATGGGGTTAGGTTGCATTGATTAAATTCAGAAGGTAATCATGAGAATCAATTGGTCAGAGAGGTGATAGTCTCCCCTTCAGGTGATGTGATGAAGCACAGGCCAAACAGCCATTTGCCATGGATACTTTAAATTGAATAAATGGGTAAATAATGAAATAAATACAAATTGGATTCCTGCGGAGAATTGGATTTGACTCTCTACCATTCTTAAGAATTCTATGAACCTCTTGTCTGCATTTGACAAGGCCTTTACTTTCAGCGACTTCTTCAAAATGAAAAGGCTGCTGAAAGCACATTGCTTTAATTCTGTTGGGCTCAATGGGAACATTGGAAGAAATTATATAAAGGTACTTTGGATTTTTTTTAGGTCATCTTGGGTAAAAATCTAAATACTTAATAGAACAGAACCAACTTTGCTGTGGGAAAACTGCTGGCAAAAAAACAATTACTTTGACAAATAGACCGGATTTAGCTGGGGCCCTGGAGGAAAAAAAACCACCTACTGTAATTCCCCCTATAGATGGTTGAGGCAGTTTAGAAAACACAGAATGTGGCTTTTTATTTTTAGCCTTTCCCCTGACCTCATCCTTGCTGGCCGTATGACTGAATAAAGCTATTATGAAAGGGTTGCAAAGAATTCCAAAAGCCATGCTTTGCTTGTCACCTGCTATGCATTTTACAATCTAGCTGCATATGTTAGTGATTTCAACAGCATTTCCTTTTCTCCAGGGAAATGAAATGTGCAATGGCCTGCAGTGCTATTTTGCAAGTAAAAGCAGATGGTTGATCTGCGGGCTAGTCCACAGAAAATGCATGGTAGATAGCCATTGCCCAACTTTGCAGAGGGCATTAATGGCCTGGAAAACTGGAAGGGCCAGTTGGTATGTTGCAGTCTTTTGTGTCTTGTAATACTGCCCTTTAGAAGTTCCTGCCAGCTTGTGCCCTACGATGGATGTTGGCCGTAGACTGCAGGAGAGGATTGGCCAGGGAACCTGGGGCAGGAAGCACAGGTTGTTCCAGGGAGAGGAAAAGGAGGTGGCCTTCCTAGGAAGGTAATCTCTGTCGAGCAAAAAGAGACAAGAGTGTGAATAACAAGCTCTCTCTGTAAATCAAAGGATATGAACAAAAACAATGAAAAACTTCAGTTTTTTGACTGCTTTTAAAGGTTTTTTTTTAAAGATTTCCTCACCTGAGTATGATTCTGAGGAACTATTTTCCAATAAGAAAATGATGTTCTGGTTAATGAAAACTGCCATCTAAATGGCCAGAGTAAAATGGCTATTTCACAATACTACTGTGTTTTGTTCAATAAACTTATTTTTAGTAGCAGAATGTCATTCATTTTAAACTCACTTTTCAATTTGCAAATCAGTTTATGAAAAGGGCTAATGAAAATGTGCATTCCATCCTCCTGAGGTCAGTAAAATGAGGACCTAGAATGTTGGAGGCAATATGCTGAGCCTGTAAACTGCTTAGAGGGCTGTAAAGCATTGTGAAGCAGTATATAAGTCTAAGTCTATCGCTATTGCTATGCCCGGCTACTGAATACTTCCTCATGTAGCAGTTTTGACAATGTATCCCCCCCGCCACCCTTCTATGGATTACATGGGAACACTTAATGTATTCTTTCTCAATCTAGGTGGGAAGGCTGGTTCAAGAGCATAAACAATAAAGAACAGAAGTGAAAATGGGTGTGTATATAAAATTTTTAGTTATTCTCTATTTTGAATTAAACTTTTTTACACAAGGTACTAGACCAGCTTAAAATGGATGTGAGGAGTCCAGTATGTGGTAAGAATCAACTCGATATGTTGTATAAATATAAGAAATTTGGGAAGTATGGATTCCTAAATTTTCTCTTACTGGCTTTGGTTAGAATGGACAACGGAACAATAAAGTTTAATAAGAACATTTTCCCACATCTATATTATAGCTTCTGGTTAATACAATTAATGGCAAAAGCAATTAAAATGCCAGCTTTATCCCCACTGCTTTTCTATATTATTTTTGTCCATAAAGGGGCAAAATCAGTGATTGTAGTAGTATAATTTGTGCAAGTTAGGAAGATAAAAGCATGCATGAAAAATCTGTAGCAAAATCTTTCCTATTTCATTAATCTTTTATTTACATGCTCACTTTTTAAATTGAAAGTGTTAACAATGGTAAGAATTAGCACCAGCTAAAATAGAACAAAAATAAGAAAGAGAAAGGGAGAATTAAAAGAAAAAGCTAAAAATGCAAAAAAAAATATCTCTTCAAAATTAGAAAAAAAAGAAAGAAAATGTAGAATAAAAGAGTTGCTTCCAATCTTCTTCAATGCATTGAAATTGTAAATACAATTATACTTTAATCTCTCTAAAGTTATATAATGACCCTTGTTCTATAATCTATCCTGTGTAATAATCAAATCCATAAATTACAAGTAAATTTTTCCCCTTTTTTGCAATAGTCTGTAAGGGATTTCCAGTCACCAATAAATACAGATATTGTCTTTTCTCTAATAAAACTAGTCCTCTGAGCAAGCACTGTCATTTTCACCAACCACCCCTTTGTTTCCATATTTGTGCATATAATAATCTCGCTGTAGTTATGATATATATAGAGTGTCCCCATGATTCTTTTCTGGTTTTTCCTATTATATTAATCTGAGCAAAATTCTGATTATTGGTTATGTAGCTCATATTTTGTTATTTTATTCTAGCAAAAAGTACATGGGTTCTTATAAGTGTCTCCAAGGTTTTCCACTTAACCAGGAGTTTCAGCATTTACAGCCCGAATGTGATTATGGTTAAGGCTAACCATAATCCCATTTCCACATTGAAAGTTCTGAAATACTGTAGCATCAAAAAGTGCTTTGTGATCTATATTACAATTATTGTAAATGTAATAGTGCCACCTGCTGTCCTTGCAGCAACACTAGAATAACTAGTTTCAAGGAATGCAAAAGAGGTTTGAAATAGAATGCAATTTTTACCTCAAGAAATACAGATGTGTCCATGTGACAATCAAGCTCAGTGCTTTAGTTCCCCAGGTCACAATAATCTTAATTAAAATAAAAGTAAAATATTGGATTATAACTATAAAATTATCATATTCCCTTTTGCATTGTTTTCAGTGGGCAGGCTGTGTTTTTCTAGCATAGATGTATGCACACACGTGTGTGTTCTGCAGTACACAGTCTATATCAGGGTTGTCAAATTCATGGCCCGCGGGCAAGATGTGTCATGTGCTAGCTACACCGACCTCCATTTTAGTGAAGAGGGAAAAAGTTGCCATATATCACATGATGACGTACGCCGCAAGTTTGATCCCTGGTCAATATGGTATCCTTTCTTTGATTACATGTACATTTCTCACAGAAAAGAATAGAATTTTAACCATCAACTAGGAAAGTACACTTACTTTGTTAAATACCTTTAGTTGTCAATTACAATACAAATACTTCAATGGTTTTTTTTACCTTGTGAAAATGAACCCCAAAAGAGTACTTAAATATTTCCCTAGAGACATTGGGATTGAAATCTCCATATTTGCTATGAAGCAAAATATATGACCTTAATCACTATAATTTGATATTTTGTTATTCTAACCTGGAAAGGAGCAACAAGGATCAAAATGGAGTGGAAAGTGAGAGATGGTTGCCTAGTTTGGTTGACTCATTTGAGAAATACTTTAGGTTCTAGAGTTTTAACTGTCCTTAAATGTTACAGCGAGACCCAATCTGTTAAAAGAAGTTTTAAGAACAATATTTTAAACTAGTCATTGTGGGAATATAACTTTGATATAGCAATAGTCGGTCACTAAGGCTGGAATCAACTGAGATATTGCCAGTTAAAATGTATAGGGTTTTTTAAAATAAAAAAATGGTTTTAAGACAATATGTTGTGACCAATGTGCATCAATGCCGACTGAGATACATGAGCATCTTTAGGACAGTATCAAGAATACAGAAAGCAGGAAGTCAAAGCATATTAAATTGGCACAATTACCTCCAAAGAACAAAACTAGCTTCTTTTTTAATAAACCAGATGAATATACTCATACATAACTTCTCCAATGCTACAAAATTTGTTCAGCTTCTTACAAAACACAGTAAACCGACACTTTGGCAAACAACATCTCTGAAAACTATACACAGAAAAACATGGGTAAAATAGATTTATACAAGTACAGCATTTTGGCAATTTAAAAGAAAAGTTACTTTTCATCATTAATCAAAAGGTAAAACATACAGTAGTCAGTAAAGTTACTATAGAACTAATCCTGAAACATATAAACACTTTTCAATCTCTAAAAGAATATGATCTTTCATCTGAACTATTTTGATTGTTAATACTGAGCCAAATGCTATCAGGATGTTTAAATACTTTAAAACAATGTTAAAGGTAGGCTTTCCATACCCCTCACAAATTGTACACATTAAAATATTATGCCTATAAAATTATTTAAAAGTTATAGCATTCTCCAGCTGCCAACCCTTAAGTCCTCTTTAATATGTACTTTACAAAAATTATGTTTCATTCATTCATTTTCAGCTGTGGAACCCTTCGTCTTTTCTTGTTCTCTTCCATCGCTAGGCATCCTATAGAGGAAACAAGGTACCAATTATGGAAAACTTCACTTTGAATAACTGTGCAGACAAAAAATATTTTGTATCTTTCTAAAATATATAACTTGGCTTGTTTATAAAAGTGTGTTTGATCTATAAAATATCTATACTAAGTATAGTATATATAAGAAAATAATTGAGTTAAAAATAAAACTATAAATAATATTTCATTTCTGCTGTTCAGAAGAAGCAAAGAAGAAGTTATATAAAACAGAAGAAAATATTAAGATTATAGTAGAGGTCTGGAATTTGTCCTCCCTTGCCTTATGCCAAATAGATAATAATTTTCAGAGAAAAATTGGAAAAAGGGTGGAATCAAGATTCAAAATGCACATTTCACTAGAGCCGTGATGGCGAACCTATGGCACGCGTGCCAGAGGTGGCATGTGGAGCCATCTCTGAGGGCACGCAAGCTGTTGCCCTAGGTTAGCTGCAGCGTGCATGTACACGCCGGCCAGCTGATTTTCAGTCTTTGACGGGCCTGCGGAGGGCCGGAGAGGGGGAAAATGGGCCTAGCGGAAGTTCAGAAGCAGGCTGTTTCCAGCTTCTGGAGGGCCGCTGGGGGAGGCTGTTTTCACTCTCCCCAGGCTTCAGGAGGGCATGTGTGTGTGTGTGTGTTGTGCGTGCATGTAAGGGGCAACGGGGGTCATGCGCACATTCACGGGGGGGCGGGGCGGAAGAAAGGCCATATTGCATATGCGTGCTTTCGGCACCCGAACCAAAAAAGGTTAGCCATCACTGCACTAGAGTTTTTCCTAGTTGGTCATTTTCCAAATCCAAAGTACTATCACAATCGGTAGCTTTTTAACTAATCCACTTTATTAAAACACTTTCCTGTTCCTGAGTGGATTATGCATATTTTACAACTGCCAAAAGATTGCTGAAGTAGCACATATTTTCATTATTGTTTTAGGATTGGAAACCTACTTACTTTTTCTTATTACCGGAATCTAGCTTCTCTTTTTTTTCATCTGTGGTGTCCCCATTTTGTTGTGACTGGTTTGTATCTTGACCTTCAGAAGCACCATTCATTACCTTTGTGCCTTTAATGGTTTTAAAAAAAATCTTTATCAGCATGTTAAATGATTCAAAAAATAAGTTAATTATACATCTATCATTTTTTTCGGAGTATAAGATGCACCAAGATTTTGAAGAGGCAAATTAAAAAAAAGTTTTTGCACTATGCAGACTTTCCAAAAATGGCCCATTTTTTTGCGAAAACGGGCTCATTTTCTGTCATTAAAAAGGGCATGTAAAACCTTTAGGAGGCTTGTAGAATGCAAAACGAGCAAAAACTAGCGCATTTTTCACTCATTTTTGCCTTCCCCAGCCCCCAGGAGCACTTTGGAAACCTCCTAAAGGCTATGCATGGCCATTTTTGTAAAGGGGGCGGGGTTTCAGTAGGCCAAAAATGTTGTATTCAGTGTATAAGATGCACCCAGATTTTTATCCTTTTTTGAGGGAAAAAGGTGCGTCTTATACACTGAAGCATTAAATTAAATTATACTCCGAAAAATACGCTATACAAATAGGGTTATTTTGAGCCTTGAATTATCATTGTTTCACTATGAATGAAAGGAGATAATATTTTATTCAATTTCAGGTACATTTGATAAATAATCTCTAAATTAGGGGTGTCAAACTAGATTTCATTGAGGGCCACATCAGGGTTGTATTTGACCTCAGGGGGGGGGCAGAGTGGCATGGCCAAAGTTGGGGTGGCCAGCTCATTGTAACTTGTGTCAGGGATGCCTGTGGTGGCCCGTGTGTTCTGCCAAAAGGCACTGTGGGTCAGTCCTTTGCTGTTTCCAGGGTGGCCCCGCAGGCCAGATCTAACCACCCCGTGGGCTGGATACAGCCTCTGGGCCTTGAGTTTGACACCCCTAGTCTAAAATCCTGTAAAGGTAGATGGAGGCTTAACATATCTAACCTTGTAGAAAAGCTTGGGACGTTGTGTTGATGTACAGGAGGAATCAGAATAACTATTGCCTTGTACTCTTACCTTGTACTCTACCCAAACTACTTTATAGTTTGAGCCGAGTAATATTGAGCACAAAGTTGGACCCAATTTAATTATGTACCAACTTGTTATTTATTGTATTATTTATAGTGATATACTTTAAGATGCTTGCTATTTCCCTACAGGGAGATCTTATGACCTTTTATTTAACAAAACTCCAAAGTTACAACAGCCTCAGAAAAAATGGCTTTCAACCCACCCAAAATAAGATTTGCATAGCCTAATAACAATAATATCATACATCTATGTTTGTTTGTGTACATTTCACTATTAAATGTTTTTTTTAACATTCAAATGCTTTACTTCCTCTCCAAAATTTAATGTGATAAAAGTGTTTACATTCTGATTTTCAATATAAATGCGTTTTTATTCTTCATTCAGAGGCCTCAAACTGACATATAAATGATTGTATGTATCACAGTTGGGACAATGAACATATACATTTTTAGTGAATTGTACAGACCTGTTTGTTCTTTGTCTTTTTCAGATTTCTTGTTTGATCCTTTCTTCCACTGTTCTTTGGTTTTGTTTGCTTCTTCATGCTGTTTTTGCTCAGCTAATGATTTATTTAGTACTTGTGAAAGAACAGAATCGCCTTCCCCAACAAGAAACATAGTCTTGAATTTGTTATAGAGCATAGTGGATTTTTCCATTATAATCTGGCTAACCTTAAACTTTCGTATCTGAAAAGATATTTTGGGGGGGGGGGGAAGCATATATTTATAAATGAGAGTACAACATGTAGCTGTTGAATGCCATATTTTGTGACAATAGTTCGTAATGGATAACCAATGGACCAATCGTAGTACTAAATTCTAGTTTTATTCATGAAAAGTTTAAGATTATAATGAAAATTCATAAAAGGTTACTATTTTTAATTAGCTACTGATCTTACTTTTTTGAGTGTGGAAATCATTTCTGCATGCTTCTGAGCTTGTTGCATTGTAACTTGAAGTGATGCAAGTTCATCCAAAGCCTCAATGCATCTGTTCACATCCTATTATAACAAGATCCGAAGGTTTCATTTCTTAGGGGGGAAAAACTCGCTACTGCTACAAATTTAGCAAGACATAATTAAATATATGCATGAGTTTAATATAATTTTACAGGAGAAACAAATGATTTCATTATTCACTGAAGTTTTAAAATATAATTATATTTTACTCTACTTTAGTATCTGTATAGTATCTCAAGTCTACGAGAGTTGTAGTAGTAACAGATTGTATAAATACGCAAGTGGGTCTAAAATGGTTCAAAAATCATACAAAAAAATTGAAACAAATTATGTACGAAGTTAATAGCTTTGTGACAAAATTTGCAACTTTGTTTTTCTCATTACAAAACGGAGTCAATATAACATACATACAAGATGATCAATCTGGAGTGAATTCTTTATTTCTGCATGTATCCTTTGGAGCCGAGAATCCATTGACGTCTCTAAATGTTTAAAAAAAAAGGTTGTTAAGGGATAAGAATTTTGAATATTTTAAAGTAAATGGCAGAATATATATCAAAAGGGATGAACCAATAAAATTATTTGAAGTATTATCAAAATAATGCTGTATGCATATGGCTGAAACGTAGGGAATGCTATTTGCTCTTACAGAGAAAATAAAACTTTTTAAATAAAACCAACTGTTCAAAGCAACACTACTTATGTTATCTACATATAGAAGAAAGAATAAGTAGATAACCAAGCTATACGAGAGGATGCTGAAGAGTATAATAATAAAGATCCTGAAATGTTATTTTATAGCTCACTTTTTCTTTGGGATTTAATGCAGAACACATATCATCCTCTTCTTGCAGTATTTTCCTACAGCAAGAACTTGTTGGGTTGAGAAGTGTTAACTCTCTGAAGGTGAACTGGTCCTTAGCAATTTCAGAGCTTAATCTACAAAGCACAGCAAACACTATGCAATATACAAACAGGAAGAGCAAATCTTGACCACTATTTGCAGTTTTCATGACATAAAGCAAATTTATCCTACTAGTCAGAAATTAAAAAACGGAAATGGCATCTATACATGCAGGATGAAAAAAGTAGCAAAATGCTTATATAATTTCATTCAGAAGGTTAGTACTGTTTACATTACCAAGTAAAAAACACTTTAAGAATTGGAAAACAAGCTTTGACCACTGACCTCGTTTTTTCTCTGTCTTCTTAATTTCTGGTTTCTTGCATTCTTCTCTATTCTGCCTATTCAAAACATTCAATTTAAATTAGACTACAGATTCAAAGAATAAAATAAGTACAATGTCATGCTAATCATTACGAAGTAAATAACTTGAATAATGACTGATTTTGTTTCAGAAAGAATGTAAGACACATCAAATTGGGAGGTTGCATATGATTTTGTATAAAATCTAAAGTATTATACATCGAGTTGTAAATAGCTATTGTCTTTTTGCCCTTCTCCGTCCAAGCCAGCTCAGAGTTATTGTAGGTAAAAATAGGAAAGGGAGCATCACAAATACCGCCTTCAGCTCCTAAATGAAAAGGCACTGTACAAATCTAATTAAAAAGTTCTTTCTCTAGTGCTGCCACTATCTCAGTCAATGTTTCTAACATTGTTCTGATTCAGAATGAGATAATTAATGTAGCATAATAACTGATTTCATAAAGTATATCGAACTGCAGGATATGAAGCCCTTGGCTGCAAAAAGCCTTTGAAAGCTTTGTTGTATCCAGAAATCTCCCAAACTTATTACTATTACAATCTGCAATTTTTAGGTGACAGAAGGGAGAATTATTAAATACTGAAAAGTAGATCAAATAACTTCTTAAAATTTTAATTAAATCAAAATTTAACTATTAAATCTTCAAAGTGGGACTAAGCTAGTGCTTCCTGACAATGATTTAGGTTACCCATCACTCTTCTCACAGAATAAATTCTACATTGTTGTCAGCTGAGTCCTAGTTTTGAACTGGAAATGGATATGAAACAAAAACATTTTGTAAACCCAAACTGAAAAGGCCCATGAACAAGAATTCGCTAATAGGGATGATTTTTGTATTTTTTAATAAATTAAACAATATACAGATTGCAAAAATCATGTTCAAACATTGTTTTCTATAGTTTGGTATGGATATTTTGAAAATTGATTAAAGTTGAAAAATAATTATTTTGGAGCTTTTGCATGGCCCTATGATAGTGATGGCGAACCTATGGCACGCGTGCCACAGGTGGCACGTGGAGCCATTTGTCAGGGCACGCAAGGCCCTGCCCTATCAGCTGGACAGCGCGCATGGAATACTAAGAAGAAATGAAAAACCTTATTTATTTCAAAACAACATGTTAGAACATTTCGGATGATGTTGTAATTCTCTAATAGTCTCATTTAACTTTCTGGTTTGATTGCAGTTTTTTTATTATCAGTTTCATGAGGAAAAATTGAAATTTGCCTACTGGTGTTTTTATATAAATCTTAGATAAAGTCAGTTAGCTGTTCTTCATTTTCTTCTGATATGGCAGAATGGTTATGATGGAGCTAGGGAGAATCTTGCACAAAGCCATCCTCAACTGGGTAACTCTGGGTTACTTTTTCTCTTTCAGCCCAATATATCTCATAGAATTGTGGCCAGATTCTAAAGAAGAGTGTGCTATATTATATTGTCTTGAGAAAGGCAGATAAATAAAAGAAAAAGTTATAAAGCTAAGTAATAAAACACTGAATTATACAGTACATGGTTCTTACTGAATTACTTCTGTAACCTTGGAATTTGAAAAGGTCATTAATCATATAACCATTTAATGTCTATAAAACTAAATGCCTGATATACTCACGATTCTTCTTCCATTTGTTCTTCCTGTTTACGTTTCCTTTCTGCTACTTCACGTTCATGCTGGCCTTTTAAAATGTTTCTTCTATGCGACCCTTGAACATTTCTTCCTTTTTTCTTCTTTTTCATTTTAATTTTAACAGGAATGAAAGGTTTTAGTTGTTGAAAAAACTGTCTATTCTAATTTTACACCAGGTGAATGATCCTGAGTAAAAATTCTATCATTTTTAAAAGTTACATGTAATCCACCTTCCATTGCATTGCTTCTCCACTGCATTTTAAAAATTTAATAAGTCCTATGAAATCCTGTTTTACCCAGGTATTTGAAACTGAATTAAACTTTCAACAAAATGAAAAGAAACAACTGAGCCATGACTGCAGGAATATTTCATGATAATTTAGCTTTCATAGTGCTACTAGATGAAAGAGAAGTTATAGCTTGAATGAGAAGCATTCTAAGAAAAGGCAGCATAAAATATGTGATAATATCAGTATTTATATTTGAATTTAACATGAACCCAAACACCTCCTATTAACATGGGACTCAAAATACCTCCAATAGTATCATCTTTTTGTAGGAGATGACTAGGCTGTGCCTGAGAGCGGAATCAAACACATCAGTCTGGAGTCCCTACCCCCCCCACCCGAAAGAGATCTATGTCCAGTCCCCGCTTGAAGTCCACTGATTCTTATCTGCCACCAATTTGCCTTCACTTTAGTAGATCAGATTCTTGTATACACTGCATAGAATAAATTCTCAATGCTTTTGTACTCTAGCCTGGCTCCTGGTTGCTTGTGCTTGATAGTACTTAATAAACAAATAACTCAAGAAACATTGCTATGCCATATATAAAGGAAATTTGTCTGTATCTGAACTGAAAGAAATAAAATTCATATACTTTATTCCCTTCTTGCTCTTCTCCATCGTCTTCACTATCAGAGGCAGATGTTGATCCCACTTTAGTAGTATTTTTCCTTTTCAGGTCTGTGTCTTTTTTATTTTCCTTTTTATCTGGGTCTTTTCTAATTTTGTCCTCCTCTTTTTGACTCTCGTCATCTCTTCTCTGCTGTTTTTTGGGTGGCTTCTCTTCAACACTTTTTTTCTTACCCCTATCTTCCTCATGAATACTAAAATATACCAAAACAAAATAAATATTAGCTTTATTTTCAAATTTAAAAATTACATTAAAAAAGCAAATCTACCTTTAGTTTTACTTAAAAGAAAATTGATATCAAACTTTGAAGACATAGTGAAATCTTTGGCAGTTCAGTAAACAAGCAGCTGAATGGAGAATCCAGGTGCTTGAAGTAATGCTCTTCAAAATTTCAGAATGATGTATGCTGCATACATTTTCCTTTAGGAATTTTGGGTTATCTAGTTTAAAGAAAACTATTGTGCTTGTTTAAGAGAGTGAGTCTGTTTATCCAGAGTTTAAAGAGATTCTCTTTGCGATTGCACTTACGACTGGGTCTTCTGGAATGAGTTTTCAGATTCTCTACTCTAAAGGTCTATTTGAGAGAGATGACCCCCCCCCCCAATTCACAAAGTAGAAGAAACAGATACTTATCAGAAAAAATAACCACCCAAGTTTCATGAGGAGAACATCTATTTTAAGAGGAAAAGAGAATCTTTCTTACTGATACAATAATCTTTTAATCTAAGTCCTACAATTCACCTTCAAACCATTAGCCCACCATTTATTTTTTTAATCATCTATAGCTGCCACAATATTTTGATCACCCCAAAAATCTGGACTAATAACAAGTGATGTGTCCAGAACCTCAGTAAGAAAAATACTCATAAGGTCATAGTCCCCACCTTTTGACTGATTTCTTTTAGGACTACTACAGTGGCATTTTAGGTAATGTATGCATTCAGATTTTTCTGTGATAAAATAACATCTTTATTCTTGTTTCACTGTTCTGTTTGGGATTTTATTTTACCACGGTAATTTAAGAATGTTTGCATTGTTTTTATGTTGGCTATTTAATTATGACATAGTGAGTGCTCTTTTTTTAAACAAAGTACAAAAGGCTCACAATTCTAATATGAGATTGATGAACCAGAAAGAATTTGAAAAATATTTACTGGACATAACTGAACTTAAAAGTCTGGTTGCTGTATTAAATGAGATGGAAATTCCTCTAAAGCAGATCCATGCAAGTGTGGCAAAACTTTAATCTAGATACAAATAAGTACATAGGTAACTAGCTTTTTCAAGGATCTGTAATACCAGCTTTTGGAAGCAGCCAACTACGAAAGCAGTGATTCAAATTTCTAACCAACAAAGCCTGCTCAGAATGCTTTCATGCTACTAAAAGTTATTGAGAGGTCTAAAAGAATGCTTAAGGTCACAATCTATTTGAAAATTGCATGGGATTAATTCTCTACATGTGAGAAGGAAATAGTGGATAACAATGAATTATATATATTTCTTGTAACAATATGCATTTCAGCCTCATTAAGGCAGTTAAATCTAGATCCAATGCATAGAATTCTATATAAACATGGTATATTCATATCGCTATAGAACAAACAGCAACATTTAAAAATAAGCTTACCTGTCACCCTCTGGAGGACAGTGTGGTTTTATCAATTTGGGTCTCCCTCTTGGTTTCGGAACTTTTATTTCAGTAGCTGGTGTCATTTAAAAATGATTTAATTAACTGTATTAACTTTCAATATCAGTATTTGTCCAAAGATGAAATTTAACCATTAGTAAGTTAATAAAGTTTACTTATTAGAGTATATCTCATAAACTTAATTTTATTTAAAATGCAATTCCTTCATTAGAATAATTCCTATTAGAAGACAATTTTTCAAAATGTATTTTAAACCAAGATGCTTATAAAACAAAGCAAACTAATAATGACTTAAAGATAGACCAAACTGCTGTTACTCTTCTTGTATTACATAAACATTAATTACATGAACACAAGTATATAAATTTTATACTAGATATGAAAATAAATGTTGACTCTTTATGGATTCCACTCTTTATTCAGGAGTTTTCTCGCAACAGAAGATTTTAAACATTAGTTACATAAGGTGCTTTACTGAAAAGAAGTCATATTAACAAAATATCTGGCTCCTACAAAGTCAAGCTATATGTATTTTCTTCATGTTTGAAATTCTAGGCCTTTTCCTCCCATCTATCTGAGTCCACACATTTTCGGCTATTTGCTTCCTGAGAATTCTCAGCTCAATATTTATGTAATAAACTGACGATGTATTCTCACCCACACAAATTTAGGTCTTACAGGAATCTAGTGGAATAAAAATACTGTATAGCTTTATGAACTAAGGCAGGCATGTCAAACCTGCAGCTCAAGGCTGCACACGGTCCTGGATAGCCAGCAATGCGGCCCCATAAGACCTCCCCCCAATAAGGGAAGTTTGTTATTTATATACATTATATTATATATTTTATATGTGGCCCAAGACAATTCATTTTCATTCAATGCATTCCATTTAATTTAATTCAATTTAATTTTTAAAATCCAATATGAAAAAGCCTTGTTTGATTTTTTCAATTACAAATATTATTTGCTTTGCAAATAAATTAACAAATGCTTATTATCAAGCAATACTAAGGAACAGAGTATAATGCTAGCAGAATGCATGTATCAAAATTTCTGTTGCTTTCCTTCCCTTTTAAGAATGCTTTATGTGTTATAACTCACCAGCTGGCCTTCCTCTTTTAGGACTAGCTTTTGGAGCTGTAATTGTTGCTGTTGCTCCTGCCACCATCACTGCTGCTTCTTCTACTTCTGCCTGTTTTTCAGCCTGTATTAAAATAATGTCTTTACGTAAACTTGACCAAATTATACTACTGGTTCCAAATGGAAAATTACTTAAAAATGAATTACTGTTTTATTTCTTTTCAAACTTTGGAAAATGCTAACAAAATTAACAAAATGCTAATGAAAGGCAAAATCCAACAGAGAGGTGACACATGTGCACACTAAGGTCTGCACAAAACCATGTGTGCCATTGCATTTTGCACCAACTAAAGCTTCCGGATGCTCTTCAAGGGCAGCCTCTTTCTTCAAGAAATGAAAACACAATCCCAATAATCCTTAGGAAGATGTTGGAGCAAGTAATAAAATAAACCACGTGGAAACACACTGAAGACAATGTTATAATTTTAAGAGCCAAAATGGTTTTGTCAAAAAAAGTCATGTGAGAAACATCTTGTTTCCTCCTTTCAGAAGTTAAAAACTGTAGTGGACAAAGGATATAATATATTTGACTTAAAAAAAAACCCGTTTGACACAGTTTATTGGTTTAAATCAGCGATTCTCAAATAGTGGGGCGCGCCCCCCTGGGGGGGCGCGAGGCTCTGTAAAGGGGGGCGTGAAGGCTCCCTTTCCATCTGGGTGCAACGGCGGCGAAGGCGTGGGCAAGGCATAATATATCCCGCCTGGAAGTGGCAGCACTTCGGACTGGATTTTCATTGGAGCCGCGGGCTGGAGCTGTGCAAGAAGCCTGCTCGGGTGGGGGTGGGAGGGAGGGAAGCAAGGGACCGCCCGTCTTCGCCACCGCGTAGCTCGCCTCCCCACCAGCAGCTCCACTGCCAGCATTCCATCTGGAAGCGGAAGTGCAATAGCCGCTGTTGGGGAAGGGACAAAGGGGCGGCGGTCGCCCGATCTTGCCACCGCCACCCCTTCGCCCCTGGTAACGGCGACTGTTGTGCTGCTGCTTCCAGCTGGGATGCTGGAGGAGCTGCTGGCAGGGAGGGAGGGAAGAAGGGCAGAAGGGAGGTGGAAGGAAGGAAAGAAAAGCAGACATGCTGGAGGGAAAGAGGAAAGAAGGCAAGCAGGCAGGAAGGAGGCAGAAGGAAGGAGGGAAGAATGGAACTGGAAGGGAGGCAGGGAAGGAGGGAGGGAGAAAGGAAGGATAGGAGGATAGGGAAAGAGGAAAGAAGGCAGGCAGGCAGAAGGGAGGGAGGTGCAAGGAAGGAAGAAAGCATAGATAAGCAGGAGGGAAAGAAGGCAGGCAGGCAGGAGGAAAGAGGAAGGAGGGAACTGGAAGGGAGGCAGGGAAGGAGGGAGGGAGAAAGGAAGGATAGGAGGATAGGGAAAGAGGAAAGAAGGCAGGCAGGCAGAAGGGAGGGAGGTGCAAGGAAGGAAGGAAGCATAGATAAGCAGGAGGGAAAGAAGGCAGGCAGGCAGGAGGAAAGAGGAAGGAGGGAACTGGAAGGGAGGCAGGGAAGGAGGGAGGGAGAAAGGAAGGATAGGAGGATAGGGAAAGAGGAAAGAAGGCAGGCAGGCAGAAGGGAGGGAGGTGCAAGGAAGGAAGGAAGCATAGATAAGCAGGAGGGAAAGAAGGCAGGCAGGCAGGAGGAAAGAGGAAGGAGGGAACTGGAAGGGAGGCAGGGAAGGAGGGAGGGAGAAAGGAAGGATAGGAGGATAGGGAAAGAGGAAAGAAGGCAGGCAGGCAGAAGGGAGGGAGGTGCAAGGAAGGAAGGAAGCATAGATAAGCAGGAGGGAAAGAAGGCAGGCAGGCAGGAGGAAAGAGGAAGGAGGGAACTGGAAGGGAGGCAGGGAAGGAGGGAGGGAGAAAGGAAGGATAGGAGGATAGGGAAAGAGGAAAGAAGGCAGGCAGGCAGAAGGGAGGGAGGTGCAAGGAAGGAAGAAAGCATAGATAAGCAGGAGGGAAAGAAGGCAGGCAGGCAGGGGGAAAGAGGAAGGAGGGAACTGGAAGGGAGGCAGGAAGGAAGGGAAGGAGGAAGGGAGGGTGGAAGGAAGGATAGACAAGTAAGAGGGAAAGAGGAAAGAAAGCATGTGACTACGGTGGGAGACGAGGAAAGACCGGTGTGCTATGTTATGCAGAGGTGTACTTATAACAATTTTATAGACAAATGATACTATTTACAGTCGCGCGGGGGGGGGGCGAAATGTTTTCTTCTTCCTAGGGGGGGCATGACAGAAAATAATTGAGAAGCACTGGTTTAAATGAAGTGGCAGCCTGGGAGCAGAAAAGCAGAAATTTCTACCCACTAGGAGACCATCATAGTTTTTTTGAGTATGAGTAGAAACAAAATGGAAGATTCCAGTGCTTATTAATATGGGGTAGAATAATTCCCAATTTTTCCCTTTTGCTTCTATAATCTGTTCATGTTTTGAAGAAGGTGAAAAGAAAACTAAAGAGAAAAGTAAAGGTTGACTCTCCCCTTATTAGCAGATGTCTTTGCTAGTTTAAAGATCCATGCCTATTTAAAGTCATTTTTATGAACTGAATGACCCTTATTTTTCAGACAAACTAACTTTTCATGCTCCTTGTGGAAAAATATATATTTACTGGATCTGACAAGAGCAATCTTATAAATGCCATAGTCTAGCAAAATATTCTGGAAGAGTATTCTTTATTTAAAGTATATATTTATTGTTTGAAATAAAATCAACATTGTAATGTATCTGTATAAATTTATAAGTATTACCTTTCTTTTTCTCCCCCTTCTAGCAACTTTAGGGACTGACGTATCGCTTGTTTTACTCATATCCTATGGATAAGAACATGATTAAAATCATTCTAAATTACTGAACTTTTGAGTTTTTAATAGTCAAACTACCATTTTAACATAAAACAAAAACTGTAATCAAATTTACCTAAAAATCTACACTAAAACAGTTATTAATTTAAATCAATTTGCAGTGCTACTATTTTCAGTAAATATATATACTGATTATTAGTAGCCTCTACTTGACTCTAATATTCCTCCCAAAATAACACTTAGAATTCAAAGAATCAATCAGCAAAGTACTTGAGGATATTGAAACAAGTTTGTCAACAAAAGTTTCAGAAGCAGTTTGTAGGTTACATTGTTCTAATTACCACTTTTAACCAATTTACTATTAAGAAAACTTAAGCTATATCTGCTCTAAAATAATTTTAACTAAGCCTCAATGTATCATTTTCTGATCTATCAATCAATTAATATGTAATATCTTGGTGATTTTTTTTTGAGAAATAGCAGAACTGTAAGTATGAGTGAATGAAAAATCCAAATTTTTCATATTGTGTGAATTAGAATGCAATAAAAAGGCAGAATAATTCAAATGCTTTATGTTAACATACTTCACTGCTAGGTTTTTCTGGAGAATCATCATCTTTTAAAGTTTCCAGCTCTTTTTCTTCAATTTCAGCTTCAGAAGTTTCATTGTCTGGTTTAACAGATCCCTGAGAATAAGACATCATAATTTTTTAAGTACATGGTCAAAATAGCAAATTATTCTTATATTCTATCAATCCGTTTAATTTTCAGAAGGGATAAATAAACATGCCCAAATATAAAGAAGTATATATTTGTCATGTTTTAAAAACTCATTTTTATATTTACTTGGAGCAGGTAAACGTAAAATATATTTTTTTTAATATCCTCATTTCAGCTTTGTTCTGCAAAAAGGCTATTGTTGCTATCAGAGAATGCATCAGATGTCGACATATGATAGATGGAACTTACAAAATTATGTATAATATCAAATTAATATTTAAAGACATTGAGGCTGAACCTCCCATTCTGGTATTCACTAGGCAATAGGTTAAGTGAAACCAACAAATCCTGTTTTGTCTCACATTTTCAAGTGGCTTGTAAAAACTACTGAGAGTTATCATCTATTAAACTCAATAATGCCTACACCCAGAATTAATTCTTCCTTGAGTATGATTGCCCTTGTCTGAAAACAAAATTAAGCCTTTTTATTCTTCGAACCAATGACGCACACCCTTAGATTTACTCAACTATTATTTTGATATTTAAATTAATTATATAATAATCATATAACAATTAACCTGAGTTGCACAAATATTTAACAATAGTTTGGTTAAATTCACACATTGAACCACTATGTGGTTGTTTAGTTTTAGTTTGGCACATTGTATCACTTGCTAAATTGTAGCCAGTTGCATTTTATTCCACTAAATCCATTTATATACAGGCTACCTGCAATTTGTTCAATAAATTATAGCTAACCTATGGCCTGGGGCAAAGTACAAAGCCTTTTTTAAAATATGAAATTGAAATAAAATTTTCTAATCCCCTAATCCATAGTTCAGATGAAATGTTTGCTAATAACAACCAAATATAATAAATATACACAAAGGTTTTCGAGATTTCAAGGGAAAATATTACCAGAGGAAATACATATGAGACAGTATGCATTTAAAAGTGGATGTGATATTGAAATCAAATGCACACATTCAAGTTTCAAGAGCTGGAAGCGCAGATAAATTTTTATGAAGTATCAGCATTGCTATCCTCTCTAAACTACATTTTGATTTTTAAGTTGCTCTAATTATTATACATATCAAGGCAAAATTGATGTTTCTCTTGGAGCTTGCTTATAGAATCACTCCCTCAATGAACCACTAGGAAGTTTTTTTGGCATTTGCTATCTCTTTTCACTCTTATATTGTTTATTATATTTTGGTTAATCATACTTATTATATACAAAGTATAATTTTATACAATACGTATTTCTCATCTGAACAAAGATAGTCTATTTGCTTTCTCCATATAACAATGTTAGATGTTTTTTTTTTGAAATTACAGATTGCTCACACTGTAGTACTTTGAAAAAGGAGTGGAAAAGATAAGAAAGACTTTCCTGCAAGATACTGACCTGGCTTGTGTATAAATTAAATCACTATTTTGAAGAAACTACAGTGAGTTTTCATAAGCTAAGGTAAAATGAAACAAGCAATATTGAACAGTGGTTTTTAGCATATACTTTTGGTTTGAACTATTGCTGTTTGTAAACAACAAGATGTAAGTTATCATATTGTACAAATACAATCACTACTTCAAACTTCAACACTCAGCCCTAACTTTCCCATAGCTGCAGCATTGATGACACAAGGTTACATTACAGGAAATGCTGGAGACAAGTTGAAGTGAACCACCTGCTACTGCTACAGCAGGTGCAGACTTTTAAAAGTTTCACATTAAAAAGCTATGGAAAAAAAGCCACAAGCAAGTGTTATAATTACAGTATGCACATAGTCCCACATTTTCAAAACAATCCTGTAACAATATCCCACACAGAAAACAGGCATTTCATTTTTTTCCCTTCTAACACTGTTTACAATTATCAATTTTTCTTCCTTCCCTTTACTTGGGGTTTCTCTTTTTTAATCCAGTTCCAAATAAATGATTGAAGTCCTTTGAATAATCATGCCAACACTTCAGGCAAACACAGAAAACTGGGCCAAATTTTGGAAAAAATTAGATTCATGCAATTGCAGGGGGAAAAAAGGTTGAGTTTCAACTCATTGAGGTAAATTGAAAAGAGGATAGAGAAAGGGTTAATCCTGTTTATAGATACACTCCTATATATTTTGACCAACAAACAAGCTTAACATATTCAATGAAGCGATGTTTAAGTGACAGATCACATAATCTGAAATTAATACTTCACTTTAATAACTCCATTTAAGGATTCTTACAACACAGTGAGCATAAACGGTATGTGCTATTTTTGTACAAAATAATGACTTAAAATGTGCTTACTAGATTATGGTTCAGTGAGCTGTTTGAACTCCCCAAATATGTTACGCATCAGTGATGGGTTGCTCTTTTTTTTACTACTGCTTTGGGCGTGCTCCCGTGACGCTTCTGTGCATAAGTGTCCGGGCGGAGCCTCCCATTGCTGCTACTACTGGTTCGCCCAATCCGGGCCGAATTAGGAGCAACCCATCTCTGTTACGCATGCATAAAAAAATAAAAGTTAAGAAATCCAAACTCTCACTCAGAACCTGCTACTAGTCCCTACCAGCTGGCCTGTTCATTAATTAACCTTTTCTTATCGTTCACATCCTTTTTGAAGTTCAATTACTACAACAGAACAAAACATTGCACCTGTAGTTATGCTGTACATTTATATTACTCTTATATAGTCTAGCAATATTTACATTTTCATTTTCCTACAATGATTTCTAGCATGGAATTTGTCTTTAGCCCCATCTCTTCTTTTTACAGGTATGCATAAGGTGGTCATTTTCACTCAATTATTAACCCAAGATCTTTTTCCTGAGCAGTCTCCGGGGATAATTGTGATAAGGGACATAAAACTGATGAGGTTGGATAATTAGATCCTTATAATGGTGTGATCAACAGTTAATAATTAAAGATAAATGTTCTAGTTTTCATTGTTAGCAAAAACTTCATTTCTTCAATATCTATGTTTGCCGTATGCTGCTAAAAAGGGGCTTCTAATTTTTAGCCTGTAGGCAATATTTCACAGATCACAGGGCTGATACAGCCACTTCCCTGTAAGGAATATAAAGAGGATTCAAACAAAGTGTTTATGTAATCCACAGTAACCAAAACCTCTTTTGAAAAGCAACAATATTAGTGTTCATTCTGTTCTCAATGTGTATGAAGATAAGGCTAATTTAAAGAAAAGCAAATAGCACATCTCTTCACTAGACATTCATTTTATTTCTTAGAAGCAAATTAAGCTATTCATAAATGAACTTTTATCTTAATACTGTTGTTCTGTACCCCAAATACTTTTCATTTTTCCCCTTTAGTCAATTAAAGACCAAGATGCTGACATTTATTTGAAAGTAAATCTAACTGAATTCAATTAAAGTTAATTATTTGATAAAACGGAAACTCAAATCTTGATTTTTCTTCTTTGATTGCTTTCCCACTTCTGTTCCTTTACTCAATTTTAGCCTTCTTGTCCAAATTTTTTGTAATTTTTCTCTCTACTGTATTTCACACTTCAGTCCATTTCTCATTTGGAAAATCTCCTTTGGAATTTTATTTGTCTTCATTCTTCAGTTTGATTAGCCACTGATGAGAATGCTGAGGGCTCTATTATACCTATTAAACTGCATTGTGCATTTGTACTTATTAAACAGTTGTATCTATATCCAAGCATATTTTTATGGTCTTGAGAGTTACAGTCTTAGATATGCCAGCAGTCCAGCTTGCACGTAACTCAGGTCTTGTCTGAGTTAACTCAGATCTTGTCTTCTCTATTCTTATTCACAATAGCATCTGACACAGAAGCCTAGGAATCAGTTGACAGAGTTGAGCAGGTTCTGAAGACTTTCCTTGTTCCCTTTTATTATTTATTATTTTAAAAAAAGGAGTTTTACACTCTAAGAAGTGTAAAACAGTAATAGTCAAAGATAAAAGAATATGCCTCAGCTGCCCCTTGAAAGGGTTCTTCAAGATTTACGGTACATAGTTTACAAGAATTGGAAATGCAACCTTTTGAAACTCTATAGTTGTGTCAGAGCCAAATTTGTTACTTTCCTCAGAACTACCCCATCTCTTGTTTGTAAGGAGGGAACAGAAGTAAGAAGAACCCAAGGAAGATTGTGAAGAGAACAGATATTGCAAGTGGCACGGGCAGCCAACTGGTTAAAAGACAGCTACCATGTGGCTGATAGGGGAAATCAGGGAACAAGCAGAGAGACAATAAATAATACTGTGCTATCCATAGTGAGATCTAGGGGCACTTGGGAAGTTCTCCCAGGTCTAGGTTGAATCAAACTATCAAGGCTATCTATCATAGTGCCTCTGTAGAAATGGAAAGTTGAGTGGTAGGAGAAAAGGAGAAAAAATTGTAGTAAGGCACACTTGTATCAATTCTTCTCAAATCCCTGCTTAACAAGTTTCTAGTGCTCCAAAACTGTTGTAAAGATCCTCCAATCTCTGTAAGTAGTACATTTTAGGGCTTATTTCCTTTTGATGTGCATATGTTTATTTCTTGTTGCCTCAGGTTCTATTATAAATTTCTTCCTTTACTGGGTAGACTTGACTACAAGCTGTAAACCTATTAAGCCATAAGATGATTCATTCACACTTCTTCACTTAACCTTTTACTTAGTGTGTATTTTCAGTACCTGGCTGCACTTGTATATACTGTATAGCCATCTTCCATTAAAAACGTTCTTTTTATCAAACTTAAAGCACCTTAATTGTGTTCTTATTTGATTTGTTTTTCAGCAAACTTGAAAGCAGTAGAGTATACAAGGCTTGAAATTAAATTTGAATGCTTCAGAATGTGTAAGTATACAAAACAGCACCTGTCTGCAATTCATTACAGTCACCATGTCTCTTTTTTAAACTATGGAGCTATTGTAGGAAGGTTTTGACTGCAGCCACAAGACTGTATTTATGGAGATTCTCAGTCATCCAGGTCATGGTTGTCCCAAAGATGCCCCCCCCTCCCGGAGTAACTGGACTTTTTGGGGAAGCTTCTTAGATGAGAAACGAAAGGTCTTCAAAGAACAATCAGATGTTTCAGAAGTCCAGTTGCCTATTGAAAAAGCACCTTTGTGACAACAATGACCTGGATGATTAAGAATCTCCATAGACATTCAGCTCCTTAAAACTTTAAAATCACTTACTTTAATAAGAGCTGTTAATTTTCTTCGCTTGGGACCCATTTTTTGTTCATTTTCTTCTGTAGTGTCTATGCTTTCTTCTTGATCTGTTTCTTTAACAACTGTAGTGTTAACTGATGGCTGAGACTGAAAAAAATGCCAGTATGTAAGTAACTGAGCAATAGATACTGGAAAAAAAGTGCAACAATATTTTCCATTCTAGTCAGTTAAAAGAATTTCCATATAAATATTTTATATTGCACATCAGGGTTTGAGTTTGACCTCAGGTGAGTGTGGGGGGCATGGCCAAGGTGGGTATGGTAAGCTCGATGTCACTCATGTCGGGGGCGACATGAGCTGTTTTTGGCTGTGATGGCCTCCTGCAACCCTCTGCCAGTGAAAACGGTACTCTAGAGGGCTGCGGGCAACCCTCACAAGCTCAGTTTTCAGCTGCAATAGGTACCACAGCCAGTCCATCACTGTTTCCAGGATGGCCCTGTGGGCCAGATTTAAGCACCCTGCGGGCTGGATCCAGCCCATGGGCCTTGAATTTGACACCCCTGATCTATCTGATTTCAGGGCAATGTATACAGTATGGTAAACAGAAACATCCAATTCTAGTTAATTTCAATTTGCTGCTACCCAAGATGTCAATGTGTATTAGTCCTTTCCTTTTCTACTATGTTAAGGTTTACCATGTTCATACTTTTTAATATCCTCAGCTCTTAATAGCATGTTGAGTACCATCTGACACAAGATCTCAATCATCTGATACTATATGTTAGTCATTTTATACTATCGTAGAGTTTTATTGGCAAAATTAAATGAGTGATTTTTCAATTACCTTCTCCATACAGGTGAAGGTTGACTTAAAAATTGTCAGTAAAATGACCAATTGCCTCCAACATCTTCCTATACCATTTTTGCCAATTCAAGTGTCTGCCTGCTTTAGCTGGCTAGGTGGTATGATCATCAAGCCTTGGGAGGCTCAGCTGGGAGCCTACTTTGTTGATGGAAGTTAAGGTGGCCTAGAAACCAGGAGATTGTGAATCCTAAGCCTGTCTTAGGAACAAGAGTCAGGTGGGACTTTTGGCCAGTCACTCTATCTCAGCCTAACCAGGGTTGTTATGGGGAAAATAGGAGGAAGGAGTATTATGAATGTTTACTGCTTTGAGGTACTTATAAACTTACAAAGGCGAGATTTAAAAAAAAAATCTAATAAACAAACAAGCAATAAACTTTCTTCTCTTCGCTCATCCCTCTTAGGAACACCTTACCATAATGATGATGGTCTAAGAGCATCTCATTACAATATTTAAATATAGCTGTTCAGTAAGTAACAATGAACTACGTTTAATTAGGTAATACTAAATGAATTAATTACCCCTGGGTGGCATTTTAGCAATTGTTCTCTTAAAATTGATATTAAATTGTTATTTTTAAAAACTTGCATTAGAAAAAAACCCTAATATTTTCAGGCTTACAGGATAAATGTTAAGTTCAATGAAACATACAATTCAATTAATATAAAATGACTATTGTACTATGGAAATCACTGCCATGTCAATGGTATGGCATACATTATATTTTTAATGATAGAAAACATGGAATCAAGCTTCTCTATCACTCTTTCTATGTGCTACTTTGGTTTCTAAGCGATTTCCACAATGTAGAATGTTTCTAGAATATTTTGTATTCTCCTGGAAATGAGAGATATACATATAATACTTATATCTCTCAATTATTTTGTCAGGGAATAGAGAAAAGAGGGCTTTCATTCTAAAATCTTCAGAACATTCCTTCTCTCAAGAATAAGAAACTTCCAATATTTGGGAACAAATATTTATGACTGTGTGAGAGGTCAATCACTGCAAATAGCATATAGGTGCTAGAAGTCCTTTCTAACTATTGCTTCCTATGGAAAACGGTAATAATGGATGTTACAGGAGAACTGGCTTTTGACTATATAATGGGTAGCTGTTATGATCTACTCTGTAAGCTTGGTCTATCCAACTACAATGAAAATGTTTTGAGATTTACTTTTTCTATAATCTAGCCAGTAATTTGGATTATAGCACATATAGAAACATAGATATTCTGAAAAAATCTTGAGATGCAAATTATTAATAGAAATCAAATTATAAGATAACTTACCGGCTGACTGGAAAATTTAACTTTGGGATTGTTCTCAATTTCCCACAATCCTTCATTAAAGCCCTTCCTTTTATTTAGCTTGCCATATTTATCTTTATTTTCAGTATAGGGAAATATATCTTTTGGTCCCAAAAATGCACTACAAAGGAAATAATGGGAAAAAATCTGCATAAGAGTATAATATTTACTCTTTACAAAAACTGTTTACAATATTTTTAAATGCTAGGATTTTACGCCACTTTGGACAGGAATAAGTACTCTTGATAAATATAGCATACTATGTGTCTTCTTACTAAATAATAATGAGCCATGCAATATTTACTGCTATGCAATGTAAAACTGGAAAGGAACAAGCAAGATACTGAAGTTTATATTTGATACCAATTAATCCAATAACATTCAGCTAGCTCAGCAACATTGTTGCAGTGACAACCAAACAGAAAGAACTGTATAATGCAAAATAGCTATGCTATAAAAAACTTTTGACATTTTATTAGCCTCAGTGACTACAATTATCTTTGATTCTATAGGTTTCAACATTGCTGCTATATACAAATTATGTCTCAAAAAACAAAAACTGCAACAAAAACCTTATCTTTTATCTCATTATCCGCACAGGCAATCAGTAGCCCTCATATTGCTGTTTTCAATCCTGACTCTTATTGCATTTATTTTTACAATTGTTTATAGCGTGCTCTCATCAGAAGATTCTGAGCAAGTCACAACATATTAAAACAGGAGTGTCATACTCAATTTCATTAAGGGCCACATCAGGATTGTGTTTGACCTCGGGGGGCTGGGTGAACATGGCCAGGGTTGGCATAGCCAGCTCAATGTCACTCGAGGCTGTTTTCAGTCATGAAGGCCCTCCTGGGCTCTATTTTCAGTCACAACGGCCGCCTGCAGCCCTCTACCAGTGAAAATTGAGCTTGGGGAGGCCACCTGCAGCCCTTCCGAGCTCTGTTTTGGGCCGCAATGGCTTCCTGAAACCTCGGCCGGGTTGCCTTCCCTAGCTCCATTTTCGCTGGCAGAATTGCAGGAGGCCGTCGCAGCCCAGAACAGAGCCCGGGAGGGCTGCCTATGCCCTCAGAGCTCCCTTTTGGCTGGCAGAGGCACCATGAGCCAGTCCTTCACTATTTTCAGAGTGGGCCGGTGAGCCAGATCTAAGCACCCCATGGGCTGGATCTGAGCCCCGGGCCTTGAGTTTGACACCCCTGTATTAAAATATTAAAAAGCAATAATAAATCAATCTTTCCAAACACCCTCACCCCTTATGGATTTCAATGACAATGGAAGCCAAATCCTCAGTAAATAAAAGTATTTTAGTGACCTTCTAAATAAGATGAGGGAGCACTACAAACTTCTGGTAGAAAAGTTGCAAAGTCTAGAAGCTAATTAGAAAAGGCCTACTGGTCTTTCATGGTCCCTGAAAGATGTTTTCACCAAGTAGGGAGATTCAGTTGTGGCAAGTTATTGTTCCTAGGGTAATCTTGTCCATGTCCAGATAGCCCTCAAATTAAAATCACAACAGAGACCAGAATCTCGCTTATTGAGCAAAGCAGTTATTAGGAAAGATGGCATGTGACTGCTTTACTCAATGACCACAATCCAGGCACTGTTACTGAACAGTAAAATTGAATGAATACATTCTACAGAATAAGCTGTATCTATTTGGAAGTACATTAATAAAGCATATGCTGACTGATTCATTTAGAATGATTGTCATAAAGGCTATTAAAGTGTCTCTTCCTTTTTTATGCACATTAAGTTAGTCCTTCTTTCTCTTAACTCTTCTCTATTTGTTATTACATTTCTGCCTTTCTGATACAGAAATATCCAGATAATCATTTGTTTTAGTAGAATGCAGGCAATGTACTTTTTCATTACAGTACTTAGTTTTACTGGTAGTTCTGGGCAATTATACAAATTTTGTCATGAAATTGAGGCACCTATGTGACTGGATCCAAGTTTATAATGGTTGCTAAGAGAATCATGATGTAAGTCTGAACCTATTCTTCTGAATTGGTATTTTTCACTGGAAAAAAAGTCACACATTGAGGTCATGTGACTGTGGGATGCTGCGAAGTTATAAATGTGAGTTAGTTATCAAGTGCCTGAAATGTGGTCATGTGATCACAGGTGTGGGGTGGTGCCATATTTTATGACACCCAGAACTGTCAGTAAGTTGAGGACTATCTCTAGTACTTATGGCAGACATAAATGGGTGCTAATGCTAAAGTTACATCTGTCTAATTCTAAGCACTTGGAGGCATGGTAGAAAACAGGAATAAAATAATCACCTTCTAAATGAAAACTAAAAGAAAGACAGCTTGTAAGCAAAGAATGACCAATTACTCTTGTTAGATAAATATTGACGGAAGATATACATTCTTGCATTTTAAAGTTGTACTGTCTTCACACCATCAAACTATAAGAATTGTAATGATTTGATATTGTAATTAGGGATGTTAACTGCCTATTTATCTTATTCCAGTTTTAGAAGAAAAGGCTTAGCGGCAAAATTTTCAGACATTATTAAAAAGAAATAATAAAATATTAGGGATTATTTGTCCCATTGTCTAAGGTAACTTTGCCCCAAAAAGACTTACGTTTCATGAGTACCAAAAAAGAATATAGGCATTTTATTTGTCGGTGGTTTCACTGCTCCATCAGGAACTTCATCAACCTACAGCAACAAACAACAACTATATAAAAAGATAAGTCTAATCCAAATATTTATAGGTAACAAAGGATTTTAAAAAAAGCAATGTGTTAAATGTAACCATAACATTTTTGTGTTCTTCATGAAAACTATAATTTGCTTCCATCCAAAACTGAAAGATGTGATTCCTCTAAGATTTACTTTAATAAGATAGTCCCTTTTAATAGTGGCATGCTTGGGACAATGAATGAATGTACACAATATCACTTAATAGAGATTAATCTAAGTATTCGTGACAAAAGCTTAAACAACAGCAGTATCTGAACATGGGAAATATAGATTTGTATATTACATTCATTCTGTCACTTGTAACAGCATCCTACTTGTGTCTATGCTAATAATTATGGAATATTTTCAAATTCTGACGTAGTCTCTCCATCTTGCTCAGAGTGACTCTGGATAATGAGATAGGTGGCATATAAATTTAATAAATAAATCTAGGTCAAAGCACATGAAAAACTAGTTGTTTTATTCAGTTTGCTTTATTTGGGCTTAGTTTAATCTATGTAGCCAAGTTTACTGTTCTTTAGAAGTCTACTGGCAATTTACAATACAGGAAAGATTATTTATTTTAATGAAGTCTCCCTCAAGTCAAACTCAACTCCTAGTTCCTGCCTAAGAATATATGTGTTATTTATTATTTATTTATTTATTTATTATTAGCGTTTATATACCGCCCCCTCTCCCGAAAGGGACTCGGGGCGGTGTACAGTCCGTACCAAAATACAACAGATTAAAACGTAGAAATAACTATATAAATACATGTATAAGAGGAGGGTAAAATGTGCCAAACTGTACAGCTAATAAATAAATCAATACAAAAGTTTAAAATATCAAGTTAAATTTAAAACAATATCCCTCTAAAAACCAGTAAGAATGTGTATGCCAGGAGGTAGACGTTAAAATTATGCCAAACCAGCCAGTCGGAACAGGTGTGTTTTCAGTTTCTGTCGGAAGGAGCGGAGGTCAGTAGTGGTTCTAATATCGGGGGGGAGGTCATTCCAGAGGGTTGGGCCCATCACAGAGAAGGCCCTACTCCTTGGTGTCGCCCGTTGGCATTGCCTCGTGGACGGCACCAAGAGAAGGCCCTCCCTGTGAGAGCGGATTGGCCGCAGGGATGTATGTGGGAGGATGCGATCCCGCAGGTAACTAGGCCCTATGCCATGGAGCGCTTTAAAGATGGTAATCAGAACCTTGAAACGCACCCGAAAGACCACAGGTAGCCAGTGCAGCTCGTGCAGGAGAGGTGTTACGTGGGAGTACCTAGTACTCCCCATGACTACCTGCGCAGCTGCGTTCTGGACTAGCTGCAGTCTTCGGGCGCGTCCCAAGGGAAGCCCCATGTAGAGAGCGTTACAGTAGTCCAGGCGAGACGTCACCAGTGCATGAGTGACTGTGCGTAGGGCATCACGGTCCAGAAGGGGGCGCAATTGGCGCACCAGGCGAACCTGGTGGAACGCCCCCCTTGCCACGGCTGCCACATGATCATCCATTGACAGCCGGGCGTCTAGGAGGACGCCCAAATTGCGCGCCCGTTCCACAGGGGGCAATTGTTCGCCCCCTATGGCCAGTGATGGAATCAACTAAATAAATAAATAAATAAATAATAAATAATTTATGTATATTTTTCTTTATAAACAGCATACTGGCTTGCTACTATCACTTTTGTGGATTTTTAAAAAAACATTGTCTTGCTATTTCCTGGTAGTCTTCCATTCAATGGTACCCAAATCCAATCCTGCTTAGCTTTTGGGGATCAACCAGGATTGGAGAGAAACTACTTATTTTCCTGTTATTGTAGAGACAGCAGCCAGACTGGGTATGCTCCGTCCATTAACCAATCGGACGGAGTCTACACTTATGATGTCATTGGGCCCTTGTGGCTCCTCCCCAGTTTCAGACTCAGTCCAACCTGGACTGGCTGTGAGAATTGATCTCTCCTCCAAATTATTTAATTATATCTTTAATTGGTGAATTTTCCCCCCCAAAATTGTTGTTCCTTTAAATTGGTTCCTTAAATAATCCTTTATTCTACAAATTAGAGGGAAATTCGAAACTGATCTCAGGCTGCCTCTCCTCAGCTGTCTGATTGCCTGCGGCCACGAGTTCGCTCAGGAAGCCTGCCTTGCAATCAGATCGGCCAGCTCACGAGCTACGGCTCCACAGCTGTTCCCCATGGCGCTCCTTGATTCTGGGCGTTCGGAGGGACGTGCAACCAGCCACTTCGCGCGCAGCGGTTCCAGGCGAGTCTGGTGGCCATTCTGCAGATTGCCTGGACACACTTAGTATTGTCGGCCATTTTACGGTCAGAAAAGTCCGCCAAGATAGCGGTGGCCATTTTGAGGCTTGGAAAAGTCTCAGAGAAAAAAAGTTGTCCATTTTGGACTCATCTTAGGGGTCTCCAACGTCCAAGCAGACTGGCTGAGCTGGACAACGATAGATCAGGCGGAGTGGACCATCCATCCGAGCCTCTTCCATCGACTGACACTATGGTTCGGCCTCCCAGTCCTAGACCTGTTAGCGATGGCAGACAACAACCAGGTACCCAGGTATTACTCGAGGTTCATGGACCCCATGGCAGAAGAAGTAAATGCTCTCAGATGCCAGTGGCCCAGGGGTCTCCTGTATGCATTTCCTCCCCTTCCCCTCATTCAGAGGGTAATTCAAAAAATGCTGGAGCAGGAGCAGAACTGTTGCTGCTAGCGCCGAATTGGCCACACCGGCCTTGGTATGCTGACCTAGTGACTCTGTCAATCTCCATCCCATGGCACATCCCACGGTCTCTCCTGTCTCTACACCAAGGGTCAGTTTGTCATCCTGGTCCCCAGTGACTGCAGTTAACCGCATGGCGATTGAGCGGCAAGCCTTAACAGCTGATAACATCTCCCTCGACGTCATTGCTACCATTCAGGCATCACGCAGAAGCTCTACTAATCGCATTTATCATGCCATGTGGTGGACATTTGCTCTGTGGTGTTCCAACCAGACTGTTGACCCACTTAGGGCATCCATTCCGCAGATATTGGACTTCCTGCAGAGGGGGCTTGATCAGGGACTTACCCCTAACACGCTACGCTGACAGTTGGCCGCTCTGGTCTCTGTTCTGGACGGCCTGGCATCCGAACATCTGCCTTCTCACCCCTTGATTCAGAGATTTCACCGTGGAGTGTCCAACCTGCGTCCTCCTGCCATACAGACTTTCACTTTTTGCTCACAATTCTCACTTGCGTCTACAGTTTTTCCTTCATCTGAAACTGGGGAGGAGCCACAAGGGCACGATGACATCATAAGTGTAGACTCAGTTCGATTGGTTAAGGGACGGAGCATACCCAGTCTGGCTGCTGTCTCATCTCTACCAGAAAATGAGCGTATCAGGTAAGAACCAACGCCCATTTTGACTTTTATTTTCAATAGTCTATTACTCTAAGGAATCATTCAGCGTCAAGATAATAGAAGGTTGCATGGTATAGTTGCCTACATGTCAACGAAGAAAGTTTAAAGGGAATGTCCAATATATAAATGCTCAATTAGATTTTATCCAGAATGGTCATTCTATTTATTTAAACATGAACAAGAACAACTGCTAACTATATTGTCAACTAACAGCAAACGGAGATCAGTTTTTTCTATATGTTCAAACTTCTCACTGAATTTGATACTCATTAGTTTTTCTACTTTAGAGCCATTTAATTCTCCATTTATATTTTATTCTACCTAGATATATACTTCATTAATCAACAACAGTTAACCACACATCAGATATGAGCTTCTGAATGCTCATGGCACAACGCAGGTGTGAATCTTTGAGTGCTAAAACTTTTTTGGTTTCTTGTATTTTAACATAATCATGTAATTGCTAAGGATGTGGTACACTTCGCATCGGAAACCTAATGGTGCTTTGAAGTGGGTATAGGCATGCATACCATAACTGTCAGTGTCTCCTTAAATAAGATGCATCTTGTAGAATTTCCTGATAGCTGCCAATCACAGAAAAATACCTTATTTGAGAAAGGACCCACAAGCTATTTTGGAGCAGGCATTGGTGCACTGTCTGTGTCTTAAGACAAATTCATATTATTCCTGGGATCATGCAACTGTGTAATCCCTGGATAACATAGCTTTGTTTGGTGAATGGAGGAATGCTATCTCCAAACAACATTTTGGTTTCTGATTAAAAATGCAGTACATCTATGTTTTCTTCTGGAATACAGAGATTCGTATAAAAAAGGAAAACAATGCAAACACAAACCTTTCTGTCTTTATTTACTCATTAATGCAATAATCCCTTAACATATTGAATAAACAGGTTATAATCCAATTGTGATCATTTATATTTGTCGGATATAAACTGTTTAGAAAGTGTAGTTTTGCATTAAAATGAAAAAAGAGAAGCTAATATTTTTTTACCAACTGCTACTTCATGTTGTTAATCAATAGTTTGAATGATATAGTCAAAGGAGTGAACATAATGTGTTTAGTGGTTAGGTGAAAAAGGGAAATCCAGAAATGGCGGGTTCTAATATCAAAAGACAGATTTTGTTCCACTGGACTACTACAAAGCTATTCACTTTCTACTATAATTGCTAATCTGGGAAAAAAACCACAACGCGATAAGAGTGCAGCTGCAAAATTATGAAGACTTGGCTGTGAACTACGGTAGTTTTCTACATTTTGAAGAGCTGGATCTGTAGTTTGTTGAAATCTTAAGTTACATTTAACAGCAATTATATAACTTCACTAAACACTTTTGGGCATCTATACAATTTCTACACTGCATTCAGTAGCACTAGTAAATCATCTGATATTTTAAAGCTAACAGAAATAAAATTATACATTTAAGAGTCCTTTAAAACCAGACTATCGTTTTAATTAATTTTTAAAAGCTTACTCTACAAGCAGGTTACCAAGTTACAAACCATCTGATTTGGGCAAAGTCAACGTTAGATCCGTAGTGCTGAAATTGTAGTCACACAACATGCTAACTCATCAACAGACTGAATTGTCCCAGTCCGCACATCCTTCTAAGCAATAAAACTCAATAGGCTGAAGGTGCTGAACTGAATCCAAAAGTAGCCTGCCACTTTTAGGGTACTGAATTGACACTATGTACCCGAAGGAGTATATCAGAATAACAAGAGTTTTGAAGGGACCTTGTAGGTCATTTAGTCCAGCGGTCACCAACTGGTGGTCTGTGAGAAAATGTTGGTGGTCTGCAGAAAAATGATTTGCATTTTTATATTGCACTAAATACTTTTTTTAAAAAAATTCATAGTAGTGGTCTGCGGGATTTAAAATTATGAATTAAGTGGTCCCGGAGGTCTGAAAGGTTGGCAACCCCTGATCTATCCCAACGTCTCCCCACACAAGCAGGAGTGTCTATACCATTTTTGACAATCTCTTCTTGAAAGATTCCAGTGATGAAGGACCCAAAACTTCTGAGGGCAAGCTGTTCCTTGGGTTGATTGTTCTCACAGTCAGAAAATTTTTCCTTAATGTTTAGGGTGAATCTCTCCTTGATCAGTTTCCATCCATTATTCCTTGTCTGGCTTTTGGGTGCTGTGGAGAATAGGTTGTAGATCACACCCCATCAAAACAAGAAGGCTAAAAAAAACAGCATGTGGAGTATCTGGGTATGGAACTGGGTATGTCTAGTTTAATTAAAAGAAGGACTAGGGGAGACATGATAGCAGTGTTCCAATATCTCAGGGGTTTCCACAAAGGAGAGGGAGCCAAACTATTCTCCAAGGCACCTGAGGGTAGAACAAGAAGCAATGGGTGGAAACTAATCAAGGAGAGAAGCAACTTAGAACTGAGGAGAAATTTCCTGATAGTTAGAACAATTAATCAGTGGAACAGCTTGCCTCCAGAAGTTGTGAATGCCCCAACACTGGAAGTCTTTAAGGTGTTGCATAACCATTTGTCTGAAGGGGTGTAGGGTTTCCTGCCAAAGCAGGAGGTTGGACTAGAAGACCTCCAAGGTCCCTTCCAACTGTTATTCTATATGTATAATGCGACTTCCACCAAACAAACACGCCCACCCCCCACCCCCCCAAACTAAGGCCAAGGAGATACATTAAGTTCAAAGGGAGATTTTCAAGGACCTGCCAGGGACCCCTCACAGCAAAAAGGGTCGATCGGTCAGGTCCTGAAGTCTCCGGAGGCTTTCCCTCCCTTTAAACCGGGAAAACAGCGGGAGGCGAAAGGAAAGGAAGGGACGGAGCCGAAAGGGGGCTTACCCGGGCTGGCCAATGGGGATAGCCTTTCATTTTGGCGAAGATCAGGTCCCCCGGTTTGAAATCGCGGCTCATGTTGCTCCTTCTCGCTGCGCTGGCGGGGAGGGGGAAAGGCGAGTCAAGTCTGCGGAGGGAACCGAGCGGGGCTGCTGCAGGCGAGCGCCGTCCTCAAAAACATAAACCGCTGTTCCGCGGGCGGAGCGAGAGAAGGAGAAGGAAAGGCGGTAGGGGAGAGGCTGAAGGGAGCAGCGCACGGCTGTTAAGCCCAGTGCCCTTCACCCCTTTCCCCCGACGGGTTCGGGGTTGCGCCACAGAAACCGCCCAACCCGCCCTTCTCCCGGCGGCGGCGGCGGCAGTTCCCGCCAACCCAAGCCTTCATCCTTCCCGTTTTGGCGGGAAGAAAAGTCCCCCATCATCAGGAGAAAGAAAGAAAAGGGCAGCCACCCTCTTTCTCCCTGCCGCCGCCGGAGCGCGACCATCCCCGATCCCCGCTTACCTGACCCGCGCGCACGCGCGCCGAACCCTCTCCCACACCCCCACCTCCTCCTACCCCGCCGCGGCTATCCCGTTGCTCTACCTTCCCCCTCCCCCCGCAATAGCCAAACCGCGGCCGCCGCGAGCTCGAGGGCGCGCACCCGCCGCTCCTCACGCCAGCCGCCTCGGAGGCTCGCTCCGACTCGGCGCGCACCAAAAGATTTGCCTCGAAATCAGGGGGTGGTGAGGGGGTGAAAGCCAGGTGGGAGAAGCTGCGAGTACAGTTCTCTGGCCCGTCCTGGTTGTCTTACTGGGTAGGGGATGAGCGGTGTATTGAAGTCGAGAGAAAGAGGGTGGTGGGGAAAGGTCCAAGAGCCGGCCCAAGAGCCTCATTGATCGGGATCCTCCTCTTTCGAGCACAATGGTTCGCTCCGCCTTCTCCTCCTGTTGGCGCGTTCTTGCAAGGCCGTAAGGCAAACAAGAGGGAGTTCGTTATCAGCGCGGGGGCGGGGTGTGCTTCAACTTTGAATGGGCCTAATGGTATCGCCAAAGGGTCAGCCGCAGGTTCCCTTAACATCCAATGCAGAGCCAGGTTTTGTTGGTGTGGGGTACTTGACCCTCCTGGGACAAACAAACAAAAACAAAAAAAGGTCATATTTATTGGGTTTCCTATATTGCTCCGTGGAAAGGACATAAAAGGTTTGCATTCAGCCGGATGCAGCGTGTTTTCTTTCGAGAATAAGTCAGGCTGGCTTTGATAGAAACTTGCTCCGGATGAAGGTTTGCCGAGTACAATTTGAGTAGGTTTGTAGTAGGACTCATGCTCTAGTTTGTTTTACAATTTTTTCATTCTCTTCCAAGATCTCCAGTGAAAACAAGGCAGTGAAATGTAAAAATAATGGCTGAGCTTTCGGGAAAATGCTGCCAATCCAGGCAGATTTTTTAAAATAATGATAGTTAAGGACGTATTTAGATTTTAAAAAGTAAATACATAAATAATATGGGTTTTAAATTGCACTGCACAATATGACTTGATTAAAGCTCTGTATTTGGAAATTGTGTCGCCAAGCAGAGTCTTGATGTAGCTTTTAATAACAGTAGCTATTAATAAAAAAAGACTGTTCATATAATATGCTTTCTGACTAATAGTTAAATTTATACTTAACTCAGTTTCGTAGTATATCACATTGAGCCGCAACTGCTGGGTTTTCATACCTTGCTTATTTATCAAACTGATATCTCACAAATGTGACTCTTGCATGTTTAATTTTGCCAGTATAGTTACTATTAAACTGGTGTGACTAAAAGATATTTAGCTCACTGGCTCTTTTCAAACTGATTATGGCATTGTGAGTTCAATATTCTGTGCCAAAATTCAGCAGAGACCTACCTTCATTTTTGTATAGAAAGCATACTAGAATGTAGACTTTTCAATGTTGATTATTTTATATATATGACTAATTTATACTTTACCTTTTCTTCAGAGGCTTGAGGCATCTTTATAATCCTGGCCCCATTTTTGCCCTACAAAACAATCTGTGAGCCAAGACAGAGAGTGACAGGCACAGAGTCACAATGGGCCTTCACAGCTGTGGTAGACCTGAACCAGCCTAGTACTTTAATCACTATATCATTCTAGCTTTTTACAAAATAACTGTAATTAAATCTTTTCTGCTAGGTTTGCATAATACTCTAGGCTAAAATGTGGTTGTTTTGTGGCTCAGAGTGTTGTAAAATGCAGTCAGTGAGGTTAGTTTTCTGTTTCTTGAAATAATAATTGGATTTATTTGGTATACAGAATTTATTACCTTTGTGATAAACAGCTGCATAAAGCAACATTGTGCCTTGGATAACAGCATGAATAATCTCAGGCTGGATGGGTAGAAGGAGATGATGCATGTGGCATGACAGAAAGTGACCCAACTCTCTTCCTGATTTTCCAGAAGTCTTTGCTTGATTGCTAGAGGGAACAGAATTATAGTTCATCTGAATGTTGATTTAATCTTATATAACATGTATGTATGTACCTGCCATCAATTCAAATCCATATTCAACTAGAAAATAGGTACCCTGGAACCTATTTTTCCACTCAGTTGAATTGGTCATAGCCTTATAATGACTTAAAATACTGCCATGAGCTTCAAAAAGGGAATAATGAATACAAATGCAATAAATCTAGTGCTCACATCTTCTAAATAACATGAAATACTGCCATTTCTTCATGAGTAGCTTTGTGCAGGTGATACTAGCTGGATTTATACAATACACTAATATTAAACACAGATGGCTAATTCAAAGTGTAAGGTAAGCATTGTCATATTAGATACAATTGTATATTCAATATTGAAAACTATGATGGTACAAAGAACAAAATATATGCTGTGAAGTTCAGAGTGCCATTTCATAGCCTAATAAGTGTCTGTAATTGCATTCTAACTAATATCTACTTAATATGTTGCTTTAGAAAAGTTGCCTTGTGCAATATAAAATTATACTGATTGGATTTGCACAAGACACGCTAAGGAATCAAATACATAGCCACATTTTATGCCAGTATATACTGCAAATTCAGTCATTGAAGGTTTGGGTAAAAGAAGAAATATTGCATTCCTTAATGAAATTGGATGTGCTTTCCAATTACTCTTGACTCCTGGTAACTGCCTGAATGAGTCCCTACAGTTTCCTTGGCAAGTTTTTCAGAAGCGCTTGCTTTTGCCGCCTTCCCAGGGCTGAGAAGGAATAACTGGCTGAGAGTAATCCAGAAAACAATGCAACCAACTCCACCCCCACCCCCCACCCCAAATTAAACAATATTACAAACAAACTCTTAAAAACTTTAGAACATAATCTGCGGAGAGCACCATTATGTTGTATCTAAAAGTACAACTTCTTAGCAGGCTTTCCACCAATATCACTGGACTTCTAAACCAATTGACAAAAGCCATGTTTTCAGGCTCTTCTGAAAGGCCAACAAAGAAGGGACCAATCTTGCCTCAGGTCAAATGATATTTTAAAGGGTGGACTGTCAGAAAAAGGCCTCTTCTTGGGTGCCATCCGCTGACATTCCTTTGTAGACTGGATCTGCAATGTGCCCTTTCTGCCAGATCTCATGGGACTAGTAGATGTAATTGGGATGAGGTGGTTCCACAAATATCCCAGCCTCATGTCAAGTAGGGCTTTATAGATCAGCAGCAGCTTGAAGCAAACTGATATCCAATATAACTTGCAGGGCAGAGGTGTAATATGTGCTGATCTAAGTGCACATAATTGTCCATGCTGCTGCATTTTGCACTAGCTGAACCTTCTAGATTATCTTCAAAGCCAGGTCCATGTAGAGTGCATTACAGTAATCCATCCATCCATAAATCACTGCATTGAATACAAACAAAAATGCATTTCAAAAACCAAAATTAGTGCTTTCAACTATCTGAATGTCTAGATTTCCAGATTGGATACAGAAAAAAACTACTGCTAGAGCAATGTTGAATTTATGTTTTTCAGGAACGGTTTTAGGAGTATAAACAGATTAGAGCTGTCCCACAATATTTTCTGGCATGCCTACTCTATTATTATGACTTTTTAAGGAAAAAAGTAGACCAGATTTAAGTCTCTTGTGTGCTTAGTTTTGAATAATAAAAGCAGGCTATCTTCCTCCTAGGCTAGTTCAAATGCAGATTTAAAAGAAAACAGGTATAATATCCACAAACTGTTTTAGTTTTGCTAATGTTTTCACCCCACAGGGAAAACTTTTTGATTTGAGCTGAATTGCTTTGGGTACAACCCCCCCCCCCTCTGAAACTATTGATGCTATTCTTTTAAAAATGATAAATGTTCCCACTGTAAGGGAAATAGCTCCCAGGATTAGATTGTATTGTAAAACATGCTTACAGGATTATATTCAAACTCCGACAATTAAAAATGGGTTTCCTTTCATTTTCCTTCCACTTTTTTTCTAACTTCAACCTTGTATCCTTTCTCCATCAGTTTCCAATAGCACCATCTTCAAAATAGGAAAAAAGAAGAGTAGAAGAATATACTGTACCCTTACTTAATACAATCCATGTAATTGAGTCAATTCTACAGAACAAGAAACAAAATAATATGTTTTAAATTATTACTAATAAAATTGGAATCTGCTGATCATGTAGAACTCTTGAATGGTTTGAATGCTCATTTTTTTAAAAAATGTATTTGTGCTTATACATTATATCTATAGATACATCCTACTCATATCAGTGGATTTTGTACATTGGTTAATTTCATTGCGTTCATATGAATGAGACTGAGTAAATTTAATAATCCCATTATATAGACTAGCTTTGGGAATATTGTTTCTGAAAGCTTTATTTCATTGTGTTAACTTTTGATGGGAAATAATAGCCTGGATTAAATGAATGTATATCTATTGTTATTTATCTTGCTTCTGAAACAAAAGATATTTTAGCAGCAATGATTTCCATCTTTGTAGAAGAATGCACTGAAACCTATATTGTAATGGCTATTGTCTTGCTTAAAAACTGTAAGGTATACTTGAACCAAATACTCATTTGACAAGCAGAATAGATAAATTAGATCTCCCAAAGAGGCCAATTGCCATTCAAGGATATCTCACTTTGGCCAAAGTTGACCTTCATTTTATGCTTTCTTAATTCAAACAGATACATACCATAATTCCACAAAATGTAAAGTTCTTCAGGTGTAGAATATCATGTTCTACAGATAGAATTGCCTTGAGCAATTAATGGAAATATATTCCAGGGCATATAAAATAGTTGCTTGGAGTCAAGGATTTCTTTATGAATGCATGAAAGTAAATAACACAATTTAGAGATGCCTGTCTGTTTAAAAAGAAACATTTGTTCTAAAATAGTCTAAAAATTATAATCTGCAAATATTCAAATTAGATTGTAATCACTATGCAGAAGTACTATAGCAGAAGGCTGAATTTCTACCTATATTTTCACAATTTCTATTTTATATCCAATTCTTCCAGGAATAGGCCAGGAATAGTGGACACACGTCAGTCTTTAATTTTTGAGTTGTTTCTTTTTCTGTGACAACCTTGATTAAGAGACTGAAGTAGTGTCATTTTAAAGATTGTCATTTAAAGTCAGATATTAAGATGAAACTTTAACCACTATTTTAACACGATTTGTTGATTGTTAGCTCCCCTAAACCCTAACTTCCATCCTGTTCGATCCTGGGCAGAAGAAATACGTTGAAATTAACTCTTTCTTCTGATATAGACACAGGTACTATGGGATGCTATAGAGAGCCAAAAATTGATTGTTCCATTTGTGGTTACTTTTCCATGTTTTTTTAAAATACCTAAAATACCTCTGTATTCTGCATCAGTTGAAACTTCTGGATACTCTTCAAGGGCATCCCCACGTAAAGCACATTACAGTATTCCAATCTGGAGGTGACTAGAACCTGGGACTGAGTGGAGCCTCCTGATCAAGGGAGTACAACTGATGCATATAATATGAAGCTGTGCAATGCTCCCTCAGCCACAACCTCTCCCAGTTCTTTGACGAATAGTGAGTCTAGGAACTCAAGATTATGCACCAGATATGTCTGGGGCAGTATCACCAGATCAGCTGCAAAAGTCATACACAGCAGTAGATTAAACTAGACAGGGCTGTCAAACTCCTGGCCCATGGGCCTGATGTGTCACATGTTGGCCACGGCCAGTTTAGTGAAGGGGGGGAATTACAGATAGGTCACGTGATGCTGCTGTGCCAACATGAGTGTGACACCCCTGAGTTAGTAGTATTTGGAGACAGTGTAAGACCAAAAGAGTTGACCATAGATGTTCCATCTGGGTTCTTTGCAATATGCTCTCTTGAAAAGTAATGATTTATTGTGGTATATGGATTCAGTGAACAAAATTCATTGTTTATAAACAGTTGTAATTAAATGATACTCAGCAAGATTGCTGTATGAATTGCAGTATATTTTCTTTAAAAAGATAAAAGATTTTTTATTTTGAATATTACAATTGCGATTTAATAAAAATGAACTGCAATACGTAAAACAATGTGAAAATACATTCCACTGAATCCAGGAAGCTAAAATGTTAGTACCCGTGCTAAAGTGCCGAGGACAGCAAAAGCAACTCACGCATCTATTTTCCTCCCCATCCATTATTAGCGTCAACCCGTTAACAGCGCCTATAAATTCTTAAAGCGGCAAACAGAGCGGGAGCAAAATGTTTACAACACACTCCTTTAGCGCATGCCCTGTTTAACTGATTGAAGCAAACAGAGTGAGGGCGAATAATCCTCCCGTTTAGAACGCGTTACGTCACAATTTCACATTCTTCCAATGGGTAGCCTGAGACCGGAAAACGACGGGAAGCCGCTGAGCGAACCGCTAGTAGTTGCTCTCTAACCGGAAAAAGCCGTTGTAAAGGCAGTGTGAAGCTAGCATGAATGTCCGAGCTTTCCTGTTACTCTCTGGGTCCTAAAGCCTGCCCAGAAAAAAACCCGGTGCCTTGCAGATTGTTCATATCGGTAGCTTGGCGATCTCATGATTCCTGCTTTCAAATACAGGCGCGGCAAACAGGTACGAAGATGGGAGGGCGGCAGATTTCGACGGTGGTGTTACGGTAGATTGGTAGGAGGGAAGAGTTGGAAACCAGGAGGAGGAGGAATGTTTTGTGCTGAAGACAAACAAACACCTAAAATCTATTAATTGCAGATTTCCGTCGGTTAATCCGGATTGATCAACGAGGTATGAAACAGGGATTACAAGCAGCGGTAATAAATCCGGCAAATTCTCCTACGGTTGTTGCCCTTATAAAGAGGAATACTCGTTGATAGGAAGCAGGATGAAAGTAATATAAATTCACTCGCGGAGTCTTCCGTAGCCCTGAGGCGGTATAATGAGAAAACTGCCACTTGTTGAACCCTTTGAGTTTTTTCTAAGCTATGAATTAGGGACTTAGGTGTGAAGAAGTTATCTCAAGTCCTGCCCGATATGAACTTGCTCTATATAAACGATAGAAACTTGACAACGTACAAATGACACCTTTTGCCCCTCTTTCAAAGGTGCTTTCCTGGTAGATGATATAAAAATCCTACTCTATGCCAATTGATGGTTCCGATTTGTTTCAACCATTTAAAAATAAGATAAATAAGACCTGTTGCTAAGCAACTTGACTTGACCACGGGAATGAAGCTTTAGAGCAGCCTGATGGCAAAAAGGAATGATGGGACTCTTAACTGGGTATGATTTTGGCATCCCTCTATTTAGTAAACATTAGGAAGATGGGTTGTATCCACAGTTCCATCCTCTCAGCCCTTTGAGGTTGGCTGGATCGGGAAACAGACACCCAAAAGATCCCAGAAAAGTCACTTTATTGTTGCACTGTGTAATAACTGAATCTTGAAAATTTGACATATTGTCTCCCCGTCCCAGTTTCCCCCATATCAGAGAGGATCAAGGTGGAACAATCCTGAGTTTCTCATTCCCTCATTCCCTTTCAAGGGTATGTTGATGTTTACACAGCAGCTGTTGATATACTTTCTTCAAGACCATCTTGTACTCACACACCTTGTACTCACACACTTTACACCAGGGTTCCCAAACTATGAGTTATACCTCCCTTGAGGGAGGTCCAGAGAGAATCCGTGTGTGTGTGCGCGCATGTGTGTGTGCAGAATTGTTTAGTTGTACGTTGTTACAAGGTGTACATTGTCCACCATTCGCAAAGTTTCATGTTATCGATTTAATTATTTGTGTTCATTTTTACATTTGGTTTTTTAGGGGAAGAATGAACATCAAGATTATATTAAAGAGAGATATAAAGGCAGAAAGTTTAGGAGCCCTGTCTTGAATTGAGCTAGACAGTCTGTATGATCCAGAAGACTTATTTGGATATAGTTTGGGGTCTTTGTTCTGGGTTTTAGATTATAGTAGCAACAAGGATCTGACAAAATTTATGTTTTTTTCTTAAGCCTATTTTTTATTTCTTAAGCTGTTTCTTAAACCTATAATCTATTTTTGTAACATGAAGATGAGTGGAGATGGAAATAATAAAGCTAATAAAGAAAGTTAAAGTTAATTTTATGACTCTTGGGATTATCATTGCTGGCTTCAGTAAACTATTGGGCATATACTTTAATAATAAATAATTCTACAATTTGTGATTAAATCCAAATACATTACTGCAAAAATGATGTGACGGAGATGTTTGTTTAAATCTGTGTATTATAGGTTTTAATGTGACTTCAAGAAGTTGGAAAACAAATGATGTTCGAAATCTTGTGGTGCAGACAATATTACCTATGACAATAGCATTGTACGTTCAGAGAACATAAAGCAGAAAATTAGTTGTAATGGATTCTCAAGTGAATTACTCCGTCTCTGAAATGAAACGGTGAGTTTAATTCCTATAATTAATAAAAAATACAGTTATGAAAATTTCTATTCTCTGAATAATATTCTTGACCATGCCATTTTCTGCCATTTTCTAGTTCTATGATATGAAATTTCTAATAGAATGTTAACTGCAGGAAATGCATATTTGGGAAAAAATGTTTAGTACAGATGAGTACTTAGTACTTTAGTACAATTGAGAATGTACAAATCATGCTATTAATACTTCATAATTTCAGAATTCACAGTAATATTACTGCAGTCGCTAGCAGGTAATTTAAGCCATCCATAGTGCTGGTATCTTAGTGGAAGTTCAGCTTTCTGTAGGATTGTGTTAGCTTACTATAGTTGCTTTTAAAAGTAATTCCTGACACCTGCATCACAAAATCATTAGCAAGTTTTGGTTGGAAATAATAGACAAATATGGGATTGTGCTATAAATGTATCTAAGACAACATCCACTGATAAAGCATTTCTGAAATTCCTTTAAGAATATACACACATACATATAAACATATACTATAACCCCCCCCCCCCACACACACACATGCATACATAAGGTTTTGATGGGTTTCAGTCCAGTTTTGCTAATTAACAAAACATCACTTATTTTCCAAATTCTGTATTTTACTTATCAAATACAATGGCAACTATTAGGGTAACAAAATTGATAAAATTTCAGCTTCTGTTCTAATGAACAGGAGCATTTCAACTGTGAGATTAAAATTATTCAGAGAAGTGTACTTCGTCCCCTTCAGAAGTTTGTTTCCATTTTCTCTTCAAGATGTGATATTTCATGAAATCTTTTAAAAACTTTGTATATTGCCTGCTGACAATTCATGTTTTTTTTAAAAAATGGAACAGCTTGGCTTTTCCTCTTGTTTTATCATGTTTATATTTTTATTTTCCTGCTTACTATCATGTTATGTGATATCTGTATCATTGTTTTTATTCCTGAATTGTTCTGCCAGTCACTTCCTATGTTATATGAAAAGTGGATGCTGTACTTTAAAAAGTTGCTTAGTTTTCCGTGTATGGTATATTATGTAAAATAAAATGGGTATTTTATCACACTTCCTCAACTGTCAATGCAAGGAAAAAACCCTTGTTATTCCATTGGAGTGGTTGCCATAGTTACCTCAGTAACTTAGGTACACGATTTCGTTTTGTTTTGTGAACTTCTCCCTTTTATTTGAGAAGCTGAATGAGGTTTGTGAATTAAAAATTATACGCAACTTTCATATATTTTATATTTTGGTGCCTAAAAAGATAACATTAAGAGAGTTCTATGTGTGCATCTTCCACTAATTATGAATTATTAGTAATTAGAGTTGAGGCTGGGTTCATCAGGGTAAACTTATTTTCCCTGGACATCAAGGAAGCCAGTCAACATCTCCCTCTGTTTCTCATTAAATGAATGTATAGGGACTGGCAAAATGCAAAACATGTATACTTTAAAAGCTATGCACACGAAATATTTTATTTGTTGCAGTTATCATGATAAGCCATTCTTCCTGGACTTTCCCCTTCTACAAAATTATTAGAACTGCATTATTAATGATCAATACTGCCACATTTTTCTAAGTAGAGTAGAAGAAAATAAACATTAATTTTAATTTTATTTCTTCAAGAGAGAGAAAGTAACAGATGTAAGGTTTGAAAAAGATTGACTTTTATCATGAGCGGCATCATTTGTGTTTATTTCTACCTTGCCTTCATTTTTCAGGGCGACTCACAATCCTTCAAATATATATTTGTTCTATTTGTACTGATAAATAATACATACATACATACATACATACATACATATATATATATATATGAATTTTTAAATCAGTACAGTTAGAATTAAATACAAAAAGTTGATAATCTTTAAAATGTCCTTCAGTGAACTACAGACGCAAATGTAGGTAGCTTCAGATACATTCTTGAATGCAGAGGTTGTGAACTGGCAGCAAAACAGTTCCATTAATAGCCACCTCCAGAGTATATTATTACCTTGGAAACAAATCTTATAAATTGAATGGGACTTAGTTCTGAGTAAGAAATTCAACCTTGCTGCCTTGATTATTTGAAAATTCAGAGCTGGTATGTGACTGAGACCATTCTTGGTAAAAAAAAAACCTTTTATTTTTAAACAGGAACTTTGGAAAGACATTTCTCCACAAGCACAGTGAAGCTGATATGGAAACAAAGGAAGATCTGAGAAGGAAACTCCATCAAGCCAAGAAAGATAAACTTGACATAACTGCTAAGCATAATGCAGAGGTAACTATTTCATTGTTGTTGGGCTGAGTGTGCAACATAGTTATACAAACTACTCATCCTGTTGATGTTGAAGGATGGCCTTCTCCGTCTTGACACATTTCTGATACATCTAAAGGACTCCATCAGCCTTCCTCAATAATGTTAATGGAGGGATTTGTATTAGACTTGTGCACTCTTGGACCCTGATTTAAAAGAACTTCTCTCAATCTTGTTCCAGTCCAGTCTTTATGGTATTAAAATTACTACATCTCTTAGAGCAGCTGTAGCATTTTTTCATTTTGCAGGCTCACACTAAAGCATAAAAGAGGAAGCTGCTTTAATGAGTACCGGAGGTACTGTGCTTCATGAGATCCAAAGCACTTTTAAGTCATAGTCAGAACATGGGAAGCCAATTTAATATACTTCCGAATGTTTCTTTCTTTGTTTTTCTCTGAGTTTTTCCACCTCTTTTTTTTAAACGAGAAACCAGAATATGGGTATAATTCTCATAATTCTTATGGGAATAAAACTTCATTTATTAAAAAAAAAACAAATGGTAGGTTGTATGAGATTAAAAAAACTCAATAATCTACCTTAGTGGGGTCTTCTAAGGTAGATGTGCTTCTAGCATTTTAAAAAAAAATTGTTTTACATAATTTGCTTTTCACGTTGGAGTCCCCAGCAATTGTTTCTAACATAGCATTTTTTATTGTCCTTTATTTATAAAATTGTATTAATAAAATTTGTTTTATTATACAGTATTATACAATGCACTATGTTATTTTGGTACAGTGGTATTTATACAGTGTTGACTAGAGATCCTTAACACTGTAACGTTTAGATGACTTAGGCTATTCCAAAAAAAAGAAAAAAAAGAAACGGCATTATATACTGGTGTAAGTTTTCATGACCCATATCTCTTGGCAGCGTTATGCTTCAGGGTTAGTGATTGTGGTCTAGAAAGCAGATTTCTTGATGTTTCACTGGGAACTCTACAGGCGCCATCCACATTTGCCAGGAAATGTCAATCAATCTGTTTTCTAGACCACAAACCCTAAAGCCCATCACTGCCCAAAAGGTATTAATCAGTATGAACTGTTTAAGATGTTGATCTTAATAAACATAGGATTATTTCGTTTTTACAACCAAAGCTGAACGTAAGGGGATTGTTGTTTAAGAGATACAAGTCAAAAATTCCCGAGGGTTCGTGGATTTAATTGTGTACTCAGATTCCTGCTGTAATTTCCATTTTGCTTGTAATACAATTCCTGTTGGACTTGGAAGACTGGAAATAATGCATTTCTCCTCAATGGATGAATAGCTTGGAGGCTGCATGCAGCTTCTACCTAATTGAGATTGTTCTGCAGAAATTCAGCAGCAAAATTAGGAAAAATTGATTTTTTTGATTTTTACATGTTTTCTAGGCTTTAAATATAGGAATAAAAGCTGTTTGTCTCCCTGAAACCTCCTATTCCTACCTTTAATTTTTTCCATATAAAAAATAACAACCCAGCTTCAAAAAGCTACCTATCTATCTTCTTCTCACTTCACAAATATGAATGGATAATTTCCTGCAGTCCTTATAAAGTTGGGGTGCTAAGATAAGCTCCCCAATTTTCAAAAGAGGAATACTTTAAAAAAAAGCAATTTCCAGTGTTATTTCACACTGAACTGCATTGCATGATGACTGGAAAGGAATCATACAATAACAAGAATATAGGCCTGGCTTGTAAGTTCTCACTTAACAACTGCACTTGGGACCAACATCTTCCTTGCTAAGCAATGCAGTTGTTAAGTGAAACATCTCATGACCATGACTGACTTATGATGCCAGTTCCATCGTGGTTGTTAAGAAAATCACTTGCAGTTGTTCAATGCAGCATTACATTTACTATGACTTGCAAGTTACTGCCAGCTTCCCAATTCACTTTATTTATCAGAAGCTGACTGTGAAGATCGCAAATGGAGATCATGTGAGCCTGGGGCAGAGGTGGGTTGCTCCCGGTTCAGCCCGGATTGGGCAAACCGGGAGCGGCGGCGGGAGGCTCCACCCACCCTCCCGGATGCTTCTGCGCATACATCCACGTGTGAACCAATAGTAAAGAAATTGGCAAATCACCTCTGGCCTGGGATTATTGTAAGTTCAAGGACTGGTTGTAAACATACTTTTTCAGCACTGTGGTAAGTTTGAACAGTCACTAAATAGGGTAGTCAGTAACCAAGGATTTACCTGTATAAAATAATTTAGAGCAGAAAGCGAAAATAATAAAGAGTCTTGACATGCAAAGCCTGTCTTACATTGCATATGAGGTACTGTAAGTCTTAATTCAATAGTGAAGAAAACACTTCAACAATTAACAAGTGAAAAGTTTGAACTTAAAATCAACTAACAAAGCAGCATTCAAATGAAAGGAACATTTGAAGTGAAAAAGTGACTGACATTGTGAACGGAAGTATGATGAATGTCATGCAAACTTTGGTAATTTAATAGATTAGACTTTCACGTTCTAATTTTCAGAACGTGAAAGTGAATTATGAAATTGCTGGTGGTAATAGAAATGCAGCAAAGACCTGCATCCTGATGATAAAGAAGCTATCAATGAAATTGATGAAACAGCACAGTAGATCCTCAGCTTTGATGGCACAGAATTGTTCTGGAAGAGAGCATCAGAAAGAATATAACTTCCAAAGAGGAAAAGACAATGCAAGCTTTTAAGGCTGTGAAATATCAATACATGCTTTTGTCTGGAGCTATTGTAGCAGGAGATGACAAACTAAAACTGTTTCATCATTGGAAAGCCCTTCTCCATTTAAAGGCATCAAGAAGACTATCCTTTCTATCTATACATTATTGTTCAAATCCAAAAGCTTTTGGAGCTCAACAGCTTTATTTCTAGACTGGAGATTCATCAATTGTTTCATTCCTAAGGGGGAAACACACTGCAAAGAGGAGGACATGCCATTGAAGATTTTTATGGATTTGTAATGTTTTACAGTAAATATATTAATTGTTAAGTAGATAATTTAACAATCATGTAAAGGCATTTTGGCATCTTAACAATAGTCAAAAGAAGGAGGAAAAAAGGAAAATCAAAATGATTTCCACAAACCCTTCAACCCAATTTGTTTCAAGGCATCTGAGTGTAAAGAATTACATAATAAAGGTAAAGGTAAAGCTTCCCTCGCACATATGTGCTAGTTGTTCCCGACTCTAGAGGGTGGTGCTCATCTCCGTTTCAAAGCCGAAGAGCCAGCACTGTCTGAAGACGTCTCTGTGGTCATGTGGCCAGCTTGACTAAAACACCAAAGGCGCATAGAACACTGTTACCTTCCCACGAAAGGTGGTTCCTATTTTTCTCCTTGCATTTTTACATGCTTTCAAACTGTTAGGTTGGCAGAAACTGAGAAAAGTAACGGGAGCTCACTCCGTTACGTGCCACTAGGGATTTACACCGCTGAACTGCCGACCTTTCTGATCGACAAACTTAGCATCTTAGCCACTGAGCCATCGCGTCCCTGTTAGTTACATAATACGGGTATTCAAAAAATAAATTTATGAGTAAAGTTACATGTAATTTTTTTTAAAAAAGTATTATTTCATTTATAGCTATCAAACTATGAAAGCCAGATTGCAAAACTGCGAGCAGAAGTTGAGAAGAGTGAAGCGGTCCGACAAAGTCTGGAGTACGAATTAGCCGTAGCAAGGAAAGAAGTTGGCATAGAACGGTATTCATCAGAAGAAAAATTAGGCGGAGCAAACAAACAAATAGAACAGCTGCAAGGTAAAATTCAGAATATTTACAATAAATAATGAACAAATTTGTGAACATATCCCCTATGAACATAATTTAGTAACAGTGCTTTCATGGCATAAATAGGGAGTTATTATTTTAGGAACACCTTATAATGTTCGGTTCTGAATCTCCTGGGTCTTTCTCATTTTGTTAACATTACTGATTGTTTGGTTAAGATCATTATTATGTTCCTTACTCAATTTCTCAGATGTAGAGTTTTTAAACTGTTTGACACTTTTTTCATAGTCAGTTTCCTTGATTCTGAATTTAGAGTCTATTTTTATATAGAATGTAATCTAATATTTTAATTTGTAATTTCTACATTTTTTGCTTGGTTAAAAAAAATTCTCTTTGTATCAATGATGCATTCATTTTTTAATTTTATTTTGTTTTCTAACAGCAGTTGCTAACAATTTAGAATAATGATTCATAAAAATAACATTTGTAATATCTACATTTACTAAACCTTGTATTTTTAGTAATGTTTCATTACCCATCACTAATATCTCTTATACTTTAATGCAGTAAATACATCCGAATTATTGTTTTTCTTGTGTCCTGATTCTAACATTTCATTCCATTCCTTTCCTTTTTCTTTATTCTGGCTTATGTTTAATAGAGTAATATTTATAAGTATCGTCATAGCATCCTATATTATACATATTTCAATTTCTACCTGCTTATTAATTTGGAAATATTTCTGGATTTCTTTTTAAAAAATCAGTAATCTCATTTGTTTTTAATAACAAGAGAGTCAGTGTCTATATAAATTAAAGATGGGAAAATATTTGGTCCCAAAGTCCTTGCAGAACTGGTGCATAATTTTGAAATAGTTGTGATTCTGTTGGGTGCTCATTACTATCTAATTAAAAAGATATTAACATGATGATTATATTGTGTACTTGGCTGAATAGCAGCTTTAAACCACAGCTAGTGGATTATTTGTTTTCCAAGTATAATAAACTGATGCCAAGTAAGCACATTCATAATTTATATATAACTAATAGCATTTTTCCTCCCTTTAAATTTACTCTTTTCCATAAATCCATTAAATTTTATATCCTTTTTCCTGACCAATATTAATTGTCTGTTCCTGCATTCCTGCAATTGTTTAATGTAAAATGTTTATGCAAAAAAACTACTTGTTCCTTGTTAGGGCTATAGATTGGCCCCAATATGGATGCACCTGTCTGACTTACTCTGTTCTGTCAATGTCAATACTGTGACATTGCAGGACAGTATCTGTCTAACACTTCAGCCTTGGCCACTTAGGGATAGACCTGTGGTATCTTTAAGATTTATATATTGACATTTTAATTTCATTGGTTTAAAGGCTCTGACTTAAATACTTTAAGGAGGCCGTTATGAAAATAAATAGGCAAGAGATTGTAGAAGACCAAGTACTTGTTGAGTGTTTAAGGCTAGATTTGTAGCCTTAAATATAGATTTATATTCATGGATTATTTACAAAATTATCATTTGGGATAGTATGTTGTCCTGAGTATTTTATTTATTTGTATCCTGCCATTATTATTATTATTATTACAAATAATAATGGTGAATACATCTAATATTCCTTTCTCCTATAACAACCCTGTGAGATGGATTGGGCTGAGAAAGAGTGATTGGCCCAGGATCATCCAGCTGGCTTTCATGGCTAAGGCAGGATTTAAACTCTTAGTTCTCCCAGTTTCTAGCCTGATGCCTTCACCACTAGACCAAACTGGTTCTTTGGTGTAACAAATATGTATAACAAAACATCTTTAATAATAGAAATGGCTTTTAAACTGTTTTTTGTGCTGTTAATGTAAAATGACTAATTTGAAAGGGTTGTTGCTTTTAATAGAATAGTTATTGGAATGTTCATTGTAAAATATTTGCTTTTTGCATATTGTAGAAGAACCTATGCCATTTTAATTCACATTTTAATTGTATTTGAGAATCACCTTGAATCTCTTTTCAATAGAAATCAACAGGACTCTTCAGCAGAAATTGAATGAGGCAGAGAAAACATTTAACCTCAATAAATGTCAGTGGGATGATAAACAGCGAAGATTTATCAATGAGTTGTCAGAAAAGGAATTGCTTATTAGTACCTGTCATGCTGAATACGAAACCCTTTTGAAGGAAAGGATGAGATTGGATGATATTTTGAAGGTAAGCCTTTATTTAGTGGTGTCTTCAGGGAATTCATGATTGATGGCGATGGTTATCATTGAAGCTGTATACTCTATGGCAGTATTTTTCAACTTTAACATTTGAAGATGGGTGATCTGCTCCCAGAATTCCCCAGCCAGCCAGTTTGGCCTAGTGGTGAAGGCAAACACTATCATAGAGTATTGAGCTTCAATGATAACCATCATTATCAAGCATAGCTGACTGGGAAATTCAGGGAGCTGAGGTCCACTCATCATCTTCAATTGATCAAAGTCAAGAAGCATTGTCTATGGTATGTGTCAACATAGGATGTACTGTATGTACAAGGGGGCAGGGATTAGACAGCATAGAATTCTAGGAGCTGAAGTCCACCCATCTTCAAGAGTCAAGCTTGAGAAACACTGCTGTGTGGTATGCATTGGCATATCTGTCCAAAGGGGCAGTGTGGTTGCAATTTTTCTGACCCACTCTTATGGCTGTTGCTGTATTCTTATTATTCTTATTAATATAGTATTTTCTGCTCTGTTTTTCCACAAAAAAAAAAGTTTCTTAGGCTCAAAAAAAACGCCACCTTGCAGTTTAAAAAATGTGACACAATCTGAAGAGGGATTCAGTGGGAAAAGGAAAAGAGAAAGTTTTGGCACTTGCTTCTGATTGCAATATTCTGGAACTGACTTTACCTGAAGGGATCTTTGCTTTTTGGCAAAGGGTTTACCTTTAAAATGAGTTGATTGTTATATGTTTTCTAAAACACAGTGATAGAGAGAGATTAGCTTGTGTCTTGCTCTGCAGGATGGGGGGGGGGATTTTAAATTCAGGCTTGTTTCCCTGGCTAAATATAGTAAGTCTTATTTTTCAGGCACAGAGGTAAGCAAACTGCTAAAAGCTAAATGATTAAGTGGGAGATTGATTTTTCTTTCTCCTTTGAAACGACAATGTTCCTTGAGGTGAAGGAAAAATGTGTTAATGGTTCTTGGCCAGTGAAGAGTCTAGAGGAGTGGTTCTTAACCTTCACTATGGACCCCCATTAAATAATTTGTGTAGCCTGACCCCCAAGACGTAACTCAAGATTTAAATAATAATATTTCTTCAAGCCTTCATGAACCCCCAGGAGGTCCACAGGCCACTGGTCTAGAACATGGATAGCCAAGCTTTTGTTTTGCTTGGACCTCATTGAGTGAAGAGGTATTGTCTTGGACCACATATAAAAGATATAATGTAGTTAATGTTTATAACTTACATAATGTTAAAAGTATACAATCTGGTCATCTTCTTTTAATGACCTCATAATCCCTTGCGGAGTCTGGGCAACTGAATGGAGCCAAGTGTTTACTGGCTGGATGCCCTTCCTGTCACCAATGCAGAGTTATATTCAGCAGATATATTCTCATGGTGCCCAGAGAGAGAAATCTCTAACTTTGCCGAGGATCAAACTCATAGCCTCTTGATGATGAGGTGAGAGCTCCACCTCTAGGCCACTGCGCCACTCTTAAAAGTGTACAGTCTGGTGGGGTGGCATTATTAGCTGTCCAGGGTCACTCGTGGCCAATGGGTCACAGGTTGGATTTGCGTGGTCTAGCGTGTGGTGCTCTTATAAATTGCATTCCTTGCTTCCTCCAAGACATTCAAGATGAAGAATGTAACTTCCTATTCTCATCCAAGAGTATAGGTTGATGTTCTTTTGGGTAGGGATGTTCTTGTCCAAGGTAGCCAGACGTTTAAAGCAAATGTTTCATGAAAGAAAAAATTGTGATTTGTAGCTGAGTTCAGCAGGGTCAGTTGAGAAATAGAAAAGAGTGAGAGCTTTTCACATGTTAAAAATTAGCCTGATCCACAAAGCGGAGATGGACATTGTGTGTACTTACAATAGTTTTTGCTCTGCAGTTCCCATCAGCACCACCTGTTCTACCTACAGGAAAGGCTTGATGGGAGTTGCAGTTCAATAATGTTTATAGTGGCCAAAGTTACTGTCCCTGTGGTAAATTATTTGCTTGAGGCAGAATTTCAAACCTGGTTCAAACGGAGTTTAGGGTTTTGATTTGCAAGCAGAACGGTTGGAGCTGTGATTTGTTCAGATACAATGGCAGTTTTTCTTGCTTATTAAAGAAAGATGTCTCGCTTTCCTTCCATGTAGCAAAAATATATTATTTTTCTTTAAACCTAAGTAGTTTCAACGGCAGGTAGTCCTCAAGTTGCAACCACAATTGAGCTCAAAATTTATGTTGCTAAATGAGAAATTGGTTAAGTAAGTTTTGCCCCATTTTACCACTTTTCTTGCCACATTTGTTAAGTGAATGACTGCAGGCGTTACATTAGTAACACGGTTGTTAAGTGAATCTGGCTTCCCCGTGGACTTTGCTTGTCAGAAGGTCGCAAAAGGGGATCGTGTGACTCCGGGATGCTGCAACCGCCATAGATATGAGTCAGTTATCAAGCGTCTGAATGTAAATCACATGACCATGGGGATGCCGCAACGGTCATAAGTGTGAAAAATGGTCATAAGCCACTTTTTTCAGTGCCGTTGTAACTTTGAACGGTCACTAAATGAACTGCTGTAAGTGGAGGACAACCTGTACTGTATCTGAATAAAGGTAGAATCCACTCCAACTTGATTCACTGAGTGCACAGGAATCCTCATAAAATGGTTTCTTCCTCTCCCTGGTAAAATTACGAAATAATAACATGGATCTACAACACAATGTTTGATAGCTTTCATTAATTCCTGTATGTATATATCTAGAGCTGTATGTAAAGCCTGCCGTGTGTTATGATTAAGTTCATTTTAACCTGTGTCCTCACCAAGGAGACTTTGGAATGCCAGAAGGAACAGAAGAACGTGATAGAGTCAGAGATCATGAAAGTAGCAGAAGAAGAATTTAGGTGTCAGGCAGAACATTGGAAATCAGAAAGAAATGAACTCCAATTTTTGTTGCAGGTATCTTTTGATTTGTTAGGCTATGCTGCTAAACTAGAAGTAGTCATATCTTTATTATAAGCCAAAAATAGTATTGGATTCATTGTTAAAAATGCAGGTAGTCCTTGATTAATGTCCACAATTGAGTCCACAGTTTTTGTTGCTAAATGAGACATTTGTTAAGTGGGTTTTGTCCCATTTTACGACCTTCCTTGCCACAGTTGTTAAGTGAATCATGGCAGCTGCTAAGTTAGCAACACAGGAGTCTGGCTTCCCCATTAACTTTGCTTGTCAGAAGGTTGCGAAAGCGGATCAGATGACCGTGGGACATAAATATGAACCAGTTGCCAAGCATCCAAATTTTAATCACATGACCATGGGAACGTTGCAACAGTTGTAAGTGTGAAAAACTGTCCTAAGTTATTTTCTTCAGGGGTGTTGTAACTTTGAACGGTCACTCAATGAACTGTTGTAAGTTGAGGACTACCTGTAATGGCAGTACTATTATATTATTTCACGTTAGGCCTTTGCATATTGTAAGCTGATGTCTCTTCTTACAACACGATAGTCAATCTATAATGATGGACTGTTCCTTCTCCTTAATTTTAATCTTTTCTTAAAGGTATCTGTTTATACTATCTTTGGCCGGAATATCTCAGTCGCAGTAATTCATAGATACATATAAAATAGTAGAAAATTGCCATTGAGTCTGTCTTTTGAGGTTTTTTTTTGGCTTGGTTTCCCCCCTCCCCCACTTTATTTGTTTATCATTTTTAATTATTATTTATATATTTTATTAATGTTTATTTATTTTTGTTGGATGATGGACAATTGTTTATTCCAAACATGTTTAAACTCAGTTACTGATAATTGATCCAGTATCTCTGCTGGAAGTTTGTTCCAAACTTCCACTTCTTCTTTCTGTGAAGTAATACTTTCTAACATTACTTTTGAACTTCCCTGCTGATAGTGTGAGGTTATGCTCCCCCTGTCTTCTTGATTTTTGCTTAATATTGAAAGGGCACTAGTACAGTCCAAGTTTCTAGACCAAATGATTATAGTACTGCATGCCTTAGATGGGTATGCCGTAGGACAGTGATGGCGAACCTATGGCACGCGCGCCACAGGTGGCACGCGGAGCCATTTGTCAGTTCACCCTTTTTAAAAGCCATTTTTCGCCCTCCCCAGGCTCCAGAGGCTTTATAGGAGCCTGGGGAGGGCGAAAAGAGCCCCCCCGCCCCCCGGAGGCCCTCCAGAGGCTTCATGAGCTTCCCTGAAGCCTCTGGAGCGCAAAAAACCGACCCTATGGGCAAACCGGAAGTTCGGGAACTGACTTCCTGTTTGCTCAGAGGGTCGTTTTGACTGCTCCGGAGGCTTCAGGGAAGCCTCCTGAAGGTCCCTGAAGCCTCCGGAGGGCTTCCAGGGGGGCGGGGGAGGCTGTTTTCGCCCTCTCCATGCTCCTATAAAGCCTCTGGAGCCTGGGGAGGGCGAAAAAAGCATGCAAAAATGGGGGGGGGGAGTCGCGCCTGTAGTGCGTGCATGCGCACTGTGGGGGTCACGCATTGCATTATGGGTGTGGCACGCCTGCACACAATCCCCTTTAGCTCCCCCCACTTATGGCCCACGAGCCAAGAAAGGTTCGCCATCGCTGCCGTAGGAGTTAGTTACACCATGGGCTGCAGCTAGTGCAAAGTAGTTAAGGAGGCAGCCTACTGCAAAAGTATTTTTGCAGTTCAAAGGCTAGGATGCTGTACAACAAGATTCAACACTTGTATTAAAATATTAAAGTCTGCCTAGCCTGGATATCTGATAGGTCAGCTTCTTTATGTACTGACCAAGTAAAAGCAGGGATGTCCTCTTTCATGAGGCTGTATCTTTAGAAGTTTACAGTCTCCTAAGAGAAGGTATTCCTGGCCCTGCTAATAGAGGTTTCTCCCTGTTCAGTTATGGTTGGCATCACAAATTGTACCAACTGAAGATTTACTTGTGCACTCAGGTTGTTCCATTTGGATTGCTAATATTTTTGTAAAGTAGTTTTAATCCAAAGTAAGTTAATACTTTCATTATATAGAACATAGAATAACAGAATAGAATAATAGTCTTTGCTAACAGGTTGCAGAAATGGGTACCTGTTGCTGCTTAAATGTTGAATTACAGTTCAGCCATGGTAGTGTAGCCAAAATGAAGGACGCAAGGATTTTAAATTCAATTATCTCTGAACAGCCACAGATTTCTTACTCTTGGATAATAAAGTGTCTGTGTGTATGTGAGTTCATAAATGCATATAAAATCTAATTGGGGGGGGGGGCGCATTAATTTGATCTGATTATGGTGAGTGTCTATCCTTAGAAGTCACATAAATAGATTCTTCTATGGCAATCTGTCCTAAACCTGGTTATTCAGGTCTACCTGTGTTTCCCCAAAAATAAGATAGGGTCTTATTTTCTTTTGACCCCCGAAATAAGCACTTGGCCTTATTTTCAGGGAGGTCTGATTATTTTTGAGGTGCAGGAGGCGGCGAGTGTGGTCACCTCATGGCTGTTGCTGTTTGGCAATATTTTTGGGGAGGGCTTATTTTAGCACATGCACTCAAAAGCCCGATTGGGCTTATTATCCAGGGAGGTCTTATTTTCAGGGAAACAGGGTAACATTGCATCCACTGTAATTAAAACTGGCCATATTGCCGCCAGGCATCCTCTCCTCTTTCCTTCGATCTTTCTTAGCATTATTTATATTTTTAGGTAAATCTGGTATTTGCTCATTGCTACTTCAACAGTTCGATTTTTAAACTTTCCCTTCTGTTATCTGTGAGCAATTATATTGCAACTTTGAAAGGGAAGATCTGGTCCCTTAAATAAGTCAGTTGAACCAGATGTAAGCTACGGCTTGTAAATATTATTTTAGAAGTATCTGTGGCAATAGAATAAAAATGATTGTCTGTAGCAAAGAGAAGTGCAATCATAAGCCCTTAGAAGAATTTTTAGCAGAGGGATATGTACCGATGGGCTTTTGGAAGATGCATATTGAATCTTTTGCCTACTTCCTAAAAGAAGATTGGATTTTCTGTAACAAATACAACAGCATCATCTTGTGGCTAACAGCCCAACATTGCATGACAAAGTTCTAAGCTTACTTATAACAGAGGAATCTTTATTTTAGTTATACACTATAGACCTGTTTTAATTCCACTGGAGTTGTGAGGATTAAGTATTGAAATCAATATCCTTTCACATAGTGAGATTGGATGGTAAGAAATAACTGCATTTTATACTTGCTGTGCTTTCAAATGCCATTCTAATGTAGCAGCATTACATTTCAGGGATCATGGCTTGCTTTAATAAGCTGAAATGTTAATACATCCTTTTTTTGAGCGCATGTAATCCCTTCCTCTCCCCCCCCCCACCTTTTTGCATAAGTAAAACACAGCTTCTTTCATCTGAACTGGAAAGCTATGATTTAATGGCTTTGGAATGCGATGAACCTATTGTTTGCATTCATACATTGGTTTGTTAAAGCCATAAATCATAGTTTTCTGATTTGGATGAAATTGGCTTTCTCCTGCATGAAGGGAATACCAATGTATCATTGATTTGGCTTATTAAGCAGATATATGGTCAACTTGATGTGCGCTATCCGGTCATATTGTGATTGATTCCTCTCTTCCACTTCTTAATGTACCTATAAATTTAATTTAGCTGTTAACTTAACTTAAATTTTCTATTTTTAATCGCCATTTCAGTTTTTTTTTTTTAAAAAAATTGTTTTTGTTACCTGTATGAACTGGCGTCAGTGTACTTTGCTTTATAGGAGCTATTTGTCACTCCCAGTTTAAATTTGGATTTCATATTTGGCCCTCTCGTTTACAATTTTGATGATTGGACATTTTAAGTGGCAAAATCTGCACCAATTTTATTGTGTAAAATTCTCAAACCACCTCCCAGAACAGGCTCTGATGCCATTGACTTTGCAGATGTGCTTGCCTTTGACATGCAATGAAAACCTGGCATAGTCCTTGACTGATGGAAGTCCCATAAATCTTTTTGACTGAAATTAGCATTAAGTTGCAACAAAACAGAACGTCATTTTACAAAAAAAAAAAAAAAAAAGGTTTGCCTGCTGAACTATTTAAATGCAGTTAATGGCCTGTTATAAAAACAAGTATTTGCTACTCCATTAATACAACATGAAGACATCTCCTTCATGAGATGAAGAGACTGGCTGGGAATGATGGAATTAACATCATTCTAAAAGGTAAATGTAAATGTTCCCCTTGCACATATGTGCTAGTTGTTCCCGGCTCTAGAGGGCGGTGCTCATCTCCATTTCAAAGCCGAAGAGCCAGCACTGTCCAAAGACATGAATAAACGGCAAAGGCACACGGAACACTGTTACCTTCCCACCAAAGGTGGTTACTATTTTTCGACTTGCATTTTTACGTGCTTTCGAATTGCTACGTTAGCAGAAGCTGGGACAAGTAATGGAAGCTCACCTGGTTACGCGGCGCTAGGGATTAGAACCACCAAACTGCCGACCTTTCTGATCGACAAGCTCAGTGTCTTAGCCACTGAGCCATTGCCTCCCCCACATCATTCTCTATCCTACATTAAAAATTGTACATATATATTTATAGCATTTGTACGTTGACAGATTCATGATGAGCTTCTAGCAATTTATTTCAGAAATCATCATTAGCAAACCAATGTATACTAATGCATCAAAGGTGAACTAATCAGTGCATTATTACTAATAAAATATAATGCCTGTAAATAATTAAATAAAGGATATATTTTTCTAATAAAATCCCAAATGCTAGTTGGAAAAGCTTTGACTCTGGCAGCCGTCAGGTCCCGAGTGGCAAGCAAACAGAGAAACAAGAAATAAGAACATCCTTGGAATGTTCTGAAAAGATATTTATTGCTGACTACCGGATAACCTGGCGTTGCCTAGGTATTTATTTATAGGGGGGAAATGTCTGGAGCAAACGTAATTTCTAAGATTGGATTTTCTCCCTTACCAGAAGGAGCCCGCTTGTGGAGTACTGTTAAGCCGTTACCATGGCAACTCCACTGTACTGTACAGTAGATGTCAGTACAGCAGTACCGCACAACAGGCTGTATCTTAACAGAACACACACTTCGAGGCGGGTTAGGAGTGTCTTACCCCCACAGTATTTTTCTCTAGAGATTAAGTCATCTGTGTACCAAATTTGGTTGAAATTGCTTGAGGCGTTCCAGAGTTATTCTGGAATATATATATATATATATATATGTATGTATGTATGTATGTATGTATGTATGTATGTATGTATGTATGTATGCATGCATGCATGCATACATACATACATATGGGATAATATAATAGAATTCTCCAACTCAACTTGTACCTAGCATAATCTAAGCATAAGTATTCAGAGTCTCTTTTTTATGTTTCCTCCTCCAACTGGGCTCAGATGTGTCTTTTGCAACACTCTTGTTTCTTCCATTCTGCCCACATCTCTTAGATGTTCCAGTCCACAAAGGTGAGGCTAGACAACAGTGCTGAGTTTGGACCGTTTTGACTGAACCGGTAGTAGTTTGGCAGCCTGGGTCGCTGGAACTGGCAGCGACCCAGGCCTGCCACATCCCCAAACCGGTTCTCCCAGTGGCACCATAGGCGGCATATTTCTTGTTTTTTGCTTCTGCGCATATGCAATTTTATGCAGTGTGCATAAAGCACGCATGCACATTGCATCCCTGAGCGAAGCGTCAGTAGTCTCTGCCAGAACCCACCCCTGCTGGACAATTTTCAAATGACACTAAGCCACAAAATAAGCACTTCAACTAAAAAAATGGTTGGCCTCTTTTGCCTCATCTCATGAAGGTGGGTAACAACAGGCTGTTTCTCCCAGTTTTGTTGTATTAAGTAAGAGGTTGAGGAAGGCAACTTTTCAGTAGCTCAGGTGCTAAAGAACTTGACAGCATGTCACAAGCATTTTGAATTGTGCGTGAGAACCTGTTGGTGGCAAATAAAGGGCTCACAATACAATTGTATGTGCTCATGACAATGAGCGCCTGGTTACAAATTAGCTGCTGTATTGCTAATTGGAGTTTCTGGGTGGTCTACAAGGATGGCTCTATGAAGAGGACATTATGACATGCCAGTGTGAGTTGCAATAAGAATGTGAATCACTGTTGTGAAATCCTTTTGTTCTAGGTGGATTTTATTATTTTATTTATTTTATTAAATTTGTTAGCCGCTCCCTCTCCACAAAGGGACTCGGGGCGGCGTACAATAAATAAAACACATATTATAAAAATTACACATTGTACACATTGTACAGAGGAGGTATAAAACACAATACAATATTATAATAACATATAAATATTAAAATAAGTTAAATTAAAACCCCAATAGAGATTATAAGGGATGACTAAAACTTCTCCCTTTCCATCTAGTAGCAACTGTTAATTCACAAAGACCCATTAACAATAGACCTACTTTCTCAGGGGTAGTGCCTCTCCCCCAAGAGACATCATTGGGGCTGACAGACAACTATGAGAAATACATAACTTGCAAGAATGATGACTGTATTCTTAACTGGACTTGGGGTGATGATATTCAGTTGGAAATTGTGTGCTTCCAAATCAATGGATTATGTGACCGGGGGATGGCATGGAGATGCTGAAAAACATGGAGAGGGGCGGGAGAAGACTGAATCTAGGGCTCTTCATATTGGAGTGGCTATAGGGCTGACCATTCCTGTACCGCCATCCCATGGAACTGTCTGCTAAAGGAAGACTGGAAGAATGTTGCAGCTCGTAGTAGTTGACAGATTTTGTTGCACTGTGAGGTAGCAGAGAGTAAATCAGCTCTCTTCTTTCTTTCTCTATGCAGCCTCTATCCCCACAAATAAACTGATGACCAGATTGGTCAGTATCTCTGGGCTGAGGAGAACCTGCTTGGAAAGAACCAGATGCTTGTGCTGTCAAAGCAAAATGGCCCCGAAAGGCAGAGACTAAAGGGGAAGAGTTGGGTCTACACCAGGAGTGCCCAACCGTGGCGACTTTAAGACCTTTGGGCTTCAATGTATCTCTGGGCGGGGGAATTCTGGAAATTGAAGTTGCCAAGATTGGTTACCCCCCTGGTCTTCTTTCTGAAGTGGCCAACAGGTGCTTAACTGATTTCACCAACCAAATGGCAGGGGGTGGCGGGGAGGGGGGCAGGCGCGGAACAATTGCTACAGGAAATTTAGATGAAAGTGGGGAAAGGACTAACTTTGCCCATTGAGCTAAGTTATTGCAGCGGTTGGTTCGATTTTTTGTTATGTGGGAATCCATATTATTAGTATTAAAGCATGGTTTAGCGTCATGCATAGAGTCAGGGGTTATGTTTTAATTCAATAGGCGAGAGGCCTGGTTGAATTCAATTAGTGGGAGAATGTATGAAGTGGTTGTTAGTACATACTGAAGCTTGATGAAAATAAAGGGTTTAATCCAACATGGTTTTGAGCAGCAAGTGAATAGAAATGGTGAGATTGGAAAAACTAAAAATATTAGAAGGCATCTTACTGTTAGGCTAACCAGCAGGGACCAACCTGCTTTGTTCTAGTACAGCGATGGCGAACCATTTTTGGCTCGCGTGCCACAAGTGGGGGGAGCGCGGGGGGGGGGTGTTGTGTGCGGGCATGCCGCACCTATAATGCAACGCGCGATCCCCCAGTGCGCATGCGTGCACACCATGCCCCCCCATTTTTACATGCTTTTTTCGCCCTCCCCAGGCTCCAGAGGCTTTATAGGAGCCTGGGGAGGGCGAAAAGAGCCTCCCCCGCCCCCGCGGAGGCCCTCCAGAGGCTTCAGGGACCGTCCAGAGGCTTCCCTGAAGCCTTCGGAACGCTTAAAACCACCCTCCGAGCAAACCGTGACTTCCGGGGTGCTTGGAGGGTCGTTTTAAGTGCTCCGAAGGCTTCAGGGATGCCTCCGGATGGTCCCTGAAGCCTTCGGAGCGCTTAAAACGACCCTCCGAGCAACCCGGAAGTCACTTCCGGTTTGCTTGGAGGGTGGTTTTAAGCGCTCCGAAGGCGTCAGGGAAGCCTCCGGACGGTCCCTGAAGCCTTCGGAACTGGTGCCATAGGTTCGCCATCACTGTTCTAGTACATCAGGCTGTCACCATATTTGATTAGAAGGCTTGTTCTACCGTAAGACTGCAGAGCTAGTTCTAATTTGGTCATCTTTGAATTGTCCGTTTTTTGTGAGCCTAGAATCAGGGATTAAGACTGCAAACGTTGCTTCAGGGAGAACAAAATTACTAGTTTTCAGTGCAGCTTTAAATACTCTGATCCTGCTGCTGAATTCTTATCAGGCAAACAAGCTAATTATATCTTTCTTCTGCTCACAGAGGCGTTGTAGGCATCTGTGCTAAAACAAGACCAAGAAGCTTAGAAATTAATGACAGAGAAAGCATTGAGTTAGACAGTTAAACAGTGGCAGTAAATACATGCCCCACTGAGATCGTTTTGACTGATGTAGCAAGGGAGGAGGTGAAGTGCTCTGGCAGAATAATAACCAGCCTGCGATGTTCCCCTTTCTAAATTGATTTAATGCATTGCAATGAGAAGTTGCAGATCTGAAAATCCATAGTCTCAAGACCTTTGCTTTTAATTTCCATCGTGAAGCTCTTTTGGATTATGTTTCTCGGTGATTAAAACACAGAACTATTCAATGATTTCTGGATTGGACTTGCTTTACATCATTACATTCTTCTCCTTGTCGCAAATGCTCTTACGTAACAAAAATGAGGCAGAGGAACATGCTGCATTATCAGTTAATAAAACGACGAACTGTTTACTGAAAGCAAAGCCTTAAAGACAAAACATCTCAGGTTTTGCAGCTGACTTTACTAAGTATCACTTCTTCGGTACAGGTACCATATTTTTCAGACTATAAAACGCACCGGAGTATTTTGACAAACTTGAACATTGGGCACTATCTAATAAAATGAAATTCAATGGTGAAAAGAGTAAGGTTCTACATTTAGGCAACAAAAACGAAATGCATAGGTACAGTATAGGTGTACCTTGCTCAACAGTAGTAATTGTGAAAGGGATCTTGGAGTCCTAGTGGACAATCATTTAAATAGGAGCCAGCAATGTGTAGCAGCTGCCAAAAAAGCCAAAACAGTTCTAGGCTGCATAAAGAGAGGGATAGAATCAAGATCACGTGAAGTGTTAATACCACTTTATAATGCCTTGGTAAGGCCACACTTGGAATACTGCATTCAGTTTTGGTCGATGTAGAAAAGATTTGGAGACTCTAGAAAGAGTGCAGAGAAGAGTAACAAAGATGATTAGGGGACTGGAGACTAAAACATATGAAGAACGGTTGCAGGAACTGGGTATGTTTAGCTTAAGAGAAAGAAGGACTAGGGAAGACATGATAGCAGTGTTCCAATATCTCAGGGGTTGACACAAAGAAGAGGGAGTCAAACTATTCTCCAAGGCACCTGAGGGCAGAACATGAAGCAATGGGTGGAAACTAATCAAGGAGAGAAGCAACTTAGAACTGAGGAGAAATTTCCTGATAGTTAGAACAATTAATCAGTGGAACAGCTTGCCTCCAGAAGTTGTGAATGCCCCAACACTGGAAGTCTTTAAGAAGATGTTGGATAGCCATCTGTCTGAAACGGTATAGGGTTTCCTGCCTAGGCAGGGGGTTGGACTAGAAGACCTCCAAGGTCCCTTCCAACTCTACTATTGTATTCTATTGTATTGTATAAGACACACCATGATTTTGAAGAGGTAAATTAAAAAAAACAACGTTTTTGCACTCTGCGGCCTCCCAAACCCTCTGCACGCCTCATTTTTTTCCGAAAAGGAGGGGCATACAGAGCTTTAGGAGGCTTGTAGAGTGCTCTGGGGGTTGGGGGGGGTAAAAATGAGCAAAAACGGCCCATTTTTTGCTCAATTTTGCCCTTCCCAGCCCCCAGGAGCACTCTACAAGCCTCCCAAACCCTCTGCATGTCCATTTTTGCAAAGGGGGTGGGGTTTCAGTAGGCCAAAAATGCTGTATTCAGTGTATGATGCACCCAGATTTTCACCCTCTTTTTAGGGGGAAAAAGTGCGTCTTATACTCCGAAAAATATGATAGTCCTTGATTTACAGAAGTTCTTTTAGTGACAGTTCAAAGCTACAACAGCACAGAAAAAAGTGATCCATGACCATTTTGCACACTTACGACGGTTGCCGCATCCATATAGTCACATGATCAAAATTCAGACGCTTGACAATTGACTAATATTTATGACCGTTGCAGTGGACAAGCAAAATCCATGGAGAAACCAGATTTACTCAACAACCGTGTTACTAACTTAACAACTAAAGTGATTCACCTAACAACTATAGCAAGAAAGCTCGCAAAAAGAGGCAAAATTCTCTTTTTGGGGGGTATCCTGTGAGTCTTGTGAGACCATTCTGGGAGGAGTTTGATTCTGTTGCCCCCGAGGATTTGGATAGGTTGCGTGGACGGCTGCAACCGACCACATGTTTAATGGACCCGTGTTCCTCCTGGTTGGTACTGGCATCCTGGGAGGTGACACGAGGCTGGCTACTGGGCTTGGTGAACGCCTCTTTGAGCGAGGGGTCCTTGCCTGCCGCCTTGAAAGAGGCGGTGGTGAGGCCCTTACTCAAGAGGCCTTCCCTTGACCCGATGGAGCTAGCTAATTATCGTCCAGTCTCCAACCTTCCCTTTTTGGCGAAGGTTGTAGAGAATGTGGTGGCACAGCAGTTTCCACGACACCTTGAGGAATCCGAATATCTAGACCCACGCCAGTCCGGCTTCCGGCCCGGACACAGCACGGAGACGGCCTTGGTCGCGTTGGTCGATGATCTCTGGAGGGCTAGAGATAGGGGTTGTTCCTCTATCCTGGTCCTATTAGATCTCTCGGCGGCTTTTGATACCATCGACCATGGTATCCTATTGCGCCGGCTGGGGGGGATGGGAGTTGGAGGCACCGTTCTGCGGTGGTTTGGCTCCTACCTCTCTGACCGGACGCAATGTGTGTTGGCAGGGGGGCAGAGGTCGACCCTGAGGTCACTCACTTGTGGAGTGCCTCAGGGGTCGGTCCTCTCGCCCCTCCTGTTCAATGCATATGTGAAGCCGCTGGGGGAGATCATCCGTGGTTTGGGGGTGGAGTATCATCTGTACGCTGATGATACGCAGCTGTACATTTCCACCCCAGACCACCCCAACGAGGCTGTCGAGGTGATGACCCGGTGTTTGGAAGCCGTCGGGGTCTGGATGGGGGACAACAGACTCAAGCTCAACCCCTCCAAGACCGAGTGGCTGTGGCTACCGGCACCCCAGTTCAGTCAGTTGATTCCATCACTGACCATAGGGGGCGAGCAATTGCCCCCTGTGGAGCGGGCACGCAATTTGGGCGTCCTCCTAGATGCCCGGCTGTCAATGGATGACCATGTGGCAGCCGTGGCAAGGGGGGCGTTCCACCAGGTTCGCCAATTGCGCCCCCTACTGGACCGGGATGCCCTATGCACGGTCACTCATGCACTGGTGACGTCTCGGCTGGACTACTGCAATGCCCTCTACATGGGGCTTCCCTTGGGACGCGCTCGAAGACTGCAGCTAGTCCAGAACGCAGCCGCGCGGGCTATTATGGGGAGTACTAGGTACTCCCATGTAGCACCGCTCCTGCGCGAGCTGCACTGGCTGCCTGTGGTCTTTCGAGTGCATTTCAAGGTGTTAATTACCATCTTTAAAGCGCTCCATGGCTCAGGACCTAGGTACTTGCGGGATCGCATCCTACCACACACTTCCCTGCGACCGATTCGCTCTCACAGGGAAGGACTCCTCCGGGTGCCGTCCACTAAGCAATGCCAACGGGCGGCGCCTAGGAGTGGAGCCTTCTCTGTGATGGGCCCAACCCTCTGGAATGACCTCCCCCCCGATATCAGAACCACCACCGACTTCCGCTCCTTTCGACAAAAACTGAAGACTCACCTGTTCCGTTTAGCCGGCCTGGCCCATTTATAGTTTTATTCTACCTCCTGGCAGATATTTTAATTGGGTATTTTTAGGGTATTTAAATATTGCTTTTAACTACTTTACTTCAGATATGTACAGTTTCTTATTGCCTCCTCTTTGTGTTTGTATTTTCTATTTATTGATGTGTTTTTATTTGACTGTACACCGCCCCGAGTCCCTTTGGGGAGAGGGGGCGGTATAAAAATCTAAATAAAAGTAAAAAGTAAAAGTAAAGTTAACAACTTTCTCACTTAGCAACAGAAATTTTGGGCTCAGTCGTAGTTGTAAGTCAAGTACTACCAGTATTTGAAAAAGAGGGTACACTCTGTGTGATGTAGGAGTATATACCCACTTTCAAACTAAGGAATATATTTGCCTAGGATTGATGCTAGGACAATTCTCTAAAAACTTACTGTATCAGCCAACAAAGAAAGTGAAACAAAGGCAGAAGCAGAAATCGTTTGAATTAACGGAATGTTACATTTTAACTAAATACCGCTATAATAATTGCTCTTGTTTTTATCTATTGCAGTAATGATAAAAAAGCTCTGTGGTGATAGTTTTTTGAAGGACCCTGGGACTTTCATGTTAAGCATATTTGATCATACTGTACAGCCTAGATCAGTGATGGCTAACCTTTTCCGGATCGAGTGCCCAAGTGCGGTCCCCGCATGCGCCCCCCACACATGCGCGCACCTCCGTGCACCTCCACCCCCCTGCATTCACATGCTTCCTCTCATGTGCCCCCTCCACATGTAGGTGCGCCCCCCTCCCATGTCCCCGCATGCATAGCAGAGACCCATCGCCCAGCTGGCTGATGGGAGGTGTGCGCACATGCGCGGTGGAGCTGAACTGGCCGATGGTTCGTGTGCCCACAAAGAGGGTGCTGCATACCACCAGTGGCCTAGATGATTGCATGTGCGTGTTCCCCACACGCAATTAGGAAATAAAGGGAAGCAGCAAGGAGCAATGGTTAACACGTAGGATTTATTGTGGAGGGATCTGGATACAAATATACATTGAAATTGGAATTTCCCTGGGTAATCTTCTGGACTCAGTCCAAACTGGCACTGATGCTGAGTGGCAGACATTGGGTGAGTGGGAAACGAAGCAGGAACTGGCTTAAGACCTGTGGCAAAAAGGTGGAATGTAAAAGAAAGGAGTAAATTAAAAAAACAACAACCATAATGTCGATAGAATAATTTTAGTCCTGTTACTTTTACCCAGAAGTACTCTGTGACGAATCTGAAGTGACGAATCTCTGTGACTAAGTCTGTGACGAATCTGAAGTTGAAACAGTTAAAATGGCATGTGAACCTCGAAACGTCCTAAGTAAATGGAAATTCTTTAGGTAGTACAGAAGTAGAATAAAAACACCACTAAAACATTTTTACTTAGAAACTTATTGATAGTGCAGATCCTGCTTCTAAGTAATGGTGTTTGAGGCTACTGGTAGTCAAAAATCATGGGGACCTTTCAGTGGGACAATTGCCAATTAATGTGTGGTTCTGAATTGCGTGAGGACTCTTGATCCTACTCTCAGATTTAAAGAACAAGAGTAAAGTGTCTCCAAATCTTTCTCTTCAGGGAAAATGCTGAAGTTGGAACTAATTATTATTCTCCCACCAGGAAAGCACCAGCACAGTGCAGAATGTCCACAAAAAAATACAAGAGCTAGAAAGAGAACATAATGGCTGTTCAGAAGCCTTGAGGCGACAGGCCAGCGAACTTCAGTTTGGTGCTGAGCGAGAGACTCGGCTTAGAAAAGAACTTGAGGTAAGAACTTCACCAAATAATGAGGTTGGTATCCGATAGCTGCCTTCCGTTTTGTTCTTGGGGTTTGTTTCATTGCAAAGGAGCGGTTGAGAGGGAGGAGACCTTGTCGAGGCCCTTTGGAGTAAAAGTTGATAAGGAAATACCAGTGAAAGGCCTAAAGGAAAGGAAAATACTTTAAAAAGCAGTTTCTTCTGTAATTTAAGTCAGATAAAGGAGGCTTTTCTCTTGTTTGCACAACTTTGGTGTAATGAGTTTATAAATCCCTGTGAGAGGCTTCGGGCTTTGGCCAGAAATTTCCACTCACATGAGAGAGGGTTTTGTCAACTCCTGTTCTGTTTTGCATTGTGTTATACAGGTAGTCCTCAACTTACATCCACAACGGAGCTCAAGATTTCTGTTGTTAAGTAAGACCCTTGTTAAGTGGATTTTCTCCCATTTTACAACCTTTCTTGCCACAGTCGTCAAGTGAATCCCTGCGGTTAATAAGTTAGTAACCCGGTTGTTAAGTGAATCTGGCTTCCCCATGGACTTTGCTTGTCAGAAGGTCGCAAAAGGTGATCACATGACCTTGGGGCACAGCAACGATCGTAAATATGAACCAATTGCCAAGCATCTGAATTTTGATCATATGGTCATGGAGATGCTGCAGAGGTCATAAGTAGGAAAAACGGTAATGTAAGCCACGTGCTGTTGGTCACTAAATGAACTGTTGTAGGTTGAGGACTACCTGTATTCATATTTGGCTTTGTCCTGATACAGCCTCATATCGATAATTTTAAAAGAAGAGCTTTTATTACAGAGGTTATCTGTTTGTGGTTCAGGCGTCAGATTAGAAACTGTGAATTCTAGTCTCACCTTAGCTCAGGGGTGGGTTCCTGCCAGTTCTAACCTCTTCTATAGAAGAGGTTCCACAAATCTACCGTGCCGTTTAGAACTGGTTCCAGCTTCCTCCCCCCGCCCGTCCGCACCATGCTTGCCCCGCCCGCCGCTCACTGATTGGCTGGCTCACCAATCGCCCCACCCGCCTCTAAGAGTCCTATTTAAACCTTAAAGTCTTAAAGCTGTCAAGTTTGAACACCCCTGGGTTTTGTTTCTAAAGGGTTAGGGGTGCAAGGATCTTGTAACTTGACAGCTTTAAGTCCTGCACATTTCAAATGCCAGAGTTTCTGAGCCAACATTTTGCTTGCTAAGCAAGAGCGTTGTTAAGTGAGTTTCACCACATTTTACAAGTTGGCCATGCCCACCCAGTCACATGACTGCCAAGCCGCTCCCACCCAGTCACATGGCTGGCAAGCCACTCCCACCCGGTCACATGGCCGGGAAGCCACTCCCACAAAACAGGTCACACCTACAGAAGAGGTTCTAAAAAATTTTGAAACCCACCACTGCCTTAGTTACAAAACCAGCTGGTTGATTTTATGAATATAGATACAGATATATTCAATAAAATGGGAAACGGGCACCGGGAAGTGATAGCATCTGCCAGTTGAGTGCCCCCCAGAGGAAGTCTGTTGCATAAGCAGAAATCGGCTGAATGGAAGAGGCCTGAACCGCTCCACAAATAAACCTCTGAAATAAATCGGCACAAGACAGTGATCTCCAGCCTGAAGCCTTTTGCAGAGCAGCTCCCCTTACCCCCAATCCTAGAAATTATAATTCATTATAATGTGGGCAGTTCTGGACTTGTCCCCACAATTGAACCCAAAATGTATGTCGCTAAGTGAGAAATGAGTTAAGTGACTTTTGCCTTGCTTTACGACTTTTCGTGCCACGTTCGTTAAGTGGATCGCTGCAGTTGTTGGGTTAATAACCCGTTTGTTAAGAAGAATCTGGCTTCCCCATTGACTCTGCTTGTCCAAAGGTCGCAAAAGGGGAAGACGTGACTCTGGGACACTGCAGCCGTCATAAATGTGAACCAGTTGCCAAGCATACTAATGTAAATCACATGATCATGAAGATGTTACAATGGTCATAAGTGTGGTATCACTTTTTTCAGTGCCGTGGTAACAGTCACTAAATGAACTGTTGTAAGTCGAGCTCTACCTGTACATCCAGAGTGTATCAGGTTGGGTATGAATGCCAGGAATAAAATAGGGAGGGTAGATATAGAGATAGAATCCATCCAGTGGTGGTATTCAGCAGGTTCTGACCAGTTCTGGAGAACCGGTAGCAGACATTTTGAGTCTGGAGAACCGGTAAATACCACTTCTGACTTGCCCAGTCCCCATCTATTCTCTGCCTCCCGAGTCCCAGCTGATTGGGAGGAAATGGGGATTTTGCAGTAACTTTCCCCTGGAGTGGGGAGGGAATGGAGATTTTACAGTATCCTTCCCTTGCCACGCCCAGCAAGCCACACCTGCCAAGTCACACCATGCCCACCAAGCCACACCCACAGAACCAGTAGTAAAAAAAAATTGAATCCCACCACTGGATCCACCCCAAATCATCAGTGTGCTATAGAACACAAAGATAAGAGGTTGCCCAAAAGTTTGTTTGGAAAAAAAATTAAGAGTCCCTGAAGAGCTTTTTTTTTTTTTAAGTGAGCAACTAGTTTGCTTGGGCCTATGGATCTACGCAGTTCAGGGATAGTTTAAAAAAAAAAGAACAACAATTTTAAAAACCCCTTTTTATTATGATAATATTGAATTTGGAAAAACCTTTAAAGTCTGGAATTACAAAGGAGATGAAATTAAGTGGCTTGTGGTTATAGTCAAGAGCGGAAAAGATTAGGCATTAAATAATAAATCCTAGCAGTTTGAGATAGCTGTTGCCCAACTTTATGTGGAAAGTCCTCTAAATTTTCCGAGAAGAGGCTAATGTGAGTATTGGGTATTATTTTTCTTTTAGGTAATTAAGATGTTTTTAAACACAGCACCTGTCAATCTGATACCAAAAGGAAAATGTTGCTTTAGCGTTAGTGTTCCTTTGGTGCCCTCTAGTGGTTTTTGAGGTCAATTGTAGAACATTTAACCTTGATTCCTCGGTTTAACATTTTTTCAGTCTATACATTTTCAGGCATCCTTATCTCTATTAGAACCAGAAAACTGCTGATATGCAATTTGCATTTCTTGGTGTAAAGCCAGATTTTCACACACTCCTGGCTTAATTTTTGCTTCTTTTTCTTTTTGGTTTTGAAACGTAGCTTTTATTATGTATGGACTAAAGGTAATCTGAAATATGAGATGAAGGAAATATTTTAAAAGTTTATGGGGAGGAGATAAGAATTTATAGTCTGAATAAATTATTAGGTTATTATGTTTTATGAATCAAGAGGCTACCAGCTCAGTTATCTGGAACTGGAATCCTAATTTGATTTATTTACCTGCCTATAAAATCCTATAAAAAAGAAATGTGTTGTAAATAAAAATATCCCTTCCTGGCTTCTAGACATTCTTTTTACTGAAGTTAGCACATGCTGCCAAACAACTTCTGCATTGACTTTATAGATAAGTCTTTATTTTTTACCCCAGTGTCTTAATGTTGATGGTACCATTAGGTGCTGGAAGAAAGAATGGGTCTTAATGTGTTTAGATGAGCATGTTTTAACTAGTATGAATGTTATCAGAATAAGTTATCAGAAAAACAGAGTTGGAAGGGATGTTGGAGGTCTTCTAGTCCAACCCCCTGCTCAGTCAGGAAACCCTATGCCTTTTCAGACAAATCCGTGTCAGAACAGTCCATCTGTTTCTTTTAGAAGAGCCAGAGAATCTTAATTTTTTTTCAAAGAAAAACTGGGAATAGATTTTCAAGCAATCTATTCCGGAAGTGGGGATTTTTGTAGTAGAAGTCTCTTTATTCATTTGTTAGCTCCTAGCTCCTAGAACTAAGGAGAAATTTCCTAACAGTGAGAACAATTAACCAGTGGAACGGCTTGCTTTCAGAAGTTGTGGAAACCTCCGTCAATGGAGGTTTTTAAGAAGAAACTGGACAGTCCTTTGTCCGGAATGTATAGGGTCTCCTACTTGAGCAGGCGGCTGGACTAGAAGACTTCCAAGGTCCATTCCAACTCTGTTATTCTGTTCTGTCCTGTTTGTCTTTTCCTTAGACTTTCTGCAAGAGGACAGGTAGTCATCCCTTCAAGATGGTAATTGAGAGTGGCAACTTTGTTGCTAAGCATCCTGGTTGTAAAGCCTGATGTGACATGACTGAGCCAACTTACAATGGTCATTGCAGCAGTTCCATTTGACTTCCTTATGACAATCCTGTGCGGTTGCAGTGGGTTGTGGTCATGTGATTTGCTGCTCGAGATTTCCTGCAGGTTTCCCCATTGACTTTGTTGGAAGTCAGCAGCGAAGGTCTGAAATGGTGATCACGACTGCAGGATGCTGCAGTGGCATAACTCTGTGTCAGGTGATGAACACCCAAATTATGATCAGGTGATCGTGGGGGTGCTGTAAATGGCTGTGACAATGAGGACCTGTCATAAGTCTTCCTCATTCAGTGCTGTCCTAAATTTGAAAAGTCATTCACTGTTGTTCAACAAGGATTACCCCTGTGCAGTATGGATTGATTATTGAGGCTGTGTAAATCATTTAGAGGTGTATTTCATGGAAGCAACTGTTCAAAATGACCGTTGAAAGGATCTAAAACCAGCATCCTCTCAAACGGCCAGAGTAGTCATCACAAGAAATGCTATATGTCATGAGCGTATAGGACACTGATGGCTAACCTTTTTGTCCTCGTGTGCCGAAACGCACGCGAGCAACATCGTGCACGATTGACAGCATGCATGTGCGTGTCCACACATCCGCTCCCCCTGCGCATGCATGTGTAACCCGAATGCTCCTGCCCCCTGCGCATGCGTTCATGACCCCCCCACTTCCCATTTTGGGTCTAGCAGGCCTCCCTGAAGCTTCCTGGGATCAAAAATGGGTTTTGGGGGGGCACATCATATTCCCCCCACTTCCCCTGTGAATGTGTGACTGTCCTCCCCTCGCATGCGCGGTAGAGGCCCAACAATCAGCTGGCCGGTGGGAGGCGTGCACCCCCTGTGGCCCGTTTTGGGGCTAGCAGGCCTCCATGAAGTTTCCTGGGGCATGGGGGGCACGCTGTGCTCCCCACGCTTCCCCCCGCGAATGCACGAACAACCCTCCCTACTCCACACGCATGCGTGCGCATCTCCCGCAGGTGTGGTAGAGATTCGACAATCAGCTGGCCAGCACGAGGTGTGCGCGCATACGTAGTGGAGCTGACCTGCGGTGACGGCTTATGTGCCCGCAGAGAGCTCCGCGGGCCATTTGTTCGTCGTCATGGGTATAGGAAGTCCTCAACTTACGACTGTTTGTTTAGTCATGTGATCAAAATTTGGACACTTGGCAACTGGCATGAGTTTATGACAGTTGCAGTGTCCCAGGGTCATGTGATCACCTTTAGCAACTTTTTGACAAGCAAAATTAACTGAGAAGCCAAGTTTATTTAACAAATGTGTTAAATAAATCTAACTGAACAACTGCAGTGATTCATTTAACAACAGTAGCAGTAGAGTTCGTAAAATGGGACAAAGCTCACAACAACTGTCTTGCTTAGCTACATAAATGTTGGGCTCAGTTGTGGTCATAAGTCGACAAATACCTGCATGGGTTGAAGGACAATTGATGCTTTGACCATCCTGCTGAAGTGAACTGTGCATCAAGCAGTGTATTTCAAGGGCATTTTACTGGTTCTCTGAAAGGCCTCCTCTGAATTGTTTTGCACAAATATTAATTAGAATTTATAATAAAAACTGGAGAGGTTTAAAAATATGGCCACCCTAGAGAAAGTGTCACAAATCATGTAGAGGCAAAAAGTTAGGCAAAATAAGGAACCTTGATGGCCTTTTAAAATGGGCATAGTTTCAAAGGCGTTTGTGAGCAGTATATTTGCAGGATACTGGATTCTGAATATTTCTACTACTATGGCACCACCCACTGAGAATACCTCCAGGCAATAAAGTTCTTATGAAACAAATATCTGGTTATTTATATATGAGAAGATCACTTAGGTATGCTGAATGTGGCCCTTGTAAAACTTCACAGAACATGAATCAATCTGGAAGTAGTTAGGAGCCAATGAGGTTGAGCAAAGTTTGGATTGATATTAGTGGTACTTTTGAAGCTGAGAGTTTCGAGAAGCACTTGAGGGGTGTGTGTGTGTGTGGGGGGGTGATGTTAACCTCTTATTAACTTTTACTTTTTTAACAGCTAGCTATGGCCAGAGTAAAAAAACTGGAGGAAAACATCGAGGCAGAGAGAGCTGCACATCTGGAATCCAAATTTAATTCTGAAATAATTCAGGTAAATTGAGAAAGCACCACGTGGAACCGATAAGTGCATTGCAGGCTCTTTGCACACCTGGATAGTTAGCCCGGGTTTAATTATTTTATATTTAATGTTATGCTTTTGTGTATGAAATGTTTTCCTTTTTAAAGAGAAATTCCTTGAAAGTGTTTGGACAATTAGTATGTAACCAATTAACTAACAAAGTGGAACATGTTGGAAAGTGAAGTTTAAACACCCCGGATTGGGTCCTAAATTGATGTAGCCTCACAGGTCATCATCCCAGACTGGATCAACAGTTATTCTCCTAAGGTTAAATCTGTAAAATATGATTTAAGGATGGTAAATAGTGATTAATTGGCTAGAGGGCTATGTGGCCTTTTTCATTATTTGTCTGTTTGTCTTCCTCTGTTGACCAATTTCGTTGTATTTAAGTACAACGACAATAAAGATTATACATACTTATGATCTCAAAATTCATCCTGCAGCAGAACTCTCACAAGGCAAGTTCTGTAACTAACTGCACACCCTGCTTTCAAGTCTAGGAACTGAACTGAACTGAATTCTTCAGGCTGATCTGCAGAAAGTAGTAAGAGAATGGAATAGCTTCTGGGTGCTCCCTCACTGAAGGCTTTCAAAAGGGACACAACCGTTGGACTGAAATAATATAGGGCCTCCTGCTTGAGCAGGGGTTTGGACTAGAAGACCCCGGGGGTCCCTTCCAACTCTATTATTCTATGTTCTATGAATACCTCTAGAGCAGGGGTGTCAAACTGAATTTCATTGAGGGCTGCATCAGGGCTCTGTTTGACCTCGGGGGCTGGGAATTGGTGGGCGTGGCCAGGATGGCTGTGGCTGGATGGCCTCCTGCTGCCTTCTGCCAGGAAAAATGGAGCTGGGGGGGGGGGCGCGTGCAGCCCCCCTGAGTATTGTTTCTACTGGCAGACAGCAGCAGGATGCCATCCAGGCTGAAAATGGGGCCCTGTGGGGGGCGCATATGGCCCCCAAGCTCCGTTTTCACTGGTAGAGGCAACACTGGCTGGTCCTTCACTGTTTCCAGGGTGGCTCCGAGGGCCAGATCTAAGCACCCGTAGGCCGGATCTGGCCCATGGGCCTTGAGTTTGACCCCTTGCTCTAGAGCAGCGGTTCTCAACCTGTGGGTCGGGACCCCTTTGGGGGTCGACCGGCCCTTTCACAGGGGTCACATAAGATCATCGGAAAACACATATTTTCGATGGTCTTAGGAACCGAGACACAGCTCCTCTATGGTTGGGGGTCACCACAACACGAGGACGTGTAGTAAAGGGTCGCGGCATTGAGAAGGTTGAGAACCACTGCTCTAGAGGGATTACAGACTACAAATACCAAGGCAAAATGATGCCCAGAGGATACCATGCCTCTTTTCCATTTTAGTCATGAAATGTATATGTTTCTGAGCAAATAAATCTGAGAGGCTTGCCCTGTTGATTTTACATGCTTTTTCAGTTCTCTGTCAAATTCTGAACCAAGGCCCTGTGAAGGAATGTGTTTAAACCTGTGTCCTAAGTAATTTATATCATTAAGATCTTTTGCCCCATTGCCAAGTACCACAACAGTGTACAAAACTCCAAGCTAAAAGAAAATTGTTTGTGCACTTGTTCATCCAATAATAACTAAGAAAGATGTACATTTCCTGAAAAAGGAAAAGCTAAGCAATGCCGATAGTTTTCTCTATAAAATTTAGAATCTGTTGGATCCATATGATTCTTTTCAAATGTTTCGAACTGTTTGTACTTTGGTGTATACGTCTCCGTGCTTTGATTTTTCTATTGATCATGCTCCAACAGAGTCATGGTTGAGGGCAGCAAAAGCTCACTCTGATTGGGCAATTGGGATTGGAGAAGATTATGCATGACCCTGAATTCACCCATTCCCTTAACCACACTGTGATTGCCTGTCAGCGTTAATCCCAGTTCATCATAGGCAGCATTTCTGTTACCTAACTATGGTGATCGGGTGGGTGAAAAGCTACACTTACCCTGGCTGTGTGTGTGTGTGTGTGATGATTTTGGCCTACCCGTTCGGTCTCGCCTCGTTTTGATCTGACACAGAGCAAAGCTCTTGCAGCCTCTTGTGGTCTTGATTGTTGCTTTCCTGTGATTTTTGCAGTTACGGATCCGAGACCTTGAAGGGGCTTTGCAAGTGGAGAAGGCCAGCCAAGCAGAAGCAATCTCTGACTTGGAAATGTTCAAAGGCAAATTTAGAGAGGTGGAAAATGCCTATGAGAGAGAGAAGCGTAACGCTCACGACAGCCTGGAAAAAATCAGCCTGTGAGTCTGGCTTCATTCCTGACTGAGAATTGGTATTTCTTGAAGGGAACGACTGACATGGTCCACAAAATACTCATCTGCCCCCCCACGGGTCACACAGCACAGAACAGAGGGTAACTTTAAATGGGTGATGCAATATGGAGTTAATGCAGTTGCTGTGTCATTTGGCTTCTGTAGTGGTCATTTTCACGATCCTAAAAAGAATTCCATGCCTATGGATCCCTTTGAAAACTTAGGCTGCAATATTTTGCCAAGTGTTTTGTAGTTTTAATAATAATAATAATAATAATAATAATAATAATAATAATAATAATAATAATAATAATAATAATAATAATTTAATTTGTTAGCCGCTCCCTCTCCGCAAGGGACTCGGGGCGGCGTACAATAAAAATATACATACATATAAACATGTAGATACACACATATACATACATATACATACATGCATGGAGGAGGTGATAATTAAATATACATTACATTAATAATAATAAAAATTAGCCATTAAAAAATACCCCAAAATAATAATACAATTTAAAAAGGACTGTCAGGAGGAATAGGATAAACTACGGTTGAGCCATGCCAGATAATTGAAAGAGGTGGGTCTTGAGCTTTACACAGAAGGAGCGGAGATTGGAAGTAATCCTGATGTCAGGGGGGAGGTCATTCCACAGGGCTGGGCCCATCACAGAGAAGGCCCTGCTCCTGGGTGTCGCCCCCCGACACTGTTTAGCGGACGGCACCCGGAGTAGTCCCTCTCTGTGTGCGCGGATTGGTCGTAGGGATGTATGGGGCAGGATGCGGTCCCGCAAGTAACTAGGTCCTGTGCCATGGAACGCTTTAAAGATCATAATCAAAACCTTGAAACGCACCCGATAGACCACAGGAAGCCAGTGCAGCTCGCGCAGGAGAGGTGTTACATGGGAGTGCCTAGTCCTCCCCATAATCACCCGCGCGGCCGCATTCTGGACCAACTGTAGTCTCCGAGTGCATCTCAAGGGAAGCCCCATGTAGAGAGCATTGCAGTAGTCCAGGCGAGACGTCACCAGCGCATGGGTGACTGTGCGCAAGGCATCCCGGTCCAATAAGGGGCGCAATTGGCGCACCAGGCGGACCTGGTGGAACGCCCCCCTTGCCACGGCTGTTACATGGTCATCCATGGACAGCCGGGCATCCAGGAGGATGCCCAAATTGCGCGCCCGATCCATGGGGGGCAGTTGCTCGCCCCCGATGGCCGGAGATGGAAGCAACTGGTTGAACCGTGGGGCCGGAATCCACAGCCACTCCGTCTTGGAGGGGTTGAGCTTGAGTCGGTTGTCATCCATCCAGATCCGTACGGCTTCCAAGCACCGGGACATCATTTCGACGGCCTCGTTGGGGTGGTTCGGGGTGGAGATGTATAGCTGAGTATCATCAGCATACAGATGATATCCCACCCCAAAGCCACGGATGATCTCGCCCAGTGGTTTCATGTATGTGTTGAACAGGAGTGGCGAGAGAACCGACCCCTGTGGCACCCCACAAGTGAGGGGTCTCAGGGTCGATCTCTGCTCCCCTGCCAACACATGTTGCGTCCGGCCGGAGAGGTAGGAGTCGAACCACCGTAAAACGGTGCCCCTGACTCCCAACCCCCCTAGTCGGTGCAACAGGATACCATGGTCGATGGTATCGAAAGCCGCCGAGAGATCTAATAGGACCAGGATAGAGGAACAACCCCTATCTCTGGCCTTCCAGAGATCATCAACCAACGCGACCAAGGCCGTCTCCGTGCTGTACCCGGGTCGGAAGCCGGACTGGCGCGGGTCTAGATAATCATCTTCCTCCAGGTGACGTGGAAACTGTTGGGCCACCACACTCTCTACAACCTTCGCTAAAAGGGGAAGGTTGGAGACCGGACGATAATTAGCTAGCTCCGTTGGGTCCAGGGAAGGCTTCTTGAATAGGGGTCTCACAACCGCCTCTTTCAAGGCGGCCGGCAGAGACCCCCCACCCAATGAAGCGTTCACTAGGCCCAGGAGCCAGTCGCGTATAACCTCCCAGGATGCCAGTACAAGCCAGGAGGGACACGGGTCCAATAAACCTGTGGTAGGTCGCAGACGTCCACGTAACCTGTCCAAATCCTCGATGGCAACTGAGTCAAACTCCTCCCAGAATGGTCTCTCAAGACTCGCCTCGGGCGTCTCCACTGGACCACTGAAAGGGACCCATCCCCTCTGGATTTGAGCGACTTTGTCCTGCAGATATTTCCCAAATTCCTCTGCTCTGCCCTGTAGAGGGGCTTCCCGCGGCCTCTGAAACAGGAGGGAGCGGGTCACCCGAAACAGGGCAGCAGGGCGGTTATCTGCGGACGCAATAAGAGCGGCACAATGTTGCCGTTTGGCCGCTCTTAATGCCACAAGGTACGTCCTTAAGTAGGTTCGTCCCTGTGCTCGGTCAAATTCGGAGCGGGAAGATCTCCAATGACTCTCTAGGCGTCTCTTGTGGTGTTTCATCACCCTTAGCTCCTCGGTAAACCAAGGAGCCAGGGTGGTACGTTGCCGCAAGAGAGGCCGCAAAGGCGCCACTCGGTCTAGGGCCCCGGCAGTCGCACTATTCCATGCGGCTACCAGGTCCTCCACCCGGGGGCGGGTCAGGTCTACAGGAGGTGGCCCAAGCTCCGTCTGGAACTTATCTGGTTCCATCAGGCGCTTGGGGCGGAACCATCTAATGCCTTCCGGTTCCGCCTCCCCGCAGCGGGGGGTAGCACCAGAGAAGTCAAGTCGGAGAAGTGAGTGATCTGACCATGACAGGGGAGTGATAGTTAGATCCCCTATTCCCAGATCACTCATCCACTGGCCAGAGACAAAAACAAGGTCCAACGTGTGGCCCCCTTCGTGGGTAGGGCCCTGAATTAATTGGGTCAGGTCCATGACTGTCATGGAAGCCATGGACTCCCAAACCCCCTCAGACGCTTCTCCCATCGACGGCAGGTTAACTTGTAGATTGTTCAGTGCTTAAGGAAGGCTTAACCCAGAGGTGGTATTTAGCTGGTTCTCTCTGGTTCAGGCAAACCGGTAATGGCGGCTGTGGGAGGCTCCGCCCACCCGCCCTGACATGCGCGAGCATTGCACATGCGCAGAAGGCGGTGTGCATGCACAGATGCGGTGTGTGAAGCGAGAGCTTGCACTTGTGCACTCACTTTTACGAACCGGTAGGGAAGGTAAGTGAATCCCACCACTGGCTTAACCATTTGGAATTTTCAATATTTCGGCATAAAGATGAGTAAAATGTGATATGCTTTGCACACGTGTTCTAAAACAATATAAAGAGAACCAAATTAAACATATGAGTCAAAATATTACACTTGTTCATTTCTTTATTGAGGAAAATGATCCAAATGATCTCTGACACATTCTCTGATATGTACCTTTTGGAATGCCTTTAGTAGTGATGCTAATATTAGATGTACAGTGCATTTGGGATAATAGCTAGCTCCCTGAAAAGCTAAAAATGTTAGTTAAATTAATATTATAAAATATGCAATAATTTTATTATTAAGTTTAAAGATATAGCTATACATATAGATACAGATATAGATTTATAGAGTTAGTCTTCATCTTTATGAGGCTATAACTGACTACTCCTGATTTGGTAAATGTGCAAAATGAGAACTCAAACCAGTGTTAAAAACATTTCCTTGCTTTCCTTCCTTCCTTCCCTCCCTCTCCCCCCCCCCCCCCGCCTTGCCTTGCCTTCTCCCTTGCTTAGGAATGTTAAAACAGACCCTCTTCCTGCTTGTAGGAAGAGTTAGAGCAGTACTGAGCTAATTCATGCCAGGCCAGAAATGGGAAATATAGAAAATAAAATTTGAATAGAAAGTGCAGTAAAGTACATTAGAAGACATATTGAGTAAATATTCCTGAATATTCCTGTCTTATTTTTTTAAAGATGGCCTCACTGCACACTATAAATTACCTTACAGAATTCTTTCTTTCACATATCTGGTATTAAAAAGAAACTAACAATTCCCTCCATGTTATTTTACTCTTATTACAGATAGCCCAGATAAAATATTTCATAGATAATATCAAACACCATTTTTTTCTTACATCACTCATAAATTATTGATCAGATTGTTCTCTTCCAGGATGTTGATGTCAAGCTTCAAACAAAATATGATTTATTGATTCTTTTAGATTTCTAAGTGGATCTGTTAGTAATTTTCAGTATGCAGTATCCAGAATTGCACTATTGTTTGAATATTCTCTTAAGCGATGGATATGCATATTGGAGTAGAAATTTTTTAAAAAGAACACCCATAAAAATTCTCCTTTATAACTCTACTCCAAATGGTTTCTGTCTTCTTATCGGGATAGCCTTAGCATTTCACTACTGCAATACATCAAAGCAATCCCACAGGTGTAGGAAGGTCTGTGTGAATTCTTTCACCAGAGGAACCCAATATTAGCCCTCCTGGATTCATGTTGGTAATGCATGGCTTGATGGTGGTTCCTCTTCCCCTCCCTTTATGGTTCTTATTCTTTAAGTGAAATTTTCTTTTCTCCGATTTTGTTTGATATTGGAGACACTCCAGCAGCAGAGTTTGCCACCATAGCTAGGAACAAGATTTGGATTACATTTTCTCATGTTATTTTGAAATGTATTCATTGTTCTGACCTGGGCTTTCCAAGAGCACAAAGCCGACTCCTCGTCCCGCTAAACCAGTGGTGGCAAACCTATGGCACGCGTGCCACAAGTGGCACGCGGAGCCATTTGTCAGGGCACGCGAGGCGCTGCCCTGTCAGCTGGCCAGCACGCATGTGCACGCTGGCCAGCTGAGTTCACCTTTTTAAAAGCTATTTTTCGCCTTCCCCAGGCTCCAGAGGCTTTATAGGAGCCTGGAGAGGGCGAAAAGAGCCTCCCCCGCCCAACCCAGAGGCTTCAGGGACCGTCCGGAGGCTTCCCTGAAGCCTTCGGAATGCTTTAACCACCCTCCGAGCAACCCGGAAGTGACTTCCGGGTTGCTCGGAGGGTCGTTTTAAGCGTTCCGAAGGCTTCAGGGACTGTCCGGAGGCTTCACTGAAGCCTTCGGAGCGCTTAAAATGACCCTCCAAGCAAACCGGAAGTGACTTCCGGGTTGCTCCGAGGGTGGTTTTAAGTGTTCCGAAGGCTTCAGGGACTGTCCGGAGGCTTCCCTGACGCCTTCGGAGCGCTTAAAACGACCCTCCGAGCACTTCTGGTTTGCTCAGAGGGTGGTTTTAAGCGTTCTGAAAGCTTCAGGGAAGCCTCCGGATGGTCCCTGAAGCCTCCGGAGGGCCTCCGGGGGGCGGGGGAGGCTCTTTTCACCTTCCCCAGGCTCCTATAAAGCCTCTGGAGCCTGGGGAGGGCGAAAAAAGCATGTAAAAATGGGGGGGGGTTGCGCGTTGCATTATGGGTGCGGCACGCCCGCACACGACCCCCCTGCGCTCCCCCCACTTGTGGCACGCGAGCCAAAAAAGGTTCGCCATCGCTGCGCTAAACCCTCTTTTATTTAGTTTAAAGCAGTGGTAGTCAACCTGGGCCCTACCACCCACTAGTGGGCGTTCCAGCTTTCGTGGTGGGCGGTAGGGCTTTTGTCCAATACTGAAGCACTTTCCTTTTTAAAAATTTAATTGACTTTTAAAAAGATTTTCATAGCATTATTTGAAAAGATTTTCATTAGGTTTTCATAAAATTCCCCGTGACAATTTAAATTTCTGAAAATATACTATTTGTATCGCCCGCGCATAAGTTTAGTTCACGTTACGTAAGAGAAACTAAATGGCACTATAGTGCGACCTCAAATAAAAGAGTCTCATCCCAGAATAGCTCACGCATCTCCCCCACCACCACCCAGCTGTAACAGACAAGCAGAGCTGGTAGCCGGCGCACCCCCCTCAAACCCCAAAGTTACTTCCCTACTTTATAAATCACCATTACTGTGGAACCAGTGGGCGGTTAGAAAATTTTACTACTAACAGAGATACAAAAGTGGGTGGTAAGTATAAAAAGGTTGACTCCCCCTGGTTTAAAGTGAATTCCTCTCCAGCAAAGACCTGGCCAACAGTTTTTCAAGAGATTTCACAACTATAGACCTTTATCAGGCTTGGAGAGCTGCCAGGCCGATATCTTCCAAAGGCTACTCTGTAGCAGATAATACTTGGCAAGAAGTCAGGAACAGATCTTCATCCTAATGAATTGAACTAATTGTCTTCTGCAAACTCCACTCCCCTTTCGCTCCTCTTTATTCCCTATGGGAGGGGCCATTTACCGTCCACCTGTGCCTTTACTCCTGAGTTGGCTCTTGTTCCTTAGCTGTTCCCTTCATCTGGCAACTCTGCACATGCGCACATTGGGAACAGGCTTCAGTTGTTCTTCTGCCCCACTGATGCCCGACTCCAGAGGCATCTGATAACTGTCAGACGGCCCTGGCTCCATCTCTGCCTTCGATGTAGAGCACTTGTTAGAGTCTTCCCCAGACTCCAGGACTGTTCCATGTTCCTCCCCAACCTCCTCACTCTCTGAATCTGCTGCCAGATCCACTGGCTGTTGGTGGGCCACAACAGTCATTGTAAAGAACATGAAATGACCATGAACAGTTTATTACAGGTAGTCCTCGACCTACGACCACAATTGAGCTCGAAATTTCTATTGCTAAGCGAGACAGTTGTTATGTTGTTTAAACATTCACTAAATGAAAGGTTGCAAGTTGAAGACAACCTGTATTTCAGATTTTATCTTTTAGCTAGCCAAATATATTTGACACCGTTCAATGAGTTTAAATAATCTGATTATTCCCAGAAGATGTACTGGATTATTGAAATAGATAAAGGGTACCACATCTATTGACCTGCTGTGCCCAATTCACCCTGTAGAAATGTTAGTGTTTATTTTATTTATTTATTAGAAAATGTATATTGCTGCCTACTGGCACATGGCAACTCAAGGAGGCTTACAAAGATGTAGACAGTATAAGAGAAATAATAATAAAAAAGAAAAATAATAATACAGTAGCCTCCCACCCCAATATATATTGCTAGTCCATGTATAATGTGCCATGCCACTAAATAAATATGAACACCCTATAGCTTATGATTGCAGCATGTGTGTCTATTGGTATCTCAGCATTTCTTTAGATTATTTTTTCTGGTTTTCTTAAATGTTTGTAAAATGATCGCATAGACGTTTTGTTGGTTCATCGAGAAGAGTATATAACAAATTTAAATCTTTCCAAAAACGCTGGTCTGTCTTTTCAGATTACAAAGGGAGCATCTAGCTGCAAACAAACAACTAAACGAAGAGGTAGAAGAAAAGAAGAAAGTAATTAAAGACCTCTCTGAGACACTCCAGGATAATGAAAAAAGTTACAAAGAATTACAGACTGAACTTCTTCTGGTAAGAGAGAAACCCTGAGGCATTTCTTTTATTGGTGCGAACATGCTATGTTTATTGCTATATTCTTTTTTCTTTAGGAACCTTTCTATTAAAAAAAAACATTTAAAAGAGTGCCTAATCTTGTTAACTTTAAGGGTTGTGGATTTCAACTCCCAGAATTCCCCAGCCAGCTGAGGAATTCTGGGAGTTGAAATCCATAAGTCTTAAAGTTACCAAGGTTGGACACTCTTGATTTAAAACATACCCTTTGCCTACTTGTATCAGACTTGTAACCAAATCTGTTCGTGAAATAACACAATTCATAAGTGAATAGGTTCAAATTGTGGCCAGCTCAACAGTATAAGTCAAGGGTATCAAACTTGATTTCATTGAGGGCCACATCAGGATTGTGTTTGGCCTTAGGTGGCTGAGTGGGCGTGACCGGGGTGGGCATAGCCAGCTTGATGTCCTGCAGTTTGCGTGTGGCCCTTCCGGGCTCAGTTTTCAGCTGCGACGGCATCACGCAGCCCTCTGCCAGCAAAAACGGAGTCTGGGAGGGCTGCTCACAGCTCTCTTGAGCTCCGTTTTCATTGGCAGAAGCACCACAGGCCGGTCCTTTGCTGTTTCCAGGGCAGCCCTGTGGGCCAAATCTAAACACCGCAGGGGCCAGATCTATTCCGCGTACCTTGAGTTTGACACCTCAGTATAAGCGTATAGTTTGACAACATCCGTTAAGGACCAATAAAATAGATGTTGTAATTAGGGAAGGAAGGAATATGGATGGTTCAGAAGGAGCTGCATGTTGCTGTCTAAGTTGTTGCATTACACAACTTTTCGCATGCAATGCACTACTCATGAATCCGCCTGATCAGTAAACCTAACCTTTTCAATTTTTGCATATTTTCCCTTCAAAATAAACTTCTGAATCTGAGTGTGGCTATTTTGAGGTTTGTATCGGTATTTCCAAAGAACCCATGATTGGTTTGCCCCGAAGAGATGAACAAAGAGACTTCATATGCTGATCTGGAATTTAGCCTTTCAGGCTGTGTCAATGCATTCTTGGGAGTATAAAAAAAAGTGATTTAATTTAAAATGGTGTACTCTAAGCGGGTCGTGACTTCTTTTTACTATCACTGTGTGTAATCCAAATTCATCATTTTATCCCAAACGGTGGAAACTTTTTACATGTCATCAGGTACCAAATCTAGTTGTGAGATGTATGTAATGGCGGTTAAATATGGCTATGAATCAGTGGCGGGTTCCTAATCGGTTTACTACCGATTCGCTGAGAGGGTGTTTTGCTCATGCTAGCAAAGCGACTAGCGCCCACCTGCCGCGCATTGCTGCACATGCGCAGTTGATTGAAAACTGTTCTGCAGTTTATACACAGAAATATGCTGGCGACGGCAGAAGAAACCGGGGAATTGGTTCGGGGGCATGACAGGCCTGGGTCACTGCTGGTTCCAGCAACCCAGGCTGCCATACCACTACCGGTTCGGCCGAACCGGGCCGAACAGGTAGGAAACCACCACTACTATGCATCCAGATCCTTTCAGGGTCTTAAAATGAAACACACAATGGCTCTTTAAACAGCACCTATGAAGTAACTGCATTTCATCAACCGAACGGGAAGGAAAAGAGTTGTGCTCCACATAATATTCTCAATATCATTTTTAAATTTCCTATCAATCAGCTAGAAAAATAGCTGGAACATACTAGTAAGGGGAGCCTCATTTAGTCCAATATTCTGTTTCCTGTAGTAGCTAGCCATCTACCTAACAGAAACCTAAAAAAGGGTAGGAGCTACCTCTTCCTAATGTTTTGCAGCTGCTAGTACAGTAAGAGAAGAAGAAAACTACTTTCTGTTGTAGAAATAACAAGTAGTCACTGATAGCTTTATGCCTTATTGCACGAGTGTCAAACTTTCTGTGTCATCTTGCCGTTGCATGACGTATCGCAATATTTTTCTCTTTGTGGAGCTGGAGTAGGGGTGGCTTGCATGTAATGCAGTGGAGTTTGACACTCCTGTTTTATTTACCTAATCACCTTTTAAGCAGATCAGCTTGATAGCTACCATTGCATCCTGCATAGTGAATTCCATTGATTAAGTAGATAATGTGGGAAGACATATTTCCTTTTGACTGTCTGGGCCTCTCCTCCTTCATTGAATGATTAGGTTTTTTTCAATATTAAGAGGGCGAATTCTTTCTAATTAGGTGACAGGTGTGACCAAATAGATGGAAAAAAGTTTTTTTTAACCTTTGAGCATTCTGTTGTTCCCACTACAACTTCACATTTATGTTTAAGTCCCCCCCCCCCCACATACCCATCGTCGATAATAATTCTCTAAATTAAACTTAGATACTATGGATTTAAGTATTCTGTGGCTCCATGTTCACGTACAAGTGGACTGAGAATAAAGGGGACTTTGAAGTCCTTAACACTTAAATTTTTGTTTCTTGATATCTTTTGCTTAGATTGTATAGCTAAATTTTGGATTACATTTCACTGCTTTTGTTTTGTATTTTTTCTGTCTATGATTGCATGTTTAAAAATGGACCATTTTTTAGAATGTTGTTCTGTTTTAAAATAATTGAAAAACCACACTCAAGAAACAACTTTCATTAGACATTAAATAAGTAAGGGTTTTAATAATCATTTTAATCAACATATAATTAAAAAAATAAAGAGTAATACACACTAAAAAAGAATAAAAAGAAAAAATGGAACGTGGAGAACAATAAAAAATAGAAAGAAAAATAGAAATGAAAGAAAAATACAATATACTAAAGCAAAAGAAAATATACAGAGATATGACATCACCCATCATCACTACAAATGTAAACAATTTTAGTTTTAAAATATAACAAATGATGTCGTCTTTTCATATCTCATTTCTTATCTATAAATGAATCTTTAAATCCTTATTATTCAATCCTGATCAGCAAAAGGCATAGCAGAGATAGCAACATATCTATTTTAACCTTGATCAAATAAACCAACTTTATATTCCTTCCTTTTACTTTTAACAATCTTGATCTTTAAAAATGGAGCTGTCTTCAGTACATCATTTCTTCCTTGGAAGTGCCAGGTTTTTTTAATGCTATAATCAGTTGGTTTCATTTTTGCACTGAGCTACTTAATTTGGTACAATGTGCAAAATAAGTATTTGATGTGCAAGAGCAAGATACAATTTGTTGCTCCGACATTTATATTGGCACAGTGGAGGATTGTTGAGTAAGTAGTGTGGGCCCCTTTTACTCTTTGTACATGCTCGAAGTAACAGTATAGAAAGTGTTATTTAGCTGGCGGAGGCAATATATATATATATTCTTCCACATGTATGCTTGATAGAAGTTACTTAGCAGACCTTTGTCGATTGAACCACCCTTTGGTTAATGCTGTATCTATTATATATTTGTAACATTAAGGTAAAGAAAACAATATTTGCTCCATACTCTTAACATCTTCCAAGTTGAGGGGGAACAATACTTGTTTAAGAGTCTCATAAACAAAGAGCCACTCCCCCAAAGTATAGAATCAGACCATCTGTAGGTGCTGTCTACTGGAGACCTTTGTCTTCTCTAGAAATACGCTTGCTTGGAGATACTGCTGTCTAAAGTTATAATAAAGTTCTTGATAGGATATGATACCAGACCATCTCCAGGTGTTTTTTGTTCTCCTTGTTTATTAAAATCTTGGGAGGCTACTGTGTATTATAGGCAGTCCTTGACTTACAACACTTGATTTAATAAACGTTCAAAGTTACAATAGCACTGAAAAAAGTGACTTTTTACACTTATGACGGTTTTAGCATCCTTATGGTAACATGATCAAAATTCAGATGCTCCTGGTTCAGATTTATGACACTTGCAGTGTTCCGGAATCATGCGATCACGTTTTGCGTCTTTCTGGCAAGATAGGTCAATGGGGAAGCCAGATTCACTTAACAACCGGGTTACTAACTTAACAATGGCAATGATTCCCTTAGCAACTGTGGCAATAAAAGTCGTAAAATGGGGCAAAATTCATTTAGCAAATGTCTTGTTTAGCAACAAAATTTTGGGCTCAATTGTGATTGTAAATTGAGGACTCTACCTGTATTACTGGCTTTCAGAAAGTGTGCCTGCTGTTATTCTCAGAGTTCCTGGCATGCTGAAAGGATGTGGATTGGAAATGTTTCTCTGTTAACATTAATATTAATTTTTTTTAAAAATCATTTTTGGCAAGTCACTCTAGTTTGAGTCTATTCCTTTCAAATTCTAGCATACCTATTGATTCCTGGGTTGCCAACAGAACGTTATTACTATTAGATAAACTTTCCTCTTTTTGCATATCAGTTCTTTCACTGGGCTATCTTGATGTACTATGAAAGCAGTAAGCTCCATTTTAATTCTGATTTTGAAGAGAGAAAACAATGTACTCCCTTGCTTTGTTGGGGGGGGGAGTTCAAACTTTAAATTGAACAATGGAAACCTCAAGTAGATTCGTTGTTGGAAAACACTTAAATGCACTTCTCCATCTCAAGAATCTTCTGTGGATCAAAACTTATTATGTGCTCTCTTGCTATTTTATCTGCCCCAACTGGTATTAAACCTCTTTGTGGTCTCATTCACTGACCATAATTTGGATACCCTTTAGCTGCTTCTAGACTATTAAGTATGGAAGCAATTTAAATTCATATACTTTTAAGACCAGTTAGGGGACTATTACAATTATCTAGTCTGACCTCATATGCATACTGGCTACAAAATTCATCCTGGTTGAATTGAAGTGTACCTTCCACAGAGATTTCATATTTCATTTAGAAACTCCATGCAGTAAGTTGTTTGATAAGTGGTTCGCGGTAATCATACACAGTATATGAAATTGAATCTCTTTCTTTATTTGTAACTTTTGCTTTTAGGGATTAAAATGTTTTTCACACTGTATTTGCATTGCCAAGGCCTCAGACTCTAACGCAACCCTGAAACATGGTTGAAGGATATAATAAGGCCACAGGGTTAAATACTCGTCCATCTTTCTATAGGTGACTAGACCACGATTAGAGGTTATGCGTTTACTGTTGTTACTTTTGCCTAACACTAAATCCTTACTCTAGTTAATAAGCTGTGATGGACTATTAGTAAAATGAATGGGAAGAGCTGAAGTGGAATAGGGCTTCATTCCAAGGTCCATTTTCTATTGCTTCAAATAATAAAGTAATTATATTAAATAAACTATTTAATCCTATACCTAGAAATAAGATGGGTAAATGGTTGCAAACAACCTGGAGATAATGTTTGAAGGCTACTTTTCTAAATCCACTTCATTCCAGCTTCACGTTCAGTTTTGGGACAGACATGGACGTGGTTGCCACACAGGCAGATAATGCTGTCTAAGCTTGGTTGCTTTCTTGCAGATATTTCATTCCCCAAATTAGATAACATTATCAATGCTACAGTGATGTGCTGTGAGGTTTATGACTGGTGAGGCACCGACCCAGTGGTGGGTTTTAAATTTTTTTAGACTTGTGGACTTTAACTCCCAGAATTCCACAGCCAGGCATGTTCAGTTCTGATTTAAAGCAACAGCATTTGTTTTTCTCCTTTGCAAAAGAAGTTTACTTCTTTCTTTTTCTTCTCTCTTCCCCTCCTTCCTCCCTCTCTCCCTCCCTCCCCCTCTCTCAAACACACACACACACACACACACACACACAGAAGTTGGATTGGACTACACACACTTTCCTCCAGCCCCAGAAGGATCCAGTCCAGTTTCACTGATTACAGGTTTGAAAAGGCAACCTGGCTCTGCCTGCAATCAAACCCTAACCCTTCCCTCCAGCCTTTGCCCAAAGCCCCACACCAGGAGGATGAAGTTTGAATTCCTTCCCCTCCCTCCAACCCACACGTACCTTTTCCAGCTGTTTCAGAGAGGATTTCAACTCTGCTCTTGCCTCGGGTCCTCTGAAGAAGCCCCACCCAAACGAGCGCCCTCCACTATGAGGCAGGAAAACTGCGTGCCTTACCTACGTCAGGAATTTTTAGGCTTTTAACCCTTGCTTAACTCTGCTCGAGTGATCATAAAACGCCTAAAGTCAGACTAGATGAGGTATGCAGTTCTCCTGCCTCATAGTAGAGGGCGCTTTTTTAGAGGCTTTTTTAAACAGTTAAGCAGAGCCATCCACAGTGAGGCAGCAACTAGCTCAGCCTGACCTCAGCTCTTGCCTTTTTCCTTTTACATTTTTTTTTCTTTTCATGATGACAGTGGTGAGGCTGTGCCTCACCACTGTCTCCCCTGACTGCACGTCACTGCAGTGCTAGTAGACAGTGGGTTTGTTCTCATTTTATATTCTAGTGGCTCACTGTGTTGATGTTGATGGAAGTGATCTTGTGGGTTCTTTGGTTGGGCTGTTTACTATTAGTTTGTTTGGCAGCTTTTGATTGTTTGTCTAATATTAATCTTGATGTTAATCTATGCTCATCTGGTTGTTGATAGCTGATGGAGAGATGTTTTGGTTTTTCTGTTCCCTTTTTGGCTTGTTGATTATTATTATTTTTTGAATGGTACATAAATGTTGTTTATGTCTATGTGCATGTTGATGCCTGATATGTTAAGAGTGCCAGGCTTCCAGGAATTCTCTAGCCTATTTGGACTTGCTGGTCACAGTTCCTAGTTGAACCTATGGTTACGTCTGCCCATGTGCAATGAAATTAAGGAGTTTTCATCATGTTTTCTTACTGTTACTTGGTATTCATGGATACACGCAAACAATAGCACAATCAAGGAACTGCTGAACAAGCTAACAGTAAACAGCCCAACCAAAGAACCACCAAGACTACTCTCACCAACATTGACAGGGCAAGGCAGTAGAATATAAAATGAGAACAAACTCCACTCCCTGCTAGCACTGATGACGTTACCTAGTTTGGGTAATGAAACAGCAAGCCAGTGGTGAAATTCAAATGTTTTTACTACCGGTTCTGTGGGCATGGCTTGGTGGGCGTGGCTTGGTAGGTGAGGCAGGGAAAGGATATTGCAAAATCTCCATTCCCACCCCACTCCAGGGGAAGGATACTGCAAAATCTCCATTCCCACCCCACTCTGGGGCCAGCCAGAAGTGGCATTTGCCAATTCTCCAAATTACTCAAAAATTCTGCTACTGGTTCTCCAAACTATCAAAATTTCTGCTACCGGTTCTCTAGAACCTGTCAGAACCTGCTGGATTTCACACCTGCTGCAAGCTCAGGGAGCACCAAGGACCACTCACTGATTAGACATTCTGGCAATTGCCTAGTGGGATTCTGGACACAAGGTTGCCTTTGTAAATTTTTAAAGAAATATAGAGTCAACCATTTATTCACTTAGTTAAATTATAAGATGCATTTCCTCCAGGAGTTCAAAATGGATACAATTGTTTCATACTAGAGTGCTCTTAAAGTTGTATTGGCTACTAGTCCATTGCAGGATGAAATTCAAAGATTTGATGTTAGTTTTTAAAAGCTGTGAATGGCTTAGGACCAAAGTATCTCCAGAAATGTTTCCTCCCTTATATACAGTATATGCTGAAGCTCTTTGGTCATTTTCTGGGTAAATTGAGGCAGGTAGGTATATGTATATGACTCTCGCATTTGTGCGGCTTTGTCTGTGAAATATACATCCTTGGAAGACATATTTGGCACTAATATTGTTGTCTCTTCAGGCTAGGTAAAAATGTTCCTTTTCTGAAGGAATCTTCATCTAATCTGATGTGCTCAATAAAATTGAGCAGGATCTTCAACGTCTGAGGGTTCCTGATCTTTTTACTAAGCTTCATCTCCCTTTATTATTACTTTTCTACAGTGTTAAACAACCGTGGGCCTAAAACTATTGGTGACCCTCAAGCTAGTTTGAAAATCCCCACATAAGGCATTATTTTTAGGGTTTTGGTAAGTGCGATATCTTCTGCTTGGGAGAGATTAAAAAGAAGAACGCAAAAATTCATGCCTCAGTAATACGTACATTAGGATAGATGAACATACACGAGGACATAAGCAGTCTTTCTTCAGAAATCTTCGTCAGGAAAAATATCAAAGATACTGTTTTAAAAGGAAGGAAGAAGCAAGAAAGTCCTCAAACTAGGCCTATGTCGAATCCATGAAGTCTGCAGCAGATCAAAGTCATTCTCAGACAGGAATTTGTAGACTGAACAAGGTGTTATTGTATATATTTTTTGTATCAGATTATACCTAATATTCAGGAGCACAAGAAATGGTGGTCCTCACCCCAAATTCTGGGAACACAAAAACCATAATCTCCCATGGAAGGTAACAGATTGGGGAGGGGGAATAGGTACTGTCAGAAAAAAAAATGATGCCCTCATCAGTCTTTGATTAATCTGCGGGAAACAAATTGCCCAGAAATGTTTCCTCCTGTAGGACATTAGTAGACAGTCTCAGAATTTAAGTTTTTGAGGAGGCCCCGTTTTAGTATTGCCACATTCTTCTTAAGCTATGATCCTTCCCTTGTGTATGGTATTTGAGTAGAAGTCTGGACTTGTTTTTTTTTTCTGCTTTTCCCATGATCATCCCATGAATGCGAGGAGCTTATGCTGTGAGGCCGTTACCAATTGCGATCTCTGAATGGTTGTCCAGCAACCAACTTTTCTCATGTCTGACTTAGTTCAGTATTGAAAGTGACAGCTAGAAAAGGAGGATTATCCGATGTAGCCTGGGAGTTTTGCACAGCCGTTGCTGGTCTTGATTATATTGCTTGCACTTATTCTGATAGTTCCCAGATTGCTGCTTGGGCTAGCAGGGATCAGCACTGGGAATTGGCACTGTCCCCACACAGCCTCCAGATCATGTATAGATGTGTGTGTCTTGTGTGTGTGTATATCCGTACAGCCAATGACACTCGAAAACTCTTCCAGCTGGAAGTATTTAAATACATTTCTGAGTAGGCTTCTGCTAAAACAAGTCCTCAGAATTGTCAACGATCATGGAGTCTTTGTTTTAGGATGCATAAAGTTATAAGGCGATTGCCTTATCAAAGCTAGGCAAGTTGGATCAGAAGACTGAGAATTTATGCTGCTAAAGAAGATAGAGATGTAGATATAAATAAGATGTAACTTGCACTAATAGGTTTGTTATCTGTTTTGGAGGACAAAAATATTTTGGATTCCTCTTTCACCCAGTTATTTATTTTATAATTTTTTACCCCATTTATATCCATATATCTGCAAACCTACAATGATATATTTTTAGCTCTAACTGGGCCAGTATTAGCAATAGCAATAGCACTTAGACATATACTGCTTCACAGTGCTTTATAGTCCTCTCTAAGCAGTGTACAGAGGCAGCATATTGCCTCCAACAATCTGGGTCCTATTTTACCAGTCTTGGAAGGTTGGAAGGCTGAGTCAACCTTGAGCCTGGTGCAATTCGAACTGCCAGATTGCTGGCTGCCAGCAGTCAGCAGAAGTAGCCTACAGTACTGTATCCTAACCATTGCACTACTGTGACACTTTCTCTGATTATCAGAGGTCAAATTAAACATAGCACTGCTATATGATTGGTACCTAACTGGTTATTGTCCAAAGACAGATCCTTAGAAAAAAAATTACTGTATTTTTCGGAGTATAAGACGCACCGGAGTATAAGATGCACCAAGGTTTTGAAGAGGAAAATAAAAAAAAAAGTTTTTGCACTCTGCAAACCTCCCAAAAATGGTCCGTTCCCCCCCCTCAAAAAAAGACATGAATAGCCTTTAGAAGGCTTGCAGAGTGCTCCGGGCGGCTGGGGGGTGGGGGAAACAAGCAAAAACGGCCCCTTTTTCATTTTAAAAAAGGTCATGGATAGCCTTTAGGAAGCTTATAGAGTGCTCCTGGGGACTGTGGGGGTAAAATTGAGCAAAAAAGTGGCCGTTTTTGTCACTGCGTTAAATTGCTAGCTGACCTGAAGACTTATTGCGCAAGTCATAGTTCTTATCAGCAATGATTTACTGCGCATGCTTTCTAATACATCACACATTCCAGAGACTTCTTTCCTTTTGATCTTTGTCCGTCTGCCAGGAAGCTGGGAGACAAACTGCTTCTGCCAAAATGTAACAATTAGATAGATTTGTTTATTTCCTTATTTCTTATTTTTGTATTAAAGCTTGTTTTTCATTAGAACATGTTATCGGTTTTTTTTATTTTTCGCTTCTTGAAGATATGCTGTTTGGAAAAGCCGTCGGTCTAAGCCTCATTAGTTGAGGGTGAAATATTTCCCCTGACAGTTTTTTGCTCATTTCTGGGGGCCTTCCCCAGCCCCCAGGAGCTCTCTAAAAGCTTCCTAGAGGCTATGCACGTCCATCTTGGTGAACGGGGTGGGGTTTTGGGAGGCAAAAAAATGCTGTATTCAGTGTATAAGATGCACCCAGATTTTCAGGCTCTCCTTTGAGGAAAAAAGGTCCGTCTTATACACCAAAAAATACAGTAACTAAGCTAAAGTAACTAACTAAATTCAGGCCGGCTTGAAAATTAATCGGGCAAGTTAGTCATGGCTAAACTTTCATTATAGGTAGTCCTTGGTTACTACTATTTTCAACCCTTCAACCAGAGGTGGTATTCAGCCTGTAGCTTCCACAGGAACTACATTCAAAATTTATGCAGATTAAATTGTTTGTCTATTTTCTTCCCTTTGGGAAATTTATGTGAATCCTTGCAACCCTGCTGAAAGATTCTAACACCTCCCCCTTTTTTTTGCTCACTTTTAATGCCATTCTTCCTGGCTGAATTGGTAATCCAACTTTATTGGTATTTACCTTGTTAACATTAAATATTATTGGGGAATTTTTAAGGTAAGAATGAAACTGCTATAAATTTTAAGCATGAACAGATTCAATATTTTCTGGAAATCATTGAAAATAATAGGTTATCTATAGCTACATAACTACAGAAATTCAAGAACCATTCAGTTATTTAGCATGGGGGGTGGGTGCCTCCAAAATAGATATAATACATGCAATAATTTGGATAAAACTGGTGGATTTGGCTATATCACCAATTTGGATAGTGATAAGCTTGTCATATAGTTGGGCTGAATTTTTTTTAAAAAGTAGTAAATTAAAAAAAATGTTATTTTTCTATCTTTTTAAAATCCTTTCTGCTGAAAAATGAACGTGCAAGCTATTCTCAGTGAAAAGTGCATGTTTCTCTTGCTTTTATGATAGTCTCTGGTGGGCTGGCTAATTTGTATGTGTGCAAAGAAAGAGTAAGCTGAACAAATATTCTCTGTACTATTATGAAAATTTAAAATCCCCCAGTGAGCTTTCACACATGATAATTTATATTTTAAGATTCATCCATTGACACTGCAACTGCCTTGTATTTTCCTACTTGTCATATAAGAAGTGGAGATGGAAATAATGTGGTGTATGCATGTTGCAATGATTTGTTGTTGATTTTTGTTACCAATGAGGGGTAACTAGGCAATTTCCTATTGTTTTCTGAAGCGATGTGTTTTGGTTGTCTTCCCAACTCATCTGTTCATTTTAATCTGCAAAAACAATATGCAAAGAAAGCTGAGATTGCACATCACTTTTCAATCATTTGTTACTTTTGCCCAGGGATAAATGCCCTGAGCCTATTTTTTTTTTCTTTTCCAACAACCAGAGGGTGAAAAACACTGAAACATTTTTTTTAAGAAAAGATCAATCGCTTTTCTTTTATGGCTGAAATAAAAATATTGCTTTTGATATCCCACCTTATATGTATAATTCAGCTACCCAAAGCAAGGCCTTCTATGTGCCTTAGAAGTATAGATTATATACCTTGGGAAATAAATAATAAAATAATGTAAAAATCTGTGGGAAGGGAAATTGTGCATTCAAGAGCCAGTGTGGAGAATGTTACATGGGACAATTTTTTTAAAGAAAACGTGAGTTGTGTTCATTTGGAGGCTTGAAAATGCTGTGCTTGTCAATCAGAAAGGTCGGCAGTTCTGTGGTTTGAATCCCTAGCGCCGCGTAACAGAGCAAGCTCCCGTTACTTGTCCCAGCTTCTGCCAACCTACCAGTTTGAAAGCACATAAAAAATGCAAGTAGAAAAATAGGGATCATCTTTGGTGGTAAGGTAACAGCGTTCCATGCTCCTTCATGCCAGCTATATGACCACGGAGATGTCTTCAGACAGCGCTGGCTCTTTGGCCTTGAAATGGAGATGAGCACCGTCCCTGGCATCATCTGTCGGGAACGACTAGCACATATGCGCGAGCGGAACCTTTACCTTGTCACTGCGTTAATTGTTTGCTAGCCGTGCTGAAGATGTACTGATCAGGTCATAGGCCTTATCTGACAATGATTTACTGCGCATGCTTCTTAACAAGTTTCTTAATACGTCACACATTCTTGAACTTTCCTTCTGATCTTCGTCTGCCTACCGGAGAAGGTGGGCGATAATTGCTCTTGCCAAAATGTAACAATTAGATAGATCTGTTTTATTTTATTTTCATATTAAAGTTTGTTTTAATTAGAACATGTTATCGGGTCTTATTTTCGCTTTTTCTGAAGATATGCTGTTAGGAAAGCCGGCGGTCTACACCTCATTAGTTCAGGGTGAAACTTCCCCTGACATACTTGTACCCTAAAGTTCACTTAACCTTTAAGATGAACACTTATTTATTGGGGTTGTATCCTCTTTTTCCTCCTAGGAGCTTGAAGCGTGCATATCATTTCATCCTTAATTTTGCCTGAAAAACAACCCTGCAAAATAGTTGAGCTGTAGGAAGCCGGTTTTAAACCTGGGTCACCTCAATTTTGGGCCAATACTTCAAGTCCTACACTGTGCTGTTGTATGTTATGAACCCCCAAAGTCCTACCATTCTTAAATACCTGCCCTAACATTCTTACACACATGCGCATGCACACGCACACACACGTGAACAAAGTGGAAATAGCTAAAGATCTCAGATTCGGATTTGAATCATGATGGATTAATGGTGCACTAGAATTCTTGGTTGGATTTAGGAAGCAGATTGCTTTTAAAGTAGAGGCAAAGTCAGGGATGAATTGCACAGCAGTAGAGAGCTGGCTTGGGAATGCAAGGAAGTAGAGAAAACGTCAGTCTGCTAGATATGAAGCGCAGTAAGGAAGAGAGACTAAATAGACAGGGAAGATTAAAGGGACACATGGGCAAGCAATAGGGTTTAGGTACCGGTTCGGGAGCCATTCAGACAAGCCCAGATTCAAGCTTCTGAGTGTGGAAAAGCCAGACCAAACCCAGAAATAGTTCTCTCCAAGTCAGATGAATAATCCATGAGGAGCTATGCCAAAGTCTCAGAACAAAATATTATCCAATTTCCCTTTCTTTGCTGCAGTGATCAATGGTTCACTTTATGCGGCATTCGATGGAGTTATCGGGAAGCCAAGCAGCTGCTGTACACCAGATGAGTTCATTAAGTTAACACTTCCTTAATGACTGCCTGTCATTCCTTCATCACAGGACTCGTTCAGTATTGCAAGTGAGCAAGTTTGCCAATACCTGTGTTAAAAACACTGGCTGTCCTTTTGTAGTGCCACCCTGTGGGCAAAGCATCACATAGCTTTTCTGACTAGTCGCAGCCAATCAGCACTCGTCTACCCCAAAAAGTGCTTCTGACGATAAAAATACATTAGCTGCAACTTCAGATGTGTTGCTAAATATTCATAGTTGCTTACATTAAAAAGTAGTAACTTCACATTTTATAACATGCCAGACATTTTTGTTTTGATTGAAAGAGATCCATACAATTAAGTTGATTTATACAATTCTAATAAATGCTAATAAGCTCATCTTCCAAAATAAATAACATCTCCAATTTAGTTCTGGTATATAAATTAAACAAAGGGGGCAGGAGGGAGGATTGTTGGCAAGATTGCTCCATGTTTTTAAAAAATGCTTAAGGTTTTATCAGAACTGCGGCCCATTTCAGCAAATGAAGCTAGCTGTCCCAATCATTCTTTGGGGAAATATTTATTTACTAAATGATATGATACATAGCTAACTTTTGTATTGATATCCAGGGCAATAAACAATCCTTTTTGTGTGAAATGGTTTTACTAATGCAGCGATCACTCCTGAGTGTATAACAGTGTTTTGGCAGTGGGTCCAAAATGATAATGAAATATCTGTAAAAGTTGAGAAAATTAAGATAAACTGGGCTTGTGGCAACTTTATTACTGTCTGCAGATATAAAAGATACACAGCCATTTGTTCAAAAGAGAGAGATTGCTTCATGAAAAGGTATACAGGTAGTCCTCAATTTACGACCACAATTAAGCCCAAAGTTACTGTTAAGTGAAACATTTGTTAAGTGAGTTTTGCCCCATTTTATGACTTCTCTTGCCACAGTTGTTAAGTGAATTACTGCAGTCATTAAGTTAGAGATACGATTTTTAACTGAATCTGGCTTCCCCATTGACTTGGCTTGTGAGAAGGTGATCACATGACTTTGCGGCACAGCAATGGTCATAAATATGAACCAGTTGCCAAGCATCTGAATTTTGATCACATGATCATGATGATGGTCATAACTGAAAAACAGTCATAAACCACATTTTTAAGTGCCATTGTAACTTTGAATGGTCACTAAGTGAACTTTTATATGACAATATGTGTACTTTCAGATATAGAAGTCAATTTCTGTTTTATCTGCAGTGACTCCTTTGCTTCAAGGATTTTGCTTTGTTTTTGTGTTTTACTTTCCTGTCTTGTACATGAATTTTTTTAAAGCTTTCCATAAGATATTTGAATAGTTTAGGACTTCCCCATCTTGGCAGCTTTAGGTGCACACGATCCTCAACTCCCAGAATTCCCCAAACAGCATGGGTGGCTGAGGAATTCTGGGAATTGAAGTTCATAGGTCTTAAAATTGCCCATGTTGGGAAAACATTGGATTAGATACCGTATTTTTCGGATTATAAGACGCACCCAGTGACGTGTGGTGAGGTTTACAGCGTGTGAGGCAGCAATTTTTTTAGACTTGTGGACTTCAACTCCCAGAATTCCACAGTCAGGCATGCTCAGTTGCGACCTGCTGCCCTCCGCCCTGGGATTTGGCCAGGGCACCGCCTGCCAGAGCTGCGCGGAATCCGGGGCGCGCTTGTCGGGCGAGGGCAGCGCAGATGGGGAGCGGACGGAGCGGAGGAAGCCTCTCCCCCCCCGCTTCCTGCACCCGAAAGAACAAAGGGAACCTCTACCGCCGCCCGGGCAACCTGGCCGGCCTCTCTCGCGGCAGCTCTCTGGTGCCGAGCTTGGGAGTCCTGCAAGCACCGCAGGCTGGACTGGAGCCTCGAGTCTAGGGCAGTGAGTCATTCGATAGGAAACTTGCCTCTTGGAAGGAATGACTCAGCTTGGCTCCTGCTTTGTCTCTCCTGCCTCTTCGCTTCTCCGTTCGGTCGTTGGGCGGCAGATCAAAAGCGGGAGCCAAGCTGGGTCATTCCTCCCAAAAGGCAAGTTTCCCATCGAATGACTCGCTGCCCTGATAATGAGAGGTTAGGCTGTGCCTCACTTGCCTCACCTGACTGCACGTCACTGGACGCACCAGAGTATAAGACGCACCAAGGTTTTGAAGAGGCAAATTAAAAAAAAATTGCACTCTACAAACCTCCCAAAAATGGCTATTTTTTGTGAAAATGAGCCTATTTTTTTAAAAAGGGCATGAATAGCCTTTAGGAGGCTTGTAGATTGCTCCTGGGGGCTGGGGGCAAAAACAAGCAAAAAACGGCCTGTTTTTCATCATAAAAAAGGGCATGAATAGACTTTAGGAGGCTTATAGAGTGCTCCTGGGGGCGGGGAGGGGCAAAATTCAGCAACAAGTGGGCCGTTTTTTGCTCATTTCTGCCCTTCCCAGGCCCCAGGAGCTCTCTGGTTGTTAAGTGAGTCACACCCAATTTTATCACCTTTTTTTTGCCATGGTTGTTAAGCGAATCACTGCAGTTGTTTGTTAAGCAAAATCTGATTTTCCCCGTTGACTTTGCTCGTCAGAAGCCAGTCACAAATGGAGATCATGTGACGGTTGTAAATGTGAGAACCAATTGTGAGTCACTTTTTTCAATGCCGCTGTAACTTTGAATGGCTGTTAAACAAATGGTTGTAAATTGAAGACTAACTCTGTAAATAAATATAGTTCTGCAGCTGGAGAAGACCTTCATATTGCCTGAAACTATAAATCTGTTCTAAATCCGCGGCTGTGGGAGTCACCCATATTTGATATTAACAGTGAAGTGATGAGTGATTAGCAATTATATTGTTTTTGGTGTAGCTAATTGCTTTTTATTTTCTGTATCCCACTTTTTTCCCCTCCGTCTTTTTGGAAGTGGGTGTTCTGACCTAGTTTCCCCAGCAGCACGAAGCTGAGTCCATAAACCAGGGGTGTCCAAACTTGGCAACTTTAAGACTTGTGGACTTCAACTCCCAGAATTCTCCAGCCAGCTCTGCTGGCTGGGGAATTCTGGGAGTTGAAGTCCACAAGTCTTAAAGTTGCCAAGTTTGGACACCCCTGCCATAAACACTTTTTATTTAATTTACAGTGAATTCCTTTCCAGCAAAGTCCCAGCCCACAGTTCTCCAAGATAGTTCCCAATTACCGACCTTTATCAGGCTTGGACAGTGGCCAGGCCGATATCTTTCAGATGCCGCAATACTTGGCAAGAATCCAGGAATGAACTAATTGTCCCCTGCAAACATCCCTCCCCTTTTGCTCCTCTTTTATTCCATTTGAGAGGTGCCATTCACTGTTCACCTGTAGCCTTCCTCCCAAGTCGACCTTTGTTCCTTAGCTGTTCCCTTCGTCTGGCAACTCTACGCATGCACACACTGGGAACAGACTCCATCTGTTCGTCTGCCTCAGTGAAGTCTGCCTCCGAAGGCAGCTGATAACTGTCAAACGGCCCTGTCCCCATCTCTGCCTCCGATGCAGAGCACTCGTCAGAGCCTTCCCCAGATTCCAAGACTGGCCCATGTTACTCCCAATCTCCTCACTATCTGAATCTGCTGCCAGGTCCTCTGGAGAGCCACAACACTGGGATATTTTGGGAAGGGAGGACATAGCTACACTATTGTATTTATAAGCAGCCGCATCTTGGAGTTGACCCTCCTAGTATTTTACAGTTCACATGCGCAGAATTTTCCAGCCAGGCTATTTAGGGTCTCCCCAACACACTGCAGGGAAGGCTACAGAATTCCTTTCTGCTTGTTATGCTGAAGGTTATCAGTTATCAGTGGTGTCCTCAGTCTTTCTACTTATTGGTATAGGACACGATGCTTAAGAACCGTATAACAAGGATTCCAATAGGGAAATAAATTACTTTTTAAGTGGGTGGCAAGCAAGACGTTTAATGAGCTACCGACTTTGAAAGTCACTTTGCAACAGAATGAAGATCACCGAGGGAAACTTTACGGTAAAATAAGGATCACTGACTGTGCTTTTATTGAAATGGCTTCCCTCATAGTGCTGCGTTTTCATATGGAGAAGTCTCTGAAGGTTAGAAAGAGCAGGAAGCATTGGGATTGGTGTAGCTTTCTATCTACTTCAGTTTCTGCATCCGTTCACTTGTTCTGTTGTTAGCATGCCTGGTCTTTAAGACTGACGAGTACGGTCTTCTCTCTGCTAGGGAGAAGTCCTCCTTCAGTCTGTGGCATTCATCTTTGCAAAATCCATCTTTGACGTGAGCAATCTTAAACTCAGAATCTGTAGCCTAGTTTACATATATATCATGCCCCCAACACACACACACACACACACACACACACACACACACACGTTGGAGAGATAACGGAATCACTAAAAAAAATTGCATATACTACATATAATTCTTCTTTGTTATTACACACCCCTGATTTAGATGTGTTTACAGTTTTACCAATACAGGTCACAGATATTCTGGTACTTAGCAAAACCTGACTGATCTCAAAGAAACAAATAGAAAAAACGGAATTTGGTTAATGTGTGGACAGGAGACCAGCAGAAATCCCAGAGTTTTAGATTAGATTAGACTAGACTAGACTAGATTATAATATACAGATACCAAGGTGGCAGCTGTGACTGCATGATGAGAACCCCAGCTTTGATGGCACATAAAAGGGGGGCAAATTTGGCTGTATAGTTGCAGCCACCATCTTGATTGATTTGACCCCCTTCCTACACAGACAGCCATGTCTTGCCTCTCTACCTATGTGTCTTCCATTTCTTATTGCATTATCAAGGTTACCGTATTTTTCGCCCTATAAGACGCTCCGGAATATAAGACGCACCCAATTTTAAAGGAGGAAAATCTAGAAAAAAAAGATTCTGAACCAAATACTGTAGTAAAATATTTTATATCAACTGTATAAAGTTAACAGCAGTTTAAGAACAATTTTATGTCAACCATGTAACATATTAAGAACTATCTTTACTCTCATTAACAGTCAGTAAAGTCAGTAAACAGTGAAAGTAACAAAAATAAGGCTGTAATGTTTTTATTCGAACCCCAATAATTCCTCTTCTTCGCTGCTATCAGAAATGAGGAAGGACAGATCCACACAGTCATTGTCATCACTTTCTTCCTCACTGGTGTTTGCCTGCCCCATTTTTAGATGACCCAGTTGGGCTACATTCGGCGTATAAGACGCACCCAAATTTTCACCCTCTTTTTTGGAGTAAAAAAGTGAGTCTTATAGGGCAAAAAATACAATATTTTTGGAGGGAGCGTAGTCAGCTCAGAGCTGAGCAAATTCTAAGCTCCAGCGGGGAACTTTATTTCCAAGCTTCTTCAGCCAATTTTCTTCCTCTTCCTAGGCATCTGCCCCTCTTTGCATGCTTTACTTATTTTTTTCCTATTCCGCTGTCCTTCAGAATAATCTTTCATGAAATCATAGTCATTTCATAGGAGTAATAGCTACCTGACCATCAAAATGCAACTTTCTAGTTGTTAAAAATTCCAGCCATACTTTTGCTGATGATTATCTTGGGTTATTCAGAGGCCACTCGTTGAAATATTTGCTCATTCATCCAACAAAGATCACAAGCTTGCTATATTGTCATTTAGATGACTTGTTAGTTTTCCAGATGTCGCTCAAGGAGGTTCTGTCTGTTTCAGCTAGAGCTTAATTTGAACATGCAATAAATCATAGGTTGAAATGAGTTCACATCTGAACTCATTGGAAGAAAGACTGGAAAGAAATTTCTAAACATATAATGTATCCTCATAAGCAACAGGTGATATAATTTAAGCCCTGAGTGGATGGTTTGCTTAAATCTGCAAAGTTAGCTTTTGACTCTTCATAGCAAATATAGTTGTCATGTTTATGAACACAATTGTGTAGCTTTTCTCAATCTACATTCCTCAAAGTATGAGAAAACTCAAAATAAAAAAAAAAAGAGGACAAAAGCCGTAAAAGAAGAAACAGCATATATAAACTCATTCTGGCCAATCTTTAAATGCATCTGTAAATCTTGGCACATGGAATAATATTGATTAGCCTTTTTATTGCTTTGGTAAAGAGACAAAGTGTTAAACAAAAAGTGAACACCTCAGTTTTCCGAGATAGTAAATGTAAAATTCCACTGTCTTTGAAAAGAAATGTTTAAGGCTGCTTTTCCTCATGCTTGATAAATATAAAATATTTGATACAGTGAACAATTCCAATTTGTAATATATAATTCAAGACTACATCCACAACTTTAAACTATATTCATCTTTGTAAGATCATGCAAACAAATTTATTGTTATGAAGCCAAAATGGAGCAATAGGGAGTAACCCTTGAGTTAAGTTAATGGCATTCTATGATTCTACCGAATGTCTGCTAAATATGATCTTTGTTATTGTTGTTGAGTTAACTGCAACAGGATAATACTTAATATTCCTTAAAGCCACTGATTTTTTAAATAGGAGATATTTGACTTCTTTATTCCAGACTCCTGGCAAATAATGCTTGCATTAGCAAAAATGTTTTATTATTTATTAAATTAAATTAAATTAAATTTAACAATTTAAATTAAATTAATAAACCATTATTTCTTGTTTATTAAAAAGTACTGTTAGACTGCTCTAAAGTCTAAAACAAGTGTCCAATACTGATAATAATTTAAGGGCTTTACACTGTAATGTTTTTGCATCAGGAGCAAATTATGATCAAATATTTTAATTACATGTAATTTATTGATAGAATGCATCTCTATCCCACTTTGACTCTTTCAGTTCTTGATGGTCATTTTGCAGTTTTGGGCATTTCAAATTCACTTTAAAAATTTGATTTTAATAAGGTGATTCAAAGTGATAATCTTTTATCTAAGATTATCTGTATTAAAGTATCTAAATCTATATATACAGTATATAAAAGTGAAATGCCACTCACGCAACATCACGAAATCTCCAGAACCGTAAAGCCTACAAACTTGAAATTTGGCACGTATGTTCCTCTTGGCTTCTAGGCCCTCGCTAAGAAAGGATTTTTCAAAATGACCATCAGATCATTAGTATTTCTTATATTATTATTAACACGCTCTGATGCTAAGGAATTAGACATTCTACTCCCCCTCCCAACCTGAAAAGAACTCTGTTCCAACTGCCACTTGGGCGTGGCCAGCGCATGACTCATCCCGCCTGCGGGCTGGGAGTTTGGAGAGGTCTCTGTGGGGCAAGCCTGAGGGAGAGAAGGGGGATAGGAGAGGGGAGGACTTTGTGGGGAAAGCCTGACGGAGAGAAGGGGGATAGGAGAGACGATCATAACTACTCATTAGTTTTCAAGCTATAAGTGTCGATTTATCAAGCCCAATCACATAGTTTTGTAGCGGAGCATGGGTATTCAGCTAGTACTTTAAGATAGTTAATCCTCAAATGATAACAATTCATTCAGTGATTGTTCAAAGTTACAACAGCACTGAAAAAATTGACTTATGACCATTTTTCACACTTGCGACCTTTGCAGCCTCTCTATGGTCATGTGATCAAAATTCAGACGCTCGGCAACTGGCTCATATTTATGACAGTTGCAGTTTCCTGGGATTGTATGATCTGTTTTTGCGACCTTCTGGCAACAAAAGTCAAAAGAGAAGCCAGATTCACTCTACAGCCGTGTTACTAACTTAACAACTGTAGTGATTCACTTAACAACTGTGGCAAGAAAGGTTGTAAAACGGGGGAAAACTTACTTAACAAATGTCTCACTTACAAATTTGGAGCTCAACTATTACCCAGAGGTGGGTTGCTACCGGTTCGGTCAGTTCAGTCGAACTGGTAGTGGTATTTTGAACTGGGTCGCAGAACCGGCAGTGACCCAGGCTGGCCACACCCTCAAACCGCTTCCCTGGTCGCCGCTGTCATTGCCAGCATGTTGTTTAGTAGTGGACGCATGTGCGCAGTTCACTGTAAATTGTTCTGCACATGCATGAAGAACAATTCATATTGAACAGTGTGCAAAGTGTGCGTCTGGCGCGCAAGCGCACAAAGCAAACCAATAGTAAAATTGGGAGCAACCCACTTCTGCTACTACCCGTAGTTTTGTCTTTTGATTGTAGGGCTACTGTAGCTGGGCTGCAAAGTCTAGATGACCATGAGATAACCACAAAGGAACCCTCAAATATCTAAAATACTGTCATCTTAGGTCATTGAGATTTTTGCAGTGGTAAAGCCAATTATTATTTCTATTCTACCTTTCCTCCAGGAGCTGAAAGTGGGATAGATAGCCCTTATTCCTCCAATCCTTCAAAATAGGCTAGGAAAGACTGGCCCAAAGTCACACAGCAAGTTTCCATTACTAAGGCTGGGCTCAAACCTGGTTTCCTTATCATAGTTTAGCACCTTAACCACTAAGACACCTGTCAGTAGTGATTCTATCACATGATGGCATTCATTTGGATTCTGAGTTTAGGGCATGAAGTCATTTTGAGTACAAACAGAATGATTTGAATATGGAGTGGCATGGTAGGCAGGTTGAAAATCAATCTGATGTTTTGTCATGTAACTAAATGTAGTGAATACCTCCAAGGCTTCGAGGAACTGATGGTTCTGCAGCTGCGTTTAGCTGCATTTGGCCCATTTCAAGGTATACTGTTTGGCTGGGTGTCCTCTTGGTAGTTGGAAAGGCATTTACATATAAATTGAATCCCAAGTTTGACAGGCTGCAACAGAGCAGCTCTTTGATTAAGTAACAGTGGAGAAACAGAAAGCTCAATTAGCTGCAAATTACACCAAAGTCAGGCGCTAGCATCTGTGTGTTCCTCTTGCACCTTGCTGTCAGGATTCTCTTGCTTATATACCTTTTTCCAGAGGATCAATATATGTTGGACAAGAGGCAGAACGCTGCCTGGGAAATCCAAGCCTAAGCAGCTCATTCTGAGTTTCTCATTCACATTGTTGGAAAGCTCAGATATGAAGAACAACTTTTCTTAGTCTGCTTCTATGCATACGTTATTTTAAGTTGCTTTCAAATAGAAAGGAGATTTGGGGAGCCTCATGGAACTAGGGGGGCTCGAGGGAGAAAAGAATGCAAGGGGTTGGCTGGATAAAGGTAAAAGATGTCCCCTATCCAGTAGTATCTGACTCTAGGGGGGCATTACTCATCTCTGTTTCTTAGCCGAGGAAGTCGGCGTTGTCTGAAGACATGCCCCTGGTCATGTGGTCAGCATGATATTGTTGGAAGAAATATCCATCTGGGTTCAGTACCAAGTGGGGAAAGAAAGATACTGGAAATATGGTGGCTGTTTGAAAAGATGGTTTTAATGGTAGACAGGATCACATGCCTTGAAGATGTTGGGTGAAGAAGAAAAAAAGGAAAGAGATGCTGAGTGTGCCTGAGTTTTATACCCTCTCTGGGCTTTTGAATTTGAGCTTGTATTCTGATTGGTTGTCAATCAGAATACAAGGGGCCATGCAGGGGTAACTCTAGGCTGACCTGAGTGCCAGGTTTGGTTGAACCCTGCTGGGTGATGTAATCTTCCCATGTGCCGTGTGGTGAGATGGGTAGAGAGCTAATCCTGCCTTTGTTGAATCTTGGATGAGGGCATTTGCCTATGAATAGACCTAGCTATCTCTATCTCTTAAGTACGGACATCTGCTGTGGGCTATTGTGGATGGTGGGGGCTATTAAGAGTGAGTCTATTTTCTGCCTTAAAACATGTTTCTCCGTTTCTCATCCAGGGAAATATAATATTCTGCCTCTTTAATATTTCCTATTATATTTCATTTTTCTAGGAGAAGGGTGAGTGCTAACTTCCTACAATATCACCCCACAGCGCAGAGCATGTGGTGAAACATGAAATGCTCTTTCCTTCCCACTGAAGTGGTACCTATTTATCTACTTGCATTTGCATGCTAGGTGGCCAGGAACTGGGGCAAGGATGGGAGCTCGCCCCATCATGTGGTGCTCAGATCTCAAACCCAGGCTGTCAGTGTTCCAGCTGACAAGCTCAGCTTCTTAACTGCTAAAGTCATCGCATCCCCAATTGGCTGGAACTAGAATGTACACAGGATTGCTGGGAAATTTTAATGTATATGTTTAGCTTGGGGTGGGGGGTGGGGAGAGAGAGAGAGACAGACAGAGGGAGAATTTTGAAAAAATCAAGTAGCCAAACTTGATTTACACAGGGCCAACATGAATTTAACATGTCAATACAGAAAAGTTGCACCAATATAAATATATTAATATATGGCAGATTAAAAATAAAACATCTGTGTGAGAAGATAAACTGCTCTGTGCTGTTTGAACAGCTTGCCCTAAACCTTTTGTGCTGGAAGAGATTCTGCTGGTGCACAGTTTGAGTATCTTGTGATTCAAATGCATATACATGCATGAAAATATTTACTTTATTGGTGTGACATTGCTTTTTATGCTGTTCTGTGGGCAATATGCTTTTTCTGTGAGGACGGCAAAGTAGGGTTGACAGAATTCTGTGTAGTTCAGCATTCTAGCCTATTTATACCCTGTAAAAATTGCATGCATCTTTATACTTCTTTTTGGAATACTGATGTTTTAAGAAAGAAAAAAAATCTTGGCATGAGAATTCCATCGGCACTGGAAATTCTTTGTGATGTATAGTACTAACCATCACACAGGGAAGACCATGTAAATGCTACTGGGGATCAAACGCTGAAATGTATATGAATAATATATTAGTAGATATACAGAACATATAATTAAAATTGAAATGGTAGAGCAAATTTATAAAATATTTAAGCAGAATGGTGGAGAACACAGAAGAGATCCGCATACATTCCAGTCAGTCATGATCCACTGTTGGCTCATAACAGAGCTCAGTTAACAAGAAAAAGATGTTTCTCACCATAAAAACCCTGAATCCTTATCTTCAGGCTGACTTTTTGTTGTGGGAAGTGCTGATAACTCAAAAGCTAAGATGGCTGTTACTCCAAGTTGGATTGTGGGTTACTGGAGTAAAGAAAAGAAAAGAAAAAAAAGAAAAGGAAAGAAAAGAAAAGAAGAAAAGAAAGGAAAGGAAAAGAAAAGGGGAGTTAACCTGTATAGAGGTTTTAGAAAGTTGACACAAATTGAAATAACACATTTTTCCTGTTCAGTTTAGAAGAAAAGTTGATAAGGGATCTATTTTATTTCTTTCCCCCTCCCGAAACAAACTGCCTGTTAATATTTTTATTTTTATTTTTTAAATTATTTCCAGTCAAAGAATAAAAATAATTACAGTGCAATCTAGGGAAAGGAAAGTACATGACAAAAAGGGGAGGTCTAACAAGAAATATGAAATGCTATGCGATCTTTTGATAATTAACCAGTATTTTCTATCATAAACCAAACTCGGACCCAGTATCTACTAATATCAGTGACAAATGACTCATTTTGGCAAATTTCTATAAGTTGTGCCCTTCTTTACAGATCATCCTGCAGGGTTAGTTAAAATGAAAGTTATGAAACTGTAATAATGTTTGTCCATCGTGTTCGAAGTGGACCTTGACATCTAACAGGTTGTGGGCTGCCCATGATATGTCCGCAGGTGGCTGATCAAGCCTATATGGGCATGAAATGTTTTGCCGCATGTCGGGCAGACATGTGTGGGCACCATTGTTGCAGCATTTGCAGCTCTGGCTTTGTGGAGTGCCCGCTTCTCTTGTGCTATGGTTGTTCTTCTGTCATCAGATGTCTGGCAGCCTTGGTGGATCAGCGTGCGCCATGTTGAACGATCTTGTGCCAGGGTTTCCCAGGAGGTGGTGTCAATTTCAAGAGACTTGATGGAGGCTTTCAGCGTGTCTTTGTAGTGCTTTGTATCGCTTATTAAACTGTAGCACTAGGTATAATACAGTTGTACTGTAACAAAATATGGAAGACCATCTTAATGGTATTGTTCAAGTTTCATCTCAAAGTAGGAGCATGGTGGCTTGAGTGGTTGAGACACTAGGGAGGAAGTTAGCAAGCCTGTTTTCAGGAGGGATAGTGTGTCCATCCTGATTATACTTGATCTCTTGGTGGCTTTCAGTACTATTGACAATGATCAGCTCTGAGGATTGGGAACAAGTAGCATAGTTTTATGTTGCTTCTCTTCCTTCCTAAGGGACTGATACTAGCTGGTATTGATCTGGAATGGGAGATCCCACTATCAGCCCTACTGTATGGGATGCCTCAGGGTTCACTGTCTCTCCACTTCTGTTTAACATCTACATGAAGCCACTGGGGGAGATCATCCATTGTCAGGAGGTGAGGTATCATCAGTAACTTGTAATACTCAGTTAGATGCCTCCACCTCTGGTAAACTAAGCAAAGCTGTTTAGCTCTTTGGCTTTCTACACAAGAACATTTTCTCAGTCCTTTTCTAAGAAAATAAAGGAAAATACTTTGGATCTTCCTACCCCAAAGCCCTAGATTATGGAACTTAACTAACAATGTGCGGCTCATATAACTATACAACTGCACAGTTTTACATGTAGAAATGGTAAATATACAGAAAAATAAATAAAAGTAATGATACTTAATCTTAAGATATGAAAAGGGGAAATAAGAGAAAACAAGGAAAAGAAACAGTCACATGCAAAGAATTAGGAATAAAATCAATATAATCAGTTCACCTGCTATATCCTTGAAGAAGTTCTTGGATTCCATACATGTTCATTGCAGAGATGCTGGCTTGAAGAAAAATCTTCTCACTGTTTTGATGTATGCAAGATCTTTTGGTTCCTCTGACTTCTTTCTTGCTTTGCATTTTTTTCTGAATACTCATCCCTAATCTCACAGAATATGAATGAAAGCCAACTGCCTCTATAGAGAGACTTTTTGCTTTGCCTGGTCAAGGATGACACTTCATCTTTATCTTCTAAACTGTCATCTAGAGGGTCTAGGACAGATCGCCGTGGCCAACTTCGCTGAGCCATCTCCTTGTGGCCAACTTGCCACTGCCATCTTGTTGTGGCCATTTCCACACGGCCGTCTCGCTGCGGCCAGTTCACCATGAGTCAACTCGCTGTGGTTAACTCGTCATAGGACAGTTCCTTGTAGGATAACTCAATGCGATGTTATCCGCCACTGACTCTTTGACATTGTTTCCATTTTTTTGTCAATAGAAATAATGTTGAAAGAACAATTGGAGATAACATTTATTGCAATGAGTTATCCCACGTGGAATTGTCCTGCAGAGGGTTGTCCCGCGGAGAGTTGGCTGCAGCGAGTTGGTCGTGGCAAAATGGCCGTGACGAGATGGACACAATGACTTGGCTCTAGTGAGTTGCCCTGTTCCACATTTAGACTAGTGCTTCTCAACCTTAAGAACCTTAAGATGGGTGGACTTTAATTCCTGGAATTCTCCAAGCAGCCATCTTGGGAGTTGAAGTGCATGCAATCTTAAAAGTTCCCAGGGTTAAGATATACTGATTTAGACACTACATCAGGAAGGTACTTTCCTAGTAATAAAGGCAGAGTCTAGTTTTCACCAGTTGGGCTTCCTATAGATGAGATTACACAAATGAAGCTACTTTGGAAAACCAAAATTAAATACATCGACCAGACATCTCAGCAGAGGACCAATTTATCAGACTTCTTCAGGGGCACCTTGGTGCCATGCCAGGTTTTGGGATTGCCATATTTCCCAGCCAGGATGTATTTTGCAACAGAGAAAAATACGAATGGTTCCTGGGTAATGTTTTAATTAGTTCCTGATGGTTTACTTGGACTTTGCTCTAGCAGCAGAACATTAAAATGATGCAAAATCCACCATTTACCTAGAAATTAACCTGGAAAAGCAATCATCATGGCACTACTTCTTTGAAATATTTTCTACTTTTTTCTTCAATTTTGTTATTTTGGTAACGGGAAATTCCTCTGATTTGTTTTTGTTTCCCTTAAATATTGGTCCACGGTGTGTCCTGCAACAGTTTTTGTGGTTATGAATGACTTTTCTATGCCCTTAATATCTATCTTTTTTTTTTGCTTTGTTCTCACTCCTGCCAAATGAAGACCAGGAAACGCCAGGCTTTCCTAGCAGAGACATGGGAAAACAACGTGAGAGCACTGGAGTCACTTCTGGACAGCTTTACTATGTCAAGCCAGTGGACAGCAGGTTAGTTGAAGCTATGAAATGACAGATGCATTTGTCAATGTTCCAACATCACTAAATAGGGGAATTCTGCAGATGCCTCTTTCATTCCCTCTTCTCAACATGCTTTGATTCGATGACATGCTAAGAGCAGCCCTCACAGCAGTTGAGTGGCCTCACTGGCTGGGATGGGGTGACCGAATGCAGGCCTGCTGTTGTCAGCCCAAACTTGATTTACAAGTGTTGGATTGTTTGCGATTGGCTGGGAAAGGTTGTGGCGAAAGCCAAATGAGAAAAACGTCCTGACAGCAGACTTACCAGGGGAACAGATGTTTTTGATTGAACTGAGCCAAATTCACAGGCAACCTTCAGCCACTTAAAGGTTGTGTGTTCAGAAAAAAAAAAGTCATGTAGGACACAGAGTTTATCACGACTGCTAACAATGTTAGTTTAAAGTGATGCCGAGGCAAATTCCACTCCCAACCCAAGTGCAGAAGTCGCTTTTTCCCACCTCATTGTCTGCTCTGCATCATCAGTAATGTTAATTTCAAACGGAGGAAAGTGCTGAAAGAAATTTCAGAGATGAAAGGTCTTTTCCCCCTCATTCTTTTGAGATTCATTGTTGAGCCACTGTAATTCCATCTTTACACACATTTGTCTTTCTTTCCAGTTGGTCTGATTCTGGTAGACAGAAGGGTAACCAAGCTCGCAAAGGAAGAGTGTAATTCTATTCTACTTTGGGCAAACACTAGCATTTTTCAGAAGCAGAACAATAGGCATTAAAATGATCTCCTAAAATGGTATCAAGTAGTCTTAAGCATAGCCCCCCAACCCTTTCTTTTTTCTCCAAAAAAGTGGAAAAAAAAGAACCATATTTACTGAATTCTCCCCCTCTTCTACTCTTTCTGCATAAATCTGTTCTATCGCTTGTATTATTTTACAAGACTAGGCTGCCAGTGGGCCACCCACATTAAGTCAGAGGGAAAGTAATTCTAGACAGAAAGGATCCTGATAATACATCTTTTTACAATGACAGAAGTGGCACTGGAAGACTTCTGGCCTTCAGTTCCATGGTGATACAGCCCCAGTTTGTATTAATCACCATTTGGAAGCAGGGACTTTCCCACTACATAGTTGAGATTTGTTTTCTTCTTTCACACAGCAGGGATTTACTTGCCGTTCCCTCTTGCATTTCAGCTTTCACTGCAAATGAGTATTGATGTAATTACCATGAATTTTTCATGGCCCTCATCCAACCCAGCCAAAGGTTTGGAACCAAAATCCGTTCTGCATCTGGGGAGATAGGGAGACACGCAGGACAAAGCTTAGAGAAACCAGGGGAACTGAGACTATTGAAATTGGCTAGGAGCGCATTTCCTTCTTTTCAGAAGCATTGAATACATTTCTGAACAAAGCATTTTGGAACAACTTGGTTAGTGTAGAGGTTTTGGCAAAGGAGATTGAGCTGCCTGGAAAGAAAGAGCCAAAGCAAAGCAAGTTGAAAAGAATCCTTCACATGAAACATATGCTTTTGTATATAGGTATTATTTTTAGTTTTAATGTTAGAGTTGTCTTGGGGGAAAAGATGGTGATGGGAAAGATGCCATTATCTTATTTTTGGGGACGATTTTTTGTCTTCTTTCTATACACTTAATATTTTTGTAATGTGCCACTACATCAAGCAGACTCATAGGTAGGTCATGTCTTGAGGCTGAACAGAATTGGCTGACATTTGGTTGTTTCCTTAAGTCTTTTGACCGGGGTCATGTCTTGCTTTTGAGCACATTGAAAAAAAAAAGAGATTAAATGAATGGTTATGGCCAATACAATAAAGAACGGTGACCCAGTTTTGGTGTAAAGCAGGGGTGGGGAACGACGGCCCGTTTATGACTTGTGGACTTCAACTCCCAGAATTCCAGAGTTGAAGTCCACAAGTTATAAAGTGGCCATCGTTCCCCACCTTTGGTGTAAAGTAAACCATCCATTAAATAAATCATTTTTTGTGGGGCTGAGCATTTCAACACACAGTCTTCTAATGGTAATATCAAGCACAGTGAGTACTGCAACTATTGTGGTTTGCTTTAGTTTTGCTTTAGGGCAGGAGTGGGCAACTATGGTCAACTTTATGACCTGTGCACTTCAATTCGCAGAATTCCTGAGCCAGCCATGAAGTCCACAGGTCATAAAGAGGCCATAGTTGCCCCCCACCCCCACCCCAGTAGCTTTGCACTGGGGAAGAGGCAGAAACACAAGGCTGTGCCCAATGACAGATCTGTGGATTTGTTTTCTAAGGAGATCCTAGAATATAGAGTAAAGGAAAACTACCTTACCAGAACATAGGAATCACAGGACTGGAATGGAATTCATACTTAAGCTGCCTTTGCTTATGAGTTTCAGAATTTTAAAATATTTAAACAAATAGAAAGAAACATGCAGTGTGAGAAGTGAGCTCATAGCCATCAGTTTTACCTGTTCTGTGCTTCTGATGAAGTGAGCTGCAGCTCATGAAAACTTATGCCTTTTAATAAAATTGGTTAGGTGGATGAGGTGCTACCAGACCGCTTCTTAACAGTTATATAGGACATGCAGTTCCTTTTTAACATTAGGTATATTTTTTCTTTTAACATCTTACCTATTAAATTTATTATTCCCTCTGAGGAGCTCCATAAGCCTCTCATCCCAGATAAAATATTATTACATTTTAATATCAAGTGTCTTACTTCAGGTTATCCCCTCTATCCAATATCTTTCTCATAAAACACTTGTGCTTGTTATATTTATTTAACGTTTCTTAGTACATTACTTTTTCTTGAGGCAGAGGTTAATCAAAAGACCAATTGTTGCTCTGATTTGCTGGCAACGTGTACAGAAAGCTTCCCCACACTAACACAGATCCAAATTATAATCCATGCACAAACTCACCCGCTACACCCCTGTCTATACATTTTTGGAAAGTATATATGTTACTAATGGGCATGAGAGACTGCAGCCCAGAGATTTGTTTGAAAGTATTCCTGTGGAGGAACACTGTATTGCTCTATTGTCATTGACAGATCATCATTCCGTGGTTTGTTTTAGGCTGATCCTGGTCTTGGAAGCACAGTTTATCCTGGTTCTGTTGCTTTCATTGGGCTGAGTTCAGAAACTGGCATTAGGGGGCGATTGTTCTGTATCAATCATTTAACTAATGCCCTCCTTCAGGGTTCTACCTTATTGCTCAGTGTTGCTCAACATCTATATGAAACTATTCTCGAAAAGTATCTGGAATTTTGGAAAAATTGTTAGGAATGTAAGCTAACAGTTGGGTTAGCAATATATAAACCAGGATGGTAGTACTGTTTCTTTAAGTACTGCTATAAAATGTGATTGGTTGCTGTTACTTCAAGCAGCGATAAGAGGGAGCCAGAATGACTGTTAGCTCTTTGTTAGATGCTGATTGGTGGACGTATTGTGAGTTACTCTGTTTTTGCTATTGTTAGCAACTTAAGTGCTGAACTGATTATTTGATACTGGACTGTGTTCGAAGGATCATTCCTTAACTGAGAACATTGATAACTTACTGACTGAACCGTGTATGACTTGGACTTTACATTGAACTCTGAATACCTCTATATTTCCACATAGTAAACTACTATTATTTATACTATTCGGTGTCTCTTTATGCTGGTTTGTGCATGTTCTTCCATACCACTCTCATTATGCTTCTCTGCACACTTGCTCTCCTAACTGGGAGCTTACTTACTTAACAAGTTTCATAATGGGTTAGATAAAGGAGAATAAGCTGAAATTACATCTAATCAATCTAAAGGGGTTGTTGATGACTATAAAACTGAAATTCATATGGTTTTGAGTTGTTTTGGACTTCCCCGAAGGTGCAGATTGCAGTGCTTCTAGATCCTTAACTACAGAGATGCCTGTAACGGAGAACAGTTTGTATGTTGTCTGCGCAGATACCTGTGCCAGCTGTTTTTCTTCATGATCTGGTCAGTGATGGCCGTGTTGTAATACAGGATACAAATCAAATAAATAATATCAAAACATTCTTGAGTTAAACACTTTCATTATTCTCTCATTTCAATAACTTTATTTCACTTTACCATTTGTATTTCAACTTTCATGGCAAAGAGACTGGAGATATCCCGGGGGAAACGCATTAGAATATTCTTTGCCACAAGTTGGGAAGGCTTCTGACTTTCATGATTTTTTATCCAAAATAATTGTGGCTATGGCAAGCAGAAATTTTGGTTGCAATAACAACAATGAATGGATGGGAAACAGGAGAGGTTCAGTGTAGATACAGAGCACATTTTGGATTGAAGCTCCTTGGAGTTGCTTTTTCTTCAAAATAAATTTAGTCAATTTAAAGAGTTTTATTTTTAAAGAAAAGAAATGTGAGTGAAGTGATATGTCCTTGGCTTGAAGGGTCTTTAGTCTTTAGAATAAAGAATTGTGCTGGCTTCATGTTTATTTAGTTATTTCTCAAGATTTTTTTTAGATTGCTTTTTTTATACGACAATGATTTTGAAATGTGAGATGCAGAACAAATGGTCTCCAAAACCTTTATGTATGGAACAACTCTCTTAATAAAGGCCATACCTTTAATATCTCAAGAAATCACAGTGATCTCCAATCGTCTTCAGAAAATTACTTGCGTATTCTTTTAGATACGTTTCATAAATACACATTTTTATAGAAGCTAACAGTGCTCAGTTTTGGAATATTGTTATAGAATTGAAGATTTTGGAAACATCTCTTTAGCCAACATGCAGCATAAGACCTTGCTGTATTTAACGATCATTTTCACTTACGCCTTTTGAAAACTGTATGTAATGCACAGTGGCTAAAAGGATATGCAGATCATGCTGTATATCCAGATCATGACGTTTCCCGTAACTTTAGAAAATTATTTTTAAAAAGAATAGCACCCATTCATCCTATACCTGTGTATGCTATGTACAAGTTCATTTTGAGTGCCAGTTCTCAGGAAGAGCCAAGCAGACCAGAGCAGAGCAGAACAAAATAGAATAGCTGTCAGGGTTCCAAGGAATACCCCCATAGCAAACAAAACTCCAAGGCAGATAGATTTCTCAAAGAATAGTTTTATTGGATGTATCATATTGGCACTGTTCTGGTGAAAACCGACTCTGAAGGTTCCCACGGTTTTCATCTAATTAAAAGTAAAAGTTTTTCCCCTTCCCTGAACAATCAGTCTCATGGTCCAATCAAGGTGCCGTCCGGTCGCCTAGTAATGTTGCTCTTCATCTCTTTGGACAGGTGTTAGAACGTCCTTGGTTCCCAGGGGAAAATATTTTATTTTGGTTACAAAACCCCGGCTAACTCTATTCCCCCCTCGATATCCCTCAGCTCCAGTGTGGCAACACTGAAGCCTCAAAATGGCTTTTGTCAGGTCGGCTTCAGGGCTGCAATAGCTTTATTTGACCAAGTGTGATTAGACACATAAGGACTTTGCCTCCCGTTCAGAAGCTCTCGGTGCACATGCAAAACACAGAGTAATAATGATAATGATATCAATAAGAAGTCATTTATGGCAGTCTGAACTCTCAGACATTGTTCTTCTAATGAAGTGGCCATTGTTCGAACTATTGATTTTACACTTGGTTATAGATGACATCTTGGCTGATGAGCCATAATTAAAACTCTTGATTAAGGTCTGCCATGACTACTTAATTAATGAATAGTGAAAAAACTGTTTTTGGGAAAAAGAGGAATTAGGAGATGTCACTATTGACAAATGTGGCCATCGGCTAAATTAGGTTAGATAATCATTTGGGTTTTATTTTTTCCATTTTTTTTCTGTACAGGGTATGAGAAGAAATAATATTTTGAGGTTTCAAGTCCTTTAACTTGCACCCAGGCAAAATAGGAAGCCCTGCGGTCCTTTGGCATAGAAAGAAAGTTTCTTTCCAAAGTGCATGGCAGAACATGAATCATTGAAGGCACGAATGTTCTGCGCTTGAAAGCAAATGTTTGTTTCGTTTGGAGGATGATCTTTCTTGAACGACACGCAGACTTGCAATCATTAGATACCTTTAAATAAGATTGGAGGTAGGCCTCAAGATGTGTAGGGAAACAAGCCAGAGTTCATATTTTTTCATGTGGTAACTGTAGCCATAGCGCAAAAATTCTTCTTCAGCTTTATTTGATATTAAAGAACAGATCCACCAATGTGCCTTGGAGAAAACACAGGGGTTGTTCAACATTCTGTATTGTCACTGGACCCCAACTGATTTAAATATCTCTGTTGCTCTTGGAGAGATTTTCCTGTCTCTCTGTTCAGCTCTAAGGGCTTTGTTTTGATTCTGCATTTTTCTTCAGGCATTCACAAGGACAAAGATAAACCTCCGAGCTTCACTCTTGTCCTTGAGACTTTGAGGTGTACCTTGACAGATTACCAGAACAAGCAGGAAGAGGCATCTAATGAGGTAACAGTTGCACTGCTCAGCTCCACATATATTGCCTTCAGCCCACAATGCTAGAGATTCCTTGCTTGTTACAGAGGTCAAAACTCTGGGAATGTTGAGTTGACAGCTTTGCAAAAAAGAAGAAGAAATAATCTTTTGTCACAGCTCTTCCTTTAAGCTTGCCCCGTGGTCATGATTCACTTTAACTTAAGAATGTGTTTAGCTCTGTGTATGTATTTATGTGATTATTATTATTTTTTGCGTTGAAATGTTGCAATGCCCAATTATTTTAAGCTAAGCTCTGTGCGTGACTGATTTTTATTACCCATTTAAGATTTCACATACAGTGCAATATATAAAGCTATGTTCACATAGTTTTACTACAAGTGTTTACATGCAGTACAAATTGATAGCAGGTGGAATAAATGTAGAAACTGTAGCATCGGAGGGGTAAGTGTTAGAATTTGATTTCTTGTTGTTTTAATGTAAATGTAAGGATTTTAAGAAAGATGTTTCTGGAGCGTTTTTGTTAAGGTCCTCAAAGGAGAAATAGTTCAACTTGGTTTTAGCTTTGTTTTTAGTGTGTAAAATTAATAAAATAGATCCTTGTGCCCCCACAGTGTATACAAGCAGGTATTTTTGAATGATTTCAGTTTGGGTTGTAATGTTGCATTCACCACTCAAGAATAAACCTAATTGAACTTTATAAGACTTCTCATATCTTCATCATATCTCTTATTACCTTCTCAGAATGTTCAGTTCACTTTAATGAAGTTATTGATAGATCTATAAAACATACCAGTTTTATGCCACTTGAGTACATGAAAAAGGTTAGATTTTTAGAAGACTGTTACAATTTTGACTTAAATATACAAAAAAATATAAATTTCTTACTTTAGAATGTGTTTGATCCACTCTAATACTGAAAACAAGAGCTACGTTCTAAATCTTTTGCAGTCAAGTCTTTCCTACTATCTGAGAGCCACCAGAGAAGTCCCAAGGGGGGCAGTTACATATCTTGGTATACTACCACCCTTACTTGTTTCTTTTGTTAACAACTCACATTCTTAGTGGCCTTTGGAGGTGAGAGGCCCTTAATTTCCACTGTGAATTGTTATCTGGGAGGATGAACATCACCTGATCTTCAACACAACTGAAAAGCCAACTCAGCAGGCTTTGGCTGAGGAACATGTTTTGTTGCGAACGGATGCCAGAGACAGCAGTGGGAAGAGACCAAAGGGGTGACTGATTAAAAAAAAAAAAAGCAGAAAGAAAAATTCTGTCAGCAAGAAGAATGAACTGTCAGGAAAATAAATTGCAAGCAGCCCAGGGCCAACAGATGACCTGCCACAAGACTTCCCAGTAGGACTCAATGGGCCTGACCCTGAAGTTGTCATATGGAGCCAGAGACCACAGCATACCCTCCTGATAGGCAGATGGGGTGGCTCTGTGCCCTTTCTTTGCCTTCTTGATAGCAGTCCTGTCTTCTGGTGTTCTGTTTTCTTTGCACTGTAATTAATAGCAAAACTTTTCTGTTTTGAGCAATTAAGCAATAAGATAACCAGAGCCATATTGTGTGTGTGTGGGAGTCTACCTTTATTGTGCTTGTAAACTTCCCACAGCCATTTTAAAAATGCTTATCATGATAACTTTTTTCTACTGATTTGTTCAGTTAGAGCAACTTACTGGTTTTACCACTTAAGCCAAGTCAGGCTGAGACTGTGAGGCTAAATGCATTTATCTATAGGCTCCTATTGAACTTAATGACTTACAAGTAAATGTGTGTGCAACTGCTGCATTAAATTAATAAATTAGTTGGGGGAATCCAATCCTTGCAGAATGGAAAATATACCTAAGGCAACTAAAAATACTAATATACAGCAGACAGGGACACCACCAGAAAGGGAACATCTTTAATTTAGTGTCAAGCTGCCCGTTGCTGTGATATCGGCCATTTTACTCCCAGGAAAATCAGTCAGCATGAAATTTCAGTTTTAGTTTATAGACAATTAAGATGAAATTCTATTTCCCTTGAATATGACGCAGTGTTTACTACATTGTTTTTTTGCTAGCTAGAGAAAATGACAGTTCTTTCTGAGAAGATGGCGAAAGAACTTGAGGTTTCCCAATACCAGCTAAGATCTCAAACTCAAGAACTTCAGGTATCTGTGTCTTTAACATGTCCGTTAACTTAAAGTTAAATAAATGTATATTCTTCTAATAAGTTTTGTCTGGATTGTAGTTATAACCTTGAAAAGTTCTAATCAAAGGACTTGTTGGTGCAGCAGGATACCTTCATAATAAAGGGTTTAAGTCTATTAATGTGTGGTGATGGTTTTGAAAAATGTCAGTGCAGCAAGCCTAAAAGTAAAATAACAGTTCCACGGAAGTCCCACAAGTGGGACTTGTTTAATTTACATTTAAATTCTGTGGTTTGCTTTATTGTAATTAACCATTGGAGTAAACTGTCTTGCTTGTGCGACATCCAGACATGTATATTTGAAAAGAGTTATCAGATAAAGAAGGTTGTATTTTATTGCATGAAGCCTTTATCTTTCCTTTTTTATATACTATTTTAGGTAAAACATGACAGTCTCACTGATAACAAGAAGGAGTTAAATAATCTGCAAACTAAGTGTGCAGACAGAGAATCCTTAATAGCTACATTAAAAATGGAACTACAAAACGTATTGAATTGCTTGGAGAAAGAGAAAGCTTGTTGTACAGAATATAAAAATGAAATCCAGACTCTCATGCAGGCTTATGAGAAAGATACAGAGGTATTGCCAGAAACAAGATGTCTGTCAGAAATATTATTTAATCTTTACCTTTCATATTTCTCTATATCAGATCATTTGTTTTGTAGATAAAGATTTATGCCACCGCAATAAGAAATCTAAATGATTGCTTTCCAATGTTTTTGTGAACTTTGGCCTGGCCTGTTAATTTTATTTATTTTTAAAAATGTGAGTGTTATATAAATTGGGTTTGTTTTTTGGACTGTTTCTAATTTCCTTTTAACTTTTGTACTATGTGTTTTTTAATGCTGTACGCCGCCCTGAGTCCTTGGGAGAAGGGCGGCATATAAATCTAATAAGTCCAAATCCAATCCAAACTTTTATTTCTGGCATTATGTTTTGATTTTATTTTTCCACTTAAAGTTAACCTGGCTTGTTTTTCCATTTTCCCGCCATTTTTAGCCTTTTGTTTCTGGTTTCTTTCTCATTATTGCTTTTAATATTTTAATATTTTAATCCATATGTAAACTACGCAAAGTTTCTGGGAATCAGATGGCATGTAAATGCAATAAATTGTTATTGTTACCAGGATTTTAAAATATTAACTGCTCAACTTATCTGATTCTTTACATTTAAAGAATATCGTTGTTCTCTTGAGACGAGAAATGTAAATATATGCCTAAGGAATTTTTGAAAGTTAATGTTTAGCTGAATGCAAAGACATACTTTCCAAATATGTCTGCATTTGGAATAGATTATCTGTTTAATCCCTTGGCACCAATCCCTATTAACTGTTTCAAATGGCAAGTCCAAGAGATGAGGAAGACCTGTATCATTTTACTCACCCATCAACAAAGTCAACTTAGCTTGCCTATTTTGGGGATAGCAACTGATTGTAGCATTGTGTATAGTAATTGTTTCATGAAGTGTTATTTTGAAACATGCTTTCCACCCTGATGTTTATCCTATTTTAAAAATACATCGTTTGCTTTTGTTTAGAGTTTCATTTTCTTTTGCGCTCACAGCTTTTCTGCGCTAGGTATATTAAATGTATTCTCTCTCTCTTTTAAAAAAAAAACAGCAATTGTGCTGCATATTGAGCTCATTATTCTAACGAATCTAAGAAAGAATGCCAAGCGACTAAAAGGAAACATTATTTCCACCCTTCTTCCAGTCTGGGATTTAAATTGTGTCCATATGAATCAGCTGGAATTGTTCTGCTCATCAGATAGTGATTAAAGTAGAGGAAACTAGAAGCCTGACAATATTGTAAAGTCAGCATGTCTACAGTATTGTGGTTGGGTTTAACATGTGTGAATTGATTCTAGGCCTTTGGATTCCTTTTCCAGGCCAAATGGATGATTACTATGCTTGGTTTATCACAGCCCAAGCAAAAAGGACAGAATGGCGACAGATTAAATTAACAAGGAGAAGTGAAAGACTGCATGGAAATGCTTTTGTTACTATTTTCGCCATGTGTTGTTGGTGTTTTCTTCTGAACAATTTAAACACCAAACTAGGGTTTGAAGAATCACAACTGTAATTCTGCTTTTAATGCTTTTGTAAAGTTTGTTCGGAAATGGCTTGGGTTGAACTGTATCTAAAGCACGCTAAAAGCAGTGGAAATCTTTTCATTGAAGATAGTGGGGTTTCTCCCTGGGCAAACTGTTAGTAGGATCTTTTTTTATTCATTAAAAAATTGCCACCAGCATTTTATGAATAGATACAATAATAAAAGTACTACAAGGTCTGATTCTCTGTAATCTTTAGTAGGCTATACATTCTAAACTTTACTAAACAAGGGGAAACCCCTCACTGTTTAAATAAAAGATTCTGCAGGTTCAGCCCTACTGTAAATATAATAGGCAATTACCTATTTCTTGATTTGGATTGATTTCTTGAACTTAGATCATCATTTTGGAACACTCATTTATTTTTATTTATATTAAACATTTCGATGTAGAAATATTTGCCATTAACTCTTTCTTCCTCTCCCCTTCTTTTCCTCCCCCCCCCCCCATATGAATTGCATTTTGCAGGAGAAGTTAACTTTCCTCCATACTTTGTACCAGCACTTGGTAGCAGGCTGTGTTCTTATAAAGAAATCAGAAGGCATCTTGGATAAATTCTCTTGGTCGGAGCTTTGCACAGTCTTGCAAGAAAATGTTGATATACTGATCTTAGACCTCAACAAGGCTAATGAGAAGGTACTGTCCTCAGGCACCAGACACCTCTATTAAATCCAGTGACATTTGTCCACATCACAATATCGTTAAAAAGGACTGACATTCATCTTATTTCAAAAAGAATTTGGGTGTTAATAATTCAGTACCGTTAATTATGGCTTGTCTACAGCTCGGTTTGATGCCATTGCTGTGGGCATGTAAATGTGACTGAAGTCTGTATGAAATCTCTAAGCTCCAGCTTCTGTTCAGGACTTGCTAATACTATTAGCCAGTGTTAGCCACAGGGACCTAATTAAAAGAAAATAAATTAATCTTACTGATGAAGCTATTCAAAGGACTGAGTCATTTACACTAATCAACCAACTCTTTATCTCAGCATAAAACAGAAACAAAACGCACTTGTTCGAGGAACATCCTCTTTAAAATATTTGCTGTTGGGTTGGAGGAATTATTTGAGGAAGGAAAAAAAAAATGTTTCCATGAAATGCCAGATGCTCTTTGATCCTTTTGGATTTGTAAACATATATAGAAATTGCAAATCTATACATCATAAGTTTAAAAAAAGATAATGTTTAAGAAAGCTTAACAATGAAGTTCATGTATACGTTGGCATGAGTTGACATTAGCTGAAGATGAGTAAAACAAGGTCAGATTTTTTTTAAAAAAGAAACATTTTGTTATGTACAAATAGTTGTACCACCTATCTTTTAACATTTCCATTCCTCCGCATTCCTGACTTGTTCACTATTGCCATAGTCTTCTGTGATCTAGGAGAATTATAGAGTTTGGTCCTCACTTAGGTTAGGCTCCCCAAGGGTAGGAAGAAAAGCATTTCATATGAGCCGAGCCATTCATCCCACTTTCAGGTTTAAGGCAAGCCATAGGAAATGAAGTATAACTCTAAGGAACTTTATTTTTAAAGTTTAAGAACCAGTTGATGCAAAATGATAACAGAGAGTGCAATCAGAAATTCAACGAATGTCTTAACCTAGAAGAAACCTGCTGATATGAGCTTCTGGGCAAATGTCCCAGATGGGGTAGAACGTGCTTTTAGGAGTTGACAGGAGGGCTTAACTAGATTTGTATTATTGGCTAACTTTGAGCAAGTATAGTTTTAGTCTGCTTTTTAGTCCTGTTAGATGAATAAAGTTCAATTCAGTTTTTAACAATCGAAGAAATAAAATTGGAGGCACAAAGGCAAAATGAAATCAAGGGCTTATAATAAACCAACAAACCTTTTAAAAGTGTGGCAAAATAATATGGTATTGGTTGCCTGCTTAAAAGGTCTATTCAAAAGGTCTTTGTTTCGAAGGCCTCTGTATTATCCAATATGGAAATTATTGAAATTATTTTTGATACTCTTTAAAAATGGACATTAGCACATTTCATCATTAGCACCATTTTGTATGAAGAGTTTCTTCTGTTCCCAGTACAAACTATTTGTATGGTTTAGCCAACCGGCAATCTTTTCCCCATGAAAACTCTGTGTGATTGCTGCAGCTACAGCATCTAATGTTATTATCTATAAAAAATGTGATATGTAAGACAAACAACCCAACCACAACTTTCATCAATTGGACTGCTTTCCTATACAAATGTATTACTCATGGAGTAACATCATATCCTTCGTGTAGTTTCTGTTGTATATGCAATACTATATAAAGCAGAGTTGGAAGGGACCTTGGAGGTCTTCTAGTCCAACCCCCTGCCTAGGCAGGAAACCCTATACCATTTCAGACAAATGGCTACCCAACATCTTCTTAAAGACTTCCAGTGTTGGGGCATTCACAACTTCTGGAGGCAATTTCTGTTCCACTGATTAATTGTTCTAACTGTCAGGAAGTTTCTCCTCAGTTCTAAGTTGCTTCTCTCCTTGATTAGTTTCCACCCATTGCTTCTTGTTCTACCCTCAGGTGCCTTGGAGAATAGTTTGATTCCCTCTTCTTTGTGGCAACCCCTGAAATATTGGAAGACTGCTATCATGTCTCCCCTAGTCCTTCTTTTCATTAAACTAGACATACCCAGTTCCTGCAACCGTTCTTCATATGTTTTAGTCTCCAGTCCCCTAATCATCTTTGTTGCTCTTCTCTGTACTCTTTCTAGAGTCTCCGCATCTTTTCTACATTGTGGCGACCAAAACTGAATGCAGTATTCCAAGTGTGGCCTTACCAAGGCATTATAAAGTGGTATTAACACTTCACGTGATCTTGATTCTATCCCTCTCTTTATGTAGCCTAGAACTGTTTTGGCTTTTTTGGCAGCTGCTGCACACTGCTGGCTCATATTTAAATGGTTGTCCACTAGGACTCCAAGATCCCTCTCACAGTTACTACTATTGAGCAAAGTACCACCTATAATGTACCTGTGCATTTCTTTTTGTTGCCTAAATGTAGAACCTTATTCTTTTCACCATTGAATTTCATTTTATTAGATAGTGCCCAATGTTCAAGTTTGTCAAGATCCTTCTGTATCTTAAGCCTATCTTCTGGAGTGTTGGCTATTCCTGCCAGCTTAGTGTCATCTGCAAATTTGATGAGTTCCCCATTTATTCCCTCATCCAAATCATTGATGAAGATGTTGAAGAGTACTGGGCCTAAAACAGAGCCTTGGAGTACATTGCATATTCCCTTCCATGTAGATGCAGTTCCATTGAGGACTACATGTTGAGTACGGTTGGTCAGCCAGTTACGAATCCATCTGGTGGTGATGCTGTCTAACCCACATTCTTCTACTTTATCTAGTAGTAGGTTATATCAACTATATCAACGGCATTCCTCTGGTCCACTAATTTTGTCACTTTGTCAAAGAATGCACTAAGATTAGTCTGGCATGATCTGTTTTTGACAAATCCATGTTGGCTTTTGGCTATTACTTTGTTTGCTTCTAGGTGTTCGCTAATTCGTTGCTTGATTATCTTTTCCAGAATCTTTCCTGGTATTGAGGTCAGGCTGATAGGTCTGTAGTTTCCTGGATCTATTTTTTCCCCCTTTTTTGAAGATGGCAACCACATCAGCTCTTTGCCAGTCCTCTGGCAGTTCCCCGGTGCTCCAGGTTCTCTGAAATATATAGTTCAGTGATTCTGATATAGTTCGGTGATTCTGCCAGTTCCTTCAGAACCCTGGGGTGTAATCCATCCGGTCCTGGTGATTTGAAGTCCTCTAGGGTAGATAGGTGCTCATTTACCATTTTCTTCCCTATTTCAACTTGTGTTCCTAGTCTGATTTTTGTGGTGCTGTTTTTGATAGATTGGACTATTTTATCCCTTTGTGTAAAGACAGATGCAAAAAAATGAGTTAAATAGTTCTGCTTTCTCCCTGCTGCTTGTCACCTTCTTGCCACTTTCTCCCAGCAATGGACCAATTGTTTCCTTAACCTTTTTCTTGTTTTTAACATGTTGGAAGAAGCTTTTTTATTATTTTTTACTTTTGTGGCAAGCCTTTCTTCATTGTGAGCCTTCGCTTTCCTCACTTCATCTTTACAGGCTCGGGCTATTTGCTGATATTCTTCCTTAGTTATGTCCCCCTCTTTCCACTTTTTATACTTATCTTTTTTGTCTTTCAATTTGTCAGAGAGTTCTTTATGCAGCCATGCTGGTTTCTTTTGGGAGCTGTTATTTTTCTTTTTTGTTGGTATTGTGCTAGACTGGGCTTTTGTAATCTCATTTTTCAAAATATCCCAAGGTTCTTGAGTTGTTTTCCCCTTGAGGATTCTCATCCATGGAATTCTTCCCAAGCTCTCTCTAAGTTTATTGAAATCCGCTCTCTTAAAGTCCAAGACTCTAGTTTGACTTTGTTCTACTACTTGTGTTTGCATCTTGTTGAATTCCAATATTGCATGGTCACTTGCCCCCAGGGTTCCTGTGGCTTCAACACCTTCTATCGTTTCCTCTTTGTTAGTGAGAATTAAGTCCAATATGGCTGATCCCCTTGTTCCCTTCTCTACTTTTTGGGGAACAAAGTTGTCTGCTAGGTTTGTTAGGAACCTGTTGGATGTAAAAGACTTACATATCGTGTTTCCCCAAAAATAAGACAGAGTCTTATTTTCTTTTGACCCCCGAAATAAGTGCGTGGCCTTATTTTCGGGGAGGTCTTATTATTTTTGAGGTGCAGGAGGCGGCGAGCATAGTGATCTCATGACTCTGCTGTGTTGCAATATTTTTGGGGAGGGATTATTTTTTGGGAGAGCTTATTTTAGCACATGCGCTCAAAAGCCCGATTGGGCTTATTATCCAGGAAGGTCTTATTTTTGGGGAAACGGGGTATTATTAATTGGGGTGGGGAGTGTTTCAGCACGAGGCCAACTCTTTGAAAACTGCAGCAGCAGATACCAACAACCAAACCAACAACTTGCCCAGAATTAGATCAAGAATTGCATACTGTATTGGGAAAATCCAATCACTGTGCTCACTTTCAAATTCACATTGCATTAAAAATTGGTGGACTGGTACATAAATTTGGTCCTAAAACTTTCAGAATTAGAAAGGGTAGTCAAGTATAGATAGTAAAAGATCCAGGTCACAGGTGACCAGCTGAGGAAATTTGACTGGTAGTTTTCCATTGCTGAGAAATGGTATTTAATTCCTTGTGGGTATGGGATTAATTATAGCACCCTGAATGTATTATTAATGTCTGTTTTAAAATAAAACTGTGTTTGAGAAGATTGAAGGACTTTTTTTTTAATGCCAATCACGTAGGTATCACACCTTGAATATGTTTGTAAGAATAAGTCAGATACAATGAAGGAGATTCAACAGACCCAAGAAGAGACTTTGAAGAAATTTGCAGAACAGATGAAAGCTCAAGAAAGCTGTTGGTTAAAACAGAAGAAAGACTTGGAACAGCAATATTCTGGACTCCTTGGGGAAGTTCACACCAGGGCCCAGGTACAATATTTCTGTCAGGAAACTATTAACTTTTAAATTCATTCTTTAAATATTTAGGATATTATTTCGGCAGTTTTGTTCCAATGCATTTTAAAACTGCTTGGGAATTTTACTACGCTTTGAGAGGTCGGTGTTTTTTTGGATTTATGGGAAGGCACTCCAGAACCTACACAGTCTTGGAATCCTGCAGTTGTATTTCCCATTTAGTTACCATGCAAAAGCAACCTACAGAGTAAAAGCATTGCTTCTTCGTGTTATTACGCCGAGTACCAGATGCTTGCCCCCCAGGATAACTATTTTTTCTATGGCTTCTAGCAGTAGTTTCTGAAATTCACTTTAAGGTGAACTGTGTCTCAGGCATAAGCTTGTAGGCAAGTTGCTAACAGTAATAAAAAAGATATTGAAAGGCAAATCTTCCAGATTAGACAGGAAAATAAATTAAACTGGTATATCTCAGGGAAATGGATGGTGTCCCAGATAATTTCTACTTCACTTATTTTTCTGAACTTCACAAATGCTAAAGACCATTACCTTTTTTGTGTAAAGAAAAGCCTTCTACTTGGATATTGTAGAAGTCTATAACAAGTACTCCTTTAGAAAGCTCATTATTGTTTCAGTTAGTTTAAGATATTGAATAAAATGGATTACTAAACCAGTTCATTGTGTAAGACAACACACACCATGGATCAGAAAGGATAGATGTTTCTTTTTCTCTCCTAATATCACCATGGGCAGTGCTCACTTCCAATAGACTCCCTTATGTTCTCCCCTTGGCCGTCTGGTCAGTGTCCAATAGTATTCAAATTCATTGTTTTGGTAACAGTTCTAGATTTGGCACCTCTTTAGTGGATGTTTGCATTCCGTTCTCACGGTTGTGTCCCGGATCTCTCAACCATTGTCTCTGATCGGCACTTTAGTTTCCTGTCATTATCCTTCCTTGTGTTCTTTTGTCTGCCCCCCCCCCTTTTATGTCAAGATGCCATTAATGCGAAGTGAACCTGAAGTAGTATGATGGCAGATCTGACACATAGGCACAGATGTACTTGGGGTTGCAAGTGGATGAACTAAATTATGGTGCGGATGCATGATTGGAAGTCTTGAAAGACCAGGTTGGGGATAGATTGTAACGGAGAAAATCTATTTGGTTGCTAAGAGTCGACACCCACTTGCTGGCATATAATCAATAAATCAATAGTTGGGCGTAGAAGAGGGAATGAAAATGATAAAGATGAGTATTAAGAGAAGAACATTCCCATCTTTTATTTTGACTTTCACCATTCTTCTCTCTATTCTCTCTCCAAATAATGGTTACCTGTATGAGAACAGATGAACTCTGTTTTCAAGTGCCACAATCGTCTGCATTGTTGCAACTGCAAACCCTTCCCATCCTTCTAGGGAAGTGTATCTCAATCTTGGCAACTTTAAGAGCTGTGGACTTCAACTTCCAGAACTCTGGGAGTTGAAGTCCTCAGGTCTTAAAGTTGCTAAGGTTGAGAAACACTGTTCTAGGGGAAACCCCCTCCCCCTTGTTATTATTTACATTATATTTATGATCTAAGTCAATTCTACCTCTATTTTCTTTTAATTTCCCCTCTTATCAGTCTTTTCTTTTTTAACTATATATTTTATTGAAGATTTTAATTACAGTATTAAAAGCAAACGCAAACCAAATTCAAATTGAGGAGAGACGGAAAGCTAAACCTTATATGTACAGTATATAAGTTATTTCTGATCTTCATCACAATACGCATAAAGAAATTTAATAGCTCTTTGCCCCCTATAAGGTTATAAACAAATATTTCTTCTTCCCATACCCCATCCCTTATCTACAGTATATGCATATCCATAAATCATCAATTTATCAGTCCTGATGTCATTTTAAAAAGTCTGAAAAGGTTTACCAGAGCTTTGTAGAAACATGCCTTATTTTAATCTTGGTCAAACAAACCAATTCTATATTTTCCACTTTTACTTTTAACAATCTTAAATTCATTTAAGTGTTGCATTGGAGTTAGCGTTTAATTTTTTGATTCTTTATCATTTTTGTGCCAAAAACTAACATAGTTATACCTCTAGAAATTCAACAGAATGGCAGATTATTTGAGAGAGAAGTTTAACAAATACCCTTTTCTCTAGTTAGCTAAGAATTTTCTAAATTACCTTAACTTGTTTAGAATTCAGTGCTAGAATCTTTTTGGGGGGCTACGGGGTGGATGATACCAGGAAAAGGACAAAAGTAAAGCTGATACAATAATACAAGTCAAATGATCATGGTGGGGCACCATGGTTAAAAAAAATTGATACGTAGCATTGGTTTTTAATCTAAAGGAATAAAATATTAATGATGGACTGTTATTTTCAGAAATGATTTTCAAAAAGTGATTTGTATCTAGCCCAAGTACAACATCTTCCTGCTATTCATGGAAGCAATCTAGCATTTTAAAGGCTTTCTTGTTAACCTGAAAGTGAATTTTGATTGCTTTAAGAATCACATTGAGTTGTCTCCTTAAGGCAACACCTCTTTTCTAAGGCTTACATGGAAATCTAGGGGTGCTGGTAGTAGGATTATTTTTCTGAATAATCCTGACCTTGTGCTGATTCCAAAACCACTACTTCTGAATAATTGTTGAGTAATCCTAGCCCCACTGATAACTAATATATCTAAAGCTACCCAAGGAATTATGGTGAGTATTTAATCTATACAAAGAATAATTTCATTATTAAGAAAACTAATATTTTTGCATCAAGAGACAGGGACAAAGATAGAAATGTATCTATAAACAACTGAAAGCAAATAAGTCCTTTAAGGAATGTAAATACCAAAACTTCACCAACCAGAAAGGCAAAAAAAGAGTCTTCAACAGGGAAAATTACCTCCTTTGAAGTATTGACTTGCTCTTTTAAGGAGCAGTACTGATATCAGAACAGGTGAATTAGATGAAGGCTGGACTATTCAATATTATCAAGAAGAGAGTTGTAAGAGGGAAAAATAAAATATAGTTGGAATAAAGAGAAGCCTTTTGAAGTTCAAATGTCATTAATTCTCAGTTTGTAGTCCTGCGCTCTAGCCAACCCATTGATGTAGACCCAGCAAGAAACAGGATAAAAATTAGAGTTGTACATTCTGGGGGAGTGACTGATCGATTTTCTCTCTCTCTCTCCCTCTCCCTCTCTCTCTCTCTCTCTCTCTCTCTCTCTCTCTCTCTCTCTCTCTCTCTCTCCCTCCCTCCCCCTCTCCCCCCCCTCTCTCTTTCTTTTTTTAGAATTCTTGAAATGCATTCTAATGTAATAAGCTACTTCTCAGGGTTTCTCCAGTCCAGAAAATCTTTTAAGGCAAACACTTTGCTGTTCTTTTCAAGGAATTGTGCTTTCAAGGTTCAACAGAAACATTTGGTATAGCATAGTGCTGAGACAAATGTCAGAAATCTATCTGTCTGTCTGTCTATCTATCTATCTATCTATCTATCTATCTATCTATCTATCTATCTAATTAGCCTATGTAAAGTTAGATTAGCCAGGAGACTACAGGGTAAGTACAAAGTAGTTGTTTGGATCTGACAATTGGTAGCCCGTTCAGTTCATGCTTGCACGGTAACCAGAGTGCACCACAAGGGGCGGACTAGTTGCACACTCAGAAAATTTCAACAATGTTCTACAGCATCATTCAAGGCTTCTCCCTCCATCAATGTTGCTTCGTGCTCAAGTATCACATTGGGGAAAGTCCAGTACCAGCTGGATGCACACTACTATATGAAATGGCATTATTTTTCCACCGAAGTGGTACCTTTTTATCTACTTGCATGAAGCATGCTTTTGAACTGCTAGGTTGGCAGATCGTGATGTGTACTCACTCCATCATGCAACGCTAGGGCTTGAACTGCCAGAATAGAGACTTTCTCTAACTTCATTAAGCCATTGAGACACCAGGCCTCTTCAGAAAAGGAAATAAAAGATTGATAAGTGCAATCAAATCAACCAGGTTACTTTTAGGTGTAATTTATAGAACAAATCATGAATTATTGGCATCAAGGAAACAGGTTAAACCAAGACAATTAAATCATGGGAAATTAAAAAGAATGGAAAGGGAGAAGAGTTATTGTAATACTGTATGACATGGACATAGGAAAAAAATCCCAAAATTCCAGAGATGAAAAGATCCACACGTCTTTCACGATCAGCTGTTGTGTTAGCTAGAGAAAAACTGGATGAAACCCTTGGGCAACAAGATGGATGTAGCTGACTCAATGCAGAATTTCACTGTCAAGCAAGAAAAGACAAGAAAAAATAGTCAATCATAAGGAGGAATATTGCGAGAAAAGGAAAATGAGACTCTTTTAGAGAAGATCAGATAAAATCACAGGCAAATTTACAACTATGACAGGAATACTTAACAGTAAAAGAGACCTGATAGAAGAAATGAGATTAAAAGAAGATGGAAAGGTTGTCCTAAATCCTTTACAGGTGGGATTATAGAGTGACAAAACATCTGTAGAGATAATATATTCAGGTATCAACCTATCTAGAAAATAAGATACTACAGATAGTAGATCACCAGCCACAGATGACATTGGAATGAGCCAACTTCGCTGCCGCCATCTCACCACCCCCAGCTTGCCACTGCTAACTCCATATGGTGAACTCACCATGGGGACAACTCACTATGGGCAGCCAGAAGGAGAAACTTGATGGCAGCGAGTTGGGAGAAGTGAGTTGTCCTAGATCCAGTTGATATAGCCACTAAACTTTGAAAACTGCAGGGAAAGAGGTTTTGTTTTTTAAGTTTTAACAGCTGTACATAACAAATATGGACCAGGGACATGCAGTCGAGATATTGGAAGACAGTATCTGCTTTTTTGTTTTTGTCAGTTCAGAACATTGTACTACAATCTCCGCCTCATTGTTGTAGGGCATGCATAGAGCAGAGCTTGTATTGCAATGCTGCAATATTGTTTTTTGGGTTGTTTTTTTTGTTAACATTCTGTCCTCTCTTGTCCTTAGCCTTGTGGAGACCTCTGTTGGAAAATAGAGGCATAGATACTCTAACTAAAAAATAAAGGATAATGTAAGACGGTGTGCAAATTTATGAATCCCTATTAATTTCTTATGCAAACAACATTTGGGTTGAGATCTTCCCTAATGAATGTCACCATTTAAGCAGAGAGACATGCTGAATAAGGAAGCTGCTTTCGGAAAAAGAGAAGGCCAGGAAATCAGATAGCTAACATTAGATGATAATGGAAAAGGCAGGAAAAATATAAAAAAACTTATCTTCATTCACCATAGCAACTTCTTCAGTAGAGAAAATCATGCAGTAATGTGGAACATATAATCTTAAGGACAAGGGTTATGACAGAACATGTCATTGTTCTTTTGAGGAATCTTTAGAATAAACAAGAAAGTACTGTAAAATTTGGAGAAAAAGACTGATTCAGGCAAGAAAATGAGAAAAAAATGCCTGTTGCACCCACATTTGTTTAATTTACACAATAAAAATGATTATTAGAATTGTGATAGTTGAAATCAAAATTGGAGGCTAAAACACTAATAGTTGGGATAATGTAGATGACATTACTTTGTTAACTCAAAGTAAAGCAGATTTAGAAGAGCCATTTATGAAACTAAAAAGTGAGAATCTAAATTAATGTTAAATATTAAGATGTTAATTAAGGTGATCTCAACCAGCATGCTCAATGAACGGATGAATTAATAAAGTGAAGATGGCAAATAGTTTTGTTTATTGGTCCAAGAACAAAGATGGGCAGTATGTTGGAGGAGTTAATAAGAGGTTAACTTCAGAGAAGACAATGACAAACTTAAGAAGTCAAACCAAATCATTATAGAAGTAAACATGACAGACTCAATAATTGATAATACTGGAAAAAGAAGATTGGCAAATTGAGGGAAGGAAAGGAAGAGAAAAATAATGGCTAAAGTAGAGGAAGAGAATCTAAATGAATGCCCTTTGGAGGAACTACAAGAGTAATGTTTGTCAACCACAGTAATTTTAATATGTGTGTCACCTAACTAGCTAAACGTGGAGCAGAAAATAGTTACAAAAGTACTGATCAGAAAAAACATTCATCTCGTCTGCTTGTATGAATACTGTGCCTTCTTTCTTTTAAGTACAGTATCAGGTTTTGTGCCTGTCCCGGAGTTTATACAGTATTTACTCCTAATGTCTGGGCTTTGAAATGGAACTTAGGGAAAGGCATGTCATGTAATGCATTTATAGACTCCTAAGGATAAATGAGAATAAATTAATGTCAAATTAGATCTTGTATTTCTGTCTAACAGAAACGTTAATATCCATTCTGTTTCCACTTTATATATTCATTAGATGTGTGTACAAATACAGTGACTGAGGATTATCCTCATCATTGTTACTGCTTGTTTATTTGTTTTATTATGTGTAAAACAACCCAATCATATTTCACACATTTTTGCAAAGTGGTTAACTGACGGTGTCCTCCCATCTCCTTTATTCCTTTTCTTTTTACAAAGGATACTTCTTTTTCTTACAAAAACCACAGTAATGTTCCAACAAGCTTTCCTGAGTGGAACATTTTCTAGTACAATTATGGACAGTTGCAGTCAAAATTACATTTTATGCTCCAGACTATTGTGCTCTATTTTGTATTTGTTTTCTTCCTCTTCTTGTTTAAATGCAGCTATTCTTGCTCAGGAATTAAAAGCATTTTTTTTAAAAAAATGCAATAAATATGAAATATGAACTAAAATATTTTTCAGGCTTTGATGAAGGGAAACCATGTAGTCTTTAAGAGGCACTATAGGTGTTTCCCCCCCCTCCTGCAGACAACTCTTAGTTTTGAAGAATAGGGATTTTCATGATTAACCATCTTGAAAGAGATGAGTGATACAGAAATGAATACAGAGATGTGATGTTAAGAATCACACGTGGCTTGCAAAATCCTTCCAAAAAGCTCCACCCTGAATTGTAGTATTGAATATAACAGAAGATGGAAATTATTGCTATGGGAAGTCATTAGTAAACGTCATCATTATGTAAATCCAGTTTCTGCTTTATGTTCGGCTTGCATTTCTTCTGTTTGAATATTTAACTACTATACTATAAAATCCTAGTCCGTATTTATTCTTTCAAACAGAAAAAGAAAAGTTTTGATGATGGAGAGTGCTTGAAACTTGCAGGACTTCATTTGTTTCTTCTATAACAAGAGACACAGGAAAAGCCGAAAGTATCTCTATTTTACTTTAAATGGCAAGCACTCTATGTAACAAAGGGAGAAATAATCAAGAGGTTTACACCTCTTGTTGGTCCAAATTTCATTCTTTATGGTTTATTAAAAAAAGAAAAAAAATCACTCATACATACACTCATACAACTGGTTGGCCATCCTCAGCCAACTAACTGGTATTTAATAAAAGCTTGTTTTCTATAGGTCCTCTTTATAGCAAGCTGTAGGTGATAATAGAAAGATTGGGATACTGATTTTGTTTAATGCAGATTCAAATCCCAGTTATAACAATGACTGAACAGTCATGTTGTGATTTCAAAGTACAAGGGGTTGCGACAATAAGGAGGAATTTTTTTATAGATAGTCCTTGACTTATGACCACAATTGGGACAGGGATTTCTGATGTAAGTCATTGCATTGATAAGTCCGATGGGACCCAATTTTATGACAATTTTATGGCGGTCGTTAACTAAATCCTGAGGGTGTTAAGCGAATCTACTTTTCCCAATAGGTATTTTTTACTGAAAATCAGCAAAAAAAAGTCTCAAATCACAATCATATGACCTTAGAATGCAGGGACAGTCACCAATACGAGCCGGTTGCCAAGCGCCCCAATTACAATCATGCGATTGTGGGTGTGGCACCATAAGTGCGAGTGCAAGTCATAAGTCACTTTTTCCGAAGCCAACCTAGCTTAGAATTGTTGTTAAACGAGCAGTTGTAATGTGAGGTCTCAACATTTTAAATTGTGAAGAAGGGTAGCGTAAAACAGTCATCATATCCAGCTCTATGTTGTGTTGCCTTGCAGCCAAAATAGCTTTTGGAGGCTTTATGGTCGTGACACAATTGCCATATTTTATTTTTTGGTTTGGCTAGTGTCATCGTGAAAATAATTTTCTGCGGTGAGCTGCTGCAGAGTCAGCATAGTTCTTGGAGTTCACTATTTGTTACAATCTTAAGGGCTTCTTCTGACTTTTCCCACACAATAGCTCATATCTGCCCAGTTTTTCTTTTGTCCTCCTGGCAAATATTGTTGATTTAAATGGAGGGAGATTTTGGCTGACTTTTATACCTCCACGCTCTATTTCGGAACCATTTTTATGTTGAATTTTTTTATCTTTAAAATCTGATAAAACCTGAGAAATGGCATGTTCCGGCTCCCATCTATAAATTCATGACACTTTAGGGAACTAAACGTAGACATAGTTCCTGCCCTCTTGACTAGCATTCCTCCAGAGCATTAGTTCTTAAACTGAAGTAATCTGGGCATATCCTGGGGTTAATATGGATCCATTTCTTTGCTTGAGAGTCAAGGATGCAGTTTGGGAACTGCCACTGCCAAGATCCTTATATAAAGCAATAAAGTTTGGGATTTTATTTTTGAAAGGGTGTGTGTGTGTGTGTGTGTGTAATGGCATTAATCAAGACTAGGAAAAAAGGTCACTGAGTCCAATAGTTTAAGAACCCCTTCTCAAGAGGTTTGAGCAGTCCTGTGTCTGCTTTCTTTCAAGCAAACTCTGAAAATTTAGCTGTTTCCTTGAGCCAGGGTGGGATGTGTCTCCACCAAGGGATTGAGTTTGCATGCAGTGTTAGCTTTATGGCTATTCCTCTTGTTATGACCATCTTTTTTGGAGGGCTGGTCCTGAATTTGAGTGTTTTTTTTACAGCACCCATGATCAGTGAGATTTGGACGGTCCTAGAAATCTCAATTAGACGTTTTAAAAACTATAACAACTAGGCAATGCCTCTTAGTTGCTCAAGCTCATGCCCCTCCATTCCATAGCAAATTTCCAACCGTGGTCATCATTTTTGGTGGGAAAACAAAACAAAATCAAAATCAAAGTACCTGTGGAGTTCAGAAAAGCAAAAGCATTTTAAATAGCTTGTAAACTTCCTTAAAATTTCCAGAGCAAGATTAAAAATAATGAGAGAAAAACCCTTACTTAGCCTTGTAGATGTCACAGGATCTCCTGAATGTGCATTCAGCTACTGAATATAACAGGAAAAGGGTAGCGGAGGGGGACCCTTGATCCCTAAGTAAATAATTAATATTCTACATCACCTTTTCCTTTGATTTTAGTCAGGCAGACTGGCAATATCTTACAACATTTCTAGGGAATTTAAAGGGCTTCCAAAGGAAGTTCCTATAGGAGATGACCAGGCTGAGACAGAGAGAGAGGTTGAATGTGTCATAAGTCTGCGTGCCCACAAGAAATCTAAATGCAGCCCAACTTGAATGCCTCTCTTATCTCCCATGCATTTCTTTTAACGGTCAGTTGGCCAGATTCTTGTAGAAAGCTGAAGCTTGCAATAAATCTTTATACTCATTTGAACTGCCTCAATTTCCTGTCTTCCCTGGCGCTTGTCATTAATCTGACCAACTCACAGTCAAGGGAAATGTGCGGGAGATAAGACAGGTATTCAACTTGGGACTTAGCTCTCTTACACATGCAGGGACTCATGATTTACAATGCAATCGACTTCTCCTTTGGGTTCAGCCTGGTCATCGCCTACAGTTCCACAGTGGTAAGCATAGTGAGGACCATGGAATGTATAAAGTTACACTTGTTACAGCCAATTCAGATTTAATCTGGATCTTGAAGAACATTCCTTTGAGCAATCCTGGATTCTGACCTACAAGTTCCAGTTGCCATCATGTCCCACCTCTTTATTCATGAACTAAGAAGGTGATTTGGAGCATTAGTAGGGCTGTAGCTTAGAGGGACATGGTGGCTCAGTGGCTAAGATGCTGAGCTTGTCGATCAGAAAGGTCGGCATTTTGGCAGTTTGAATCCCTAGTGCTGCATAACGGAGTGAGCTCCTGTTACTTGTCCAACTTCTGCCAACCTAGCAGTTCAAAAACATGTAAAATGCAGGTAGAAAAAATAGGAACCACCTTTGGTGAGAAGGTAACAGCGTTCCATGTGCCTTTGGCATTTAGTCATGTCGACCATATGACCACGGAGACGTCTTCGGACAGTGCTGGCTCTTTGACTTTGAAATGGAGTCAAGATTGACTAGTATATGCAGTATGTGCGAGGGGAACCTTTACCTTTACCTTTGAACAAAGTCATCATTTGATATTCTTATACTGATATCTCTGTAAATACGTTATCTCATGTTGTGCATTATAAGAAATATTAAGTCTTTATGCTGTAGTTAATGTGCTTTAAGGCTTGAGGTTTTTCTTAACGTTCATTTTTCTGCTTGTTGGAGTAGCAGGTTTTATAGTTGTGAAAAGTAAAGCGATGTATGATTGATAAAATAAAACAAAGAAGATTCTCTTGAAAATAAAATTCTTCCTGAGACATAATTAATCTGTGAATATATAAGTAGGGGGTTGATTACAAAGTAATTAAAAGATCACCTTTACTTTCTTCTTTCCAGCTGCTACCTATCTATTTCTGTCTCTGCAGGTTTTCCCTAGTTCACTATTCTCTTTTGCTAAACTAACTTATCCCAACCATGTGTCATCTTTGAAAAGCAGGATAATTGTTCTTCTGAATCATAGATCTTGCTTGTTGTCTTCTGTACAGATAACATGATTAAGATGTGCTGTACTCTTGGATTTACTAGTCATAAAGTTAAGCAGGAAGGAATAATGGACACTTTCTTGTAATGTGCCAGGGCACAGCTTTAACCAAGTTAAGTCTTGGCTTCATTTTCTGATTGGGGCTTAATAATAATATTCCATATAGGGGTGTTTTCAGTGCTACACGGAGATGTTAAAGATTAAATATAGTAGTTGTTTTGTATACAAAATAGGTGCTTGATCCCTGAACAACAAGCCTTTTTCATTTATTTGGAAATATTCTAAATCTTATGGACCAATTTTGTGAAGGCTTCCCATTACGCAGTTTGGACAAAGTTCTGTTTCTTAACAAAAGGCAGCGGTGGCCAAATCTCCAATGAATAGGGGAGAAAAGAACAACAGAAGCTTAACTTGGCGCCTACAAGATGGATGGGGTTTCAAGCATCATGTTGCTTCTTTTAATAATTGTGTTCTCCAGATGTGTTTGGGCAATGGTATATCAATATTAAATTGAGTTATCTGAGCACTCTCCTGTTTGAAATAGCTTCAGGACCAGGATTCATTGTTGAATCACTAGATACAAATAGGTTTCTTTACTGGAGAAGGAGAAGAGATTATGGTAGAGATAGTCCTTGACTTCCAATCACAATGGGGAATGGGATTGCCATCATAAATTGATGCGGTCGTAAAATGAGGTGTCAAGTAACTGCAAGGGCTTACAATGACAATCCTTGCAATTTGTGGTCATTGAGAATTGTGGGTTAAGCAAATACCCATCCCCATCTAAACCATTCCGGGAATGGTCTCTTCCAACTGCAGACCTCAGTAAGGTCAGGGACTGCCTCTAACTCTCCCTACCTGATTATCGTATTTTTCGGAGTATAAGACGCACCTTAGTTTTTGGGGAGGAAAATAAGAAAAAAAATGCTGCCTCTGCCTACCAGCATCCATTGTATTCAGCTAGTGTCCTGTCAGTGTGTGAGAGAGTTGAGGGCTGTTTGGAAACTGAAACAGTATTTGCTGTGTGAGCAACAAGGAAGGAGACAGCAAGGAACCTGGGCGTGACTTGTTCTGTACTAAAGCTGCGTGCTGTGCTGATCTCTGAAACTAAAACTGAAACTCCTCTCCTACTTATGTTTTGCTTGTATTTACCACGTTGGAACTATCACATTGGAATTTGGTATTGTATATTTTACTTCATGTGTTGTGTTACATATAAAGAGAAGTTATTGAATCCTGCTGAATCAGTTACTTGTGTGTGCTTTCTGGATGTGATTGCTGCTGCAAACTCTGACCCCTCCTTGCAGCAAATAGCGAATAGCCAGGTCAGCTTCAGCACATTATTTCAGCCTAATTCAGCCTGAGCAGCTGATTGGCAGGTGGATCGGCCTTCCGGAATACCCCCCAATCAGCTGTTCCAGGCTGCAGAGATTGCCACAGACCATTGCCTCCTCCGTGCTTCATGATTTTGGCTACATTTGGTCTATAAGACACATCCAAATTTTCACCCTCTTTTAGGGAGGAAAAAGTGTATCTTATACTCTGAAAAATACGGTATCTATCCACCCACATCTCTTTCCCTTTGCCACCCTGCTCTGTCCTGCAATTGCTGTAACTAAAAGCACAGATCATAAGTCAATTTTTTTCTACACCATTGTAACTTTGAATAGTCACTGAATGAATTAAGTCAAGGACTACTTATATATTTTAATTATTGTAGCAACAAAACAGAAATTTCTGTTGCAGTAATGTTTAAAGTCTCTTTTGTTCCACAGATGTGCATCTTGATCACTGCAGTTTACAACAACTATGTGAACTCCCCCCAATCCCCCAAGAAAATGGGATTATGGGATTATGGATAGTTTACTGATAATGGCATTCAGGCTGAATCTCAAAGCTTGTTCATGTATTGACAGAAATACGTTTTGTTATAGCCAATATGATGTAGTAGTTGGAATGTTGAACTTGTTTTCAAACCCATTCTTGTCTATGAAAATCAGGGTATGACTTTGGCCTACTCAATCAACTGTCAGCCAAACACATTTCACAGAATATATATACAGTGGGGCAAAAAAGTATTTAGTCAACTACTAATTGTGCAAGTTCTCCCACTTAAAAAGATGAGAGAGGCCTGTAATTGGCATCATAGGTAGACCTCAACTATGAGAGACAAAATATAAAAAAAAAGACCAAACAATCACATTGGCTGATTTGGAAAGAATTTATTTGTAAATTATGGTGGAAAATAAGTATTTGGCCACCTACAAACAAGCAAGATTTCTGGCTCTCACAGACCTGTACCTTCTTCTTTAGGAGGCTCCTCTGTCCTGCACTCATTACCTGTATCAATGGCACCTGTTTGAACTTGTTATCAGTATAAAAGACACCTGTCCACAACCTCAAACAGTCACACTCCAAACTCCACTATGGTGAAGACCAAAGAGCTGTCAAAGGACACCAGAAACAAAATTGTAGACCTGCACCAGGCTGGGAAGACTGAATCTGCAATAGGCAAGATTGGTGTGAACAAATCAACTGTGGGAGCAATAATTAGAAAATGGAAGACATACAAGACCACTGATAATCTCCCTCGATCTGGGGCTCCACGCAAGATCTCACCCCGTGGGGTCAAAATGATCCCAAGAACGGTGAGCAAAAATCCCAGGATCACATGGGGGGACCTAGTGAATGACCTGCAGAGAGCTGGGACCAGCGTAACAAAGGCTACCATCAGTAACACACTACGCCGCCAGGGACTCAGATCCTGCAGTGCCAGACGTGTCCCCCTGCTTAAGCCAGTCCATGTCCAGGCCCATCTGAAGTTTGCTAGAGAGCATTTGGATGATCCAGAGAGGATTGGGAGAATGTCATATGATCAGATGAAACTAAAATAGAACTGTTTGGTAGAAACACAACTCGTCGTTTTTGGAGGAGAGAGAATGCTGAGTTGCATCCAAAGAACACCATACCTACTGTGAAGCATGGGAGTGGCAACATCATGCTTTGGGGCTGTTTCTCTGCAAAGGGACCAGGACGACTGATCCGTGTACAGGACAGAATGAATGGGGCCATGTATCGTGAGATTTTGAGTGCAAACCTCCTTCCATCAGCAAGGGCATTGAAGATGAAACGTGGCTGGGTCTTTCAACATGACAATGATTCCAAACATACCGCCCGGGCAACGAAGGAGTGGCTTCGTAAGAAGCATTTCAAGGTCCTGGAGTGGCCTAGCCAGTCTCCAGATCTCAACCCCATAGAAAACCTTTGGAGGGAGTTGAAAGTCCGTGTTGCCCAGCGACAGCCCCAAAACATCACTGCTCTAGAGGAGATCTGCATGGAGGAATGGGCCAACATACCAGCAACAGTGTGTGCCAACCTTGTGAAGACTTACAGAAAACGTTTGACCTCTGTCATTGCCAACAAAGGATATATAACGAAATATTGAGATGAACTTTTGATATTGACCAAATACTTATTTTCCACCATAATTTACAAATAAATTATTTCCAAATCAGCCAATGTGATAGTTTGGGTTTTTTTTTACATTTTGTCTCTCATGGTTGAGGTCTATCTATGATGCCAATTACAGGCCTCTCTCATCTTTTTAAGTGGGAGAACTTGCACAATTGGTCGCTGACTAAATACTTTTTTGCCCCACTGTAAGAAAAGTAAATCAGCTTCATTTACTCCAGACCCGTGATCAGTAGACTGATCAATTTTCATTCTGTATTCGTATTTTGTAAAAAGCTAACATCTTTTTCCTCTATCCAATACAGAAATACCAAGACATGGCAGAAAAAGCCAAAGAGAAGTTCTCCTCTACTGAAAAAGTCCAAGAGCAATTACTCCTTGAGAATTCACACCTTCAAGCTTTGTTGACGCAGACTCAGAAAGAACATAGATCTCTGCTAGCAGCTTGCGCGCTGTTGTCCGGAGCACTGTATCCCCTCTACTGTCGGTCCTGTGCCCTCTCGACTCAGAGAGATGTTCTCCAGGATCAGGTCAACACCTGTGACATGTTCAAGCAAGAAATCAGGAGACTGGCCAGTGCATTGTGTGAAACTGAGGATAGGAAGCAAAGCAACAGCAAGGTGAAGAAGAAAAGGCATTCCAGAAGCTGCATACACCTTTTCCGAAAAAGTGTTATTGCGGTGCTGGCTGTCCACAGGCTTCAGATTTTATGCAGCCAGTCATGCAGCTCCCTTTTCTGCTGGGTAGATGGTGTCAGAGAAGGCATAGGAATCCCTGTCTGCATTGGAGATTCCAAGGATGTGCATAATCTGTCAAGTAAGATAATGTTTTATATATGTTGTGTCAAACTGCACTTTTAGTACTTAAAGTAACCATCCTACTAAGTGGGGGGGGGAGCTAATGCTTCACAATTTGAGGGGAGAAATTATGTTTAAAATGTCAAAACTAAATTTAGTAAGTGAATTAAATCAATTGAAACCCCTAGCGTTGGTACTAAATGTATTGAAATGTTTACTGAATTGATAATAAACTGGAGTTGAATTTAATTGCATTTGGATGAGATGACATGCTAAGTAAGAATTATGATGCTTGGGTTCAAATGTCATATTAAATGGTAATTTTATTAAAATTACTATTGCAAGTACAATTAAAAAGGTGAACTAATAGAAACTAAAAATAATAAAAGAAAAAATAGAAAGTGCAGAAAACAAAAATAGAAAAAAATAAAAATATAGTAAAGAAAAGAATATATATAGCAAAATGACTTTTCCCTTCATCACGAGTTTAAACAAATTTTAGTACCTTAAATCACCTTCTTTTAAAATACAACAAATTGTTTCTTTTTCCTACATGTTATATCTTACTTATAAAAATAATATCCTTAAAGGTTTCAATCCTGATCATCAAACATCCTTGTGGTGAGATGGGCAGAAAACAAATTAAACAAACAACAAAAAAAGGGTTACAAAGATGACATCACAAATATTTTAACTTTGATCAAATAAACCAACCTTATATTCCTTTCTTTTACTTTTAACAATCTGTAGTCCCTTCAAACAATGTCCTAAAACTTGACATTTTTCTTTTTTTCCCATAAAATTCTTCAGTGCTTTAACAAACTTCTTTTGTTAATATAATGAAAAAAATTGTTCAGGTCACTCCCTTGGTGTTTTATTTGTATAATTATTGAGAGATCGGTTAGTTCTTTTGTATGTCCAGTGTTTCCATATCATTCTTGTAGCCTGTCATTTTTAAATCCACTTTCAGATCAATCTCAATCTTGTTAAATAAAATTTGTTCTTCTTTTGTACTGCTTTGAAACATAGTCTTTCTACAGAGGCAGACACTCTTAAAATTAACTCGTGGATACATTGATAAAAAATGAACTTGCCTATTCATTCATTTTATTTCATGTGAAGCTTTATCTCGATCACTAAATTATAATTTATGGTGGGTGTATTTAATAACTATACTTTTAACTTCTGATTTCATGTGGAAATTGTTTGTTTCACCTTTCTTTGAAATATATTAGAAAGATTTTATTGTGCATTTTTTGGAATTAAAACAGTTTCTTTTCCAAGAACAATATGAAAATAAGACTCCAGAAATGATTTTAAAGTATGTTCAACAATGTACCTTATATAAAAATAAGAATCCAGAAAAGATGTTAAAGTATATTCAAATTTATTATATTAAAATCAAAATTAAATGTGTCCAGTTCTTATTTCATACCAAGCTATTGTGTAGTTAATAATGTCTGTTTCTATAGGATGAAACAAATTTATTTTCCCCTCTCTTTTGTGATGCAGGACAACAAAAGGAGCAGATTCGCTGCCTTCAAGCATTCAGTTGGTTTACCAGTTGTGACCTTCTTTCTGCAGTCCTTAATTCTATGGCTGAGTTACAAGAAGTAATTAGCAAGACAGGTAATGTCTGAGTTTCTTTATTGGTTTAGCCTTGATAAATCAAGTCCTTTAAAAAATAGGGGCGAGGCAAACTGTTGATAGAACTGGCTATAATAACAATAGCAATAAGTCTTATATATCGCTTCACAGTCCTTTACAACCCTCTCTATGCGGTTTACAGAGTCAGCATAATTTCCCCAACAATTTGTGTCCTCATTTTACCCATCTCGGAAGGATGGAAGACTGAGTCAACCCTGAGCCTGGTGAAATTTGAACTGCCAAAATTGCAGGCAGCAGAATAGCCTGTAGTACTGCACTCTAAACACTGCAACACTGTGGCTCATAATTATAGTTGGATGTTCTTATGGGTATTTGGAAGAACCAGAATGGTCCAAATCAATGCAGAGTTCTATCAGTAGCTACAAAGAGAAGAAGAGTCTGGTGAATCAACTCATAACTTGATTCCTTCTTCCTTATTAGGCCAGCATATGTTTTCATTTGTGACCACTGTAATTTAATTAAAGGGTTCTCAAACTGTCAATTAGGACTCCCTGAGCAGTTTTGACAACTTAGAGTAAGACACACTTTTTGAAAAAAAATCACTATCTCGCAAGAAGAATGGGAGTCTGCTTAGCCCACTGTCTAAGCAAGCCAGCTGCAGAATTGCCTAAGCAATGTGAGGGTCCATTTTGACAGCGTCCCTGCTTTGTTGGCAAAGGCAAAGCAGCGAGGCTTTCAAAACTCATTTTAGGCTCTGCCCATGCAGATCTGCAATGAGCAAGGTATAGTATAAGTACCACAGTGTCCAAAGATCCTTGACTTAAGCTGTTATTTCTGAGTTTGTTTACAGAATCCTACACTGACTTAATAGAACAGAATAGAATAGAACAGAACAGAACAGAACAGAATGGAATAGAACTTTTTATTGATCAAGTGTGATTGGACACACAAGGAATTTGTCTTTAGTGCATATGCTCTCAGTGTACATAAAAGGAAAAAAAAGAAAGGAAAAAAATACATCAGGAATCATAAGATACAACATTTATTGATAGTCATAGGTTACTAATAAGTAGTCAAATCATACTAGCAAACCACAGAACAATATAAATTGTAAACATACAAGCAACATGGTTAAGTGATTGTCAATACTGTGTTTTCAAATACATTTTCCAAATTGAAAATTGAAAAATAAGGAGAGAAGCAAGAGAAGATGTGACTTATTTTAGAATTGCAGATGGTTTCAATAAAAGAGCTGGATAAAGAAGCTCTTGGTTCATGACTCTGATCAACCATTGTGCACGTAGTAGTAGTGGTGATAAATGCAGTGAGAATAAGTGGTGTAAGCGTGTTCTATGTTTGCAGTTAACACCTGAACACCTCTGTGCATTACAATTGGCAATTTTTAGAAGCATGAAGCAATGGGGACACAGGATGTCCTGTGCTCATCCACACATTCACTCTATGCTTATGCTCAATAAATGAATGTCTTCATATACCCAAACTTCAGGGAATTAAAATGTAGATGAAACAGGTCGTTCTTGACATACAACTGTTTGTGTAATGACAGTTCAAAGTTACAAGGGCACTGAAAAAAAGTGACTCATTACCATTTTTCATACTTAATAACCGTTGCCGCATCCCCATGGTCATGTGATTTACATTTGAATGCCAGACAACCGACTCATACTTGTGACAGTTGCAATGTCCTGGAGTCATGTGATCCCCTTTTGCAACCTTCTGGCAAGCAAAACTATTGGGAAAGCCGGATTCACTTAACAACCATGTTACTAACTTAAGAACTGCAATGATTCGCTTAACAAATGTGGCAAGAAAAGTCGTAAAATGGAGCAAAACTCACTTAACAAATTTCTCATGTTAGCAACATAAACATTGGTCTCAATTGTGACTGTAGGTCGAGGACTACCTGTACTGCATAAGCCAGTTAGTGTTAAAAATTCCAGCAATAAAGGCCATGGCATATTATAGGTGTCGAGCATTTAGCAACATCTCTAGGATGTCTTATTTGTGCCAAAGACTGATGCCTGCAGACTGGGTGTTGTGGCTCAGAAGCTGCTGCCCAATATTCATGTACAGTATATTATTCTGGGTAGAACTCTTTCTGCCCACCTGGGCCTGAGTTCACCCCTTGAAGTCATGTTTTAGGTGACTATGATCTTACTGCTTAAGGAATGTCGTGTCTTGGCATGCCTGTGCGAGGTGAAAAATATTTACACTTTGCACCAGCTCTGTTTGGTCAGAATGCATTTCTTAATCAGCTTGGTGGTGGAGTGGTGGTGGAGGGGATTGCAGTTTGTTCAAACATAGTTGCTCAAGCAAAGATGAATTCCACTGAGGGCTCCAGATGGCACATCTTCAAAACCATCTTCAACGAGGCAAGGAACTTTACCTTAAGTTAAAACGTACAACAACAGTCCATGATTTGAAGAACGCTGCAAGTAGTTTCATGCGTCAAAGGGTACTTGGGTCCTGCTTTGAAACCTCAGCCAACTTTGTTTGACTACAGCTTTTGGAAAATGAGAGTGGTTTCAAACTAGCTAGATAGGATGTTGAGGTCTGCTGTTCAAAGGCACGTATAAACATACAATCCCACTGGGCACGTCGCGCAACCTCTAGAGTGCACATAAAGTAGCTTTTTGGAAGCAGGCCATGGAATGTATTCTAACACGAGGGCTGCTTTTTAACACTAGACTCAAGTTTACAGGGAAGCCAACGGTATGTTGATTTGACAGAGTGATTGTGAACATTTGCAGTTCGGAATTTCAAAGGTCCACGATCTTTTTGGCATGTAAATATCAGGGAGGAATTTTATCCTTCTCCTCCTCCTCCTCCTTTGTTGAAGAAGAAAAATGCATGCCATTCTCCCGTCACCCGAGTAATATTTGTCACTTTTCATTGGGTTTTGCTTCACTTGCTTCATTTGTTTGTTGCTCTTTGTACTGTAACTGTTTGTATAAGACATTTCTCACACACTCATCATAACATAAATTATTTAGTGCTTTTACTGTAATTCCTAGATATTTGTGGCCAGGTACTTAAAGTGTATATATTCTTTTCCCTCTGGTTATAGATACAGCAGAATACAGTACCTTCTGGAATTGTGTTCTATTCTCATTTCACCTCTCAAAACCATGAATGATTCTAACTCATACATTTCTTTGTTTTAGTCAAAACCATTATTCATTAAAAATTAACTAGAGGTGATGCTTTGCTTTTAGATACTATATGCTTTTCTGTCCTAGATAAGTTTTCTTTTTTTCCCTGTCTCTTTTTAACCCTTCAAATCTGTCTGGCAGGCCTTAAATACAAGATTGTTCTGATATTAATCTGAAAATTGTGTTTATCACAGTCTAAACTTCTAATTTTATATGGAATGATACGGTTAAGTATTATGATATTTCAACCTGTGTGATTCTAGTGCTTGACCAGATTACAATTTTATTTAGAATTCTTGCCAAAAGAAGATGAAAAAAAATATTTAAAACATTATCAGATTTTATTATTTAATTCAATTCATCTCCCAGTCTTTGATTCCATACAGTGACTAGAAAACTAAGAAATTTACATAACTGTTTTGACATTTGTAGTTGGAATTTAAGATCTGATTCCAGCCGTTGGTGCTTTCCAGATGTGTTTGGACCATATCTTTCAGAATTCTAGAAGTTTCCAGAGTGATCTGAGGAACCTAAGATTATGCTCTCAGAGAAAAACCCTACCTTGTATCTAGGCCACCATTTCTGAAAACAATATGGCTTTTAAAACCCAATTTGTAAAGAAAGGTGAACGATCCATAAATCAAAGATTTCTCCAACAAACAAACACATAAATAAATAAATAAATCCATCCATCCCTCTGAGTAAGCCATCCAGCAAACTTTGGGTCTCTGCCAAGGTGACATGTAATTGGAAAATATTATTTTATAGATGAACAAGTTTTGTATATACTAAGATTTTTTTTAAATGAATGCTGCGCTTATTATTTCATAGAAAATAAATTGATTCAGCAGCACCTACTTTATTCAGATGTTACCAGATCAGTTTCCATCTGTTAACAGATGGAAAGAATTTTCTGGAACTCTTATTTGTATTTCATTTTACCTCGAAAATGGAAATCACTTCATTTTCATTCTTAGCAGTGTGTGTATATGAGAGTATGTGCCTGCAGGAAGCTGGCTTGCTCTGAAAATATGCCTTGAGAGGCTTTCTACTTTAAACTTTAGAACAAATATTTTAATTCTCTGCAGCAACAAGAGAGCTGGTATTCTCCTGAATGACTATAAGCTCCGCCATGGTTGTCATCTTACCCTGATAATATCACAAGACAAGTAATGACAGATTAAGACCTGACTTGCAGAGGGGAAACTAAATTACAAGACTTTTATTAAGGCATAAATAAACCTATTAACCATTATCTAGAATACCAATTAGTAGAAGGAGCACTGACAATTTTATTTATCAACATTAAACACAATTATTAATTACAGACCTGACGAATCTACCAGTAAGCAGAACATGTTGGGTGTGCTGGAGGCTTAAGCCCATTATATGAGAAGGCTGATTACCAGAATCCTATGGGGAAATAAGTAATTGTAGTTGTAAAATTTTAATTGCCTTGGAATAAGGTAAATTATATTCTCTTGTCTTAGAATATAAATAGTATGGCATTAAGGTACAAGCCTCAGTAGTTTTAAGCAGCACATGATTTAGACATTCAAGCTATAAGAAACAAGAAAAAGAAACAGTTATATTTGTAGCAGTTAACTTATTTTTTTGCTCTGAATTAGTAAATTCATTGATGGTGATAAGCAGCTTTGAGCCTGCTTCTCCAGCAAGTCTTAGGTGTCATATATTGTTACCTTTGGATTAATGAAAGAACAAAAATGCCCCAGGTTTGCGTAAGAGCATATAGTTGTTTCAACCAATCCATTGTTTCTCTTGAACCAGTGTCTGTTATTGAACACGGAAGTGCAATCTGAATGGTTGTCAATAGGAATTTAATATCTCTAACTGTGAAGCTGGACCAAAAAAAAAACAAATAACTTTCTCACCAACAGCATTATAGCTTCAAAGTGAAGCAAACCTTCTATTCCAAGACTATTTGCATCACACCTTTTAAGAGGTTTATCTAGAAAGTGTCATTAGGCCTTTTCTAAAATTCAAATGAATTTTCATGAAAAAAATATTCTGCAGAAAGTGCCTGGTTTTGATTGTAGACTAGATTGCTTGAAACCACTTCACTAAAAGAGGTTTTGGGAAATCAGCTACGGGGTAAACAACCCTGCTTACTTTTTCAGTAGAAATTCAGTAGAATTTCTTAATCAGCTTTCAGCGAAATTGCTTAGAATGGGAGCTTTAAGAAGACTCTGCCCTATGGAAGAACTTGTCATCGATTATTACCTTCATCAGATATTTCCAATCCTTTTTGTTTTAATGTGTCCACAGATACAACCCAATTCTATTTACAGACTGGTTCTTTTTCTTTCAAAGATATGAAATCCTGGCTTTCGGGACACTTGCTCACCAACGCAGCCAAAAATTCTTTTTCAAAACTTATGGAGAAACTTTGTGTCGTGATGGAAGTTACTCCAGTGGACAGCAGCCGGAGTATGACTTATGTAGAGAAAGACTCCTTGGTTCAAAGACTGGCTCGTGGGCTCCATAAAATAAACGCACAGACCCTTGAAGCTGGCATATCTGACAGGACCCCTGCTACGGTTGGTATGATCAGTTACATTATGGAAGCTTTCCCATTGTGTTGAAATGTTAATCCTTTCTTAGTGTTACTCATCAGACTGCTCAGCTCTCTAAAGGAAAATTAAAGGAGTTGCAAGAAAAGAGGCAATATTTCTCAGGCTTTTCCTCAATTTGATATTATTTCAGTAATTCTTTCCCAAAACCTTTTAGCATCGTTTCTGTCATTTGCTGCTCAAGGCAATGTGCAGTGTTCTTTTAAAATGCCCCTGTAAGGTAATGGATGATTTTAATTTCAAAAACCCTGTGATTACCCACTGCATATTCAGGATGCATGCTGTTACCAAAGACATTTCCCCCCAAAATACAGTAACTCCTCTCCATGCTTATTTTCATTTTAAGAAAATACCGTGTGTGTTTCTCTCTCTCTCTCTCTCTCTCTCTCTCTCTCTCTCTCTCTCTCTGTGTGTGTGTGTGTGTGTGTGTGTGTGTCTATCTATCTATCTATCTATCTATCTATCTATCATCTATCTATCTATCTAGAGTTGCTTTGAGAATACTTCACACTTATGGCTGAATTTAGAAAAGGGGAGCTTCGTCTTAATTTGCTCAGGTATTCCAAGCTACTGATTTATTGCCCAATCAGCATATTTTCTAGCTAACACATTGTTCCTGGTTTTTTTTTTAATACCAGAAAACCATAGCATTCTTGCAGAAGCAGATATTTGAATTTACACAAAGGCTGCACACAGCAGAAGTAGAACGGCGGTCCTTGCGCTTGGAGCTCACAGAATTCAAACGGAATTTGAATGAGATGAAGAAAGAGGCTGACAAAGCTCATAGTTTGCAAGAGCAATTATATGTGTTTAAGCAATCTGTAAGTCTATTTGATTAGAAGGAGGGAGGGAATAATCAGCTTTAAAGGGGGGGATTCTATTTAGCATCCTTTAAATATCCATTGAAGAACTTCTACGTTCTTAGGTGGGATTCTTCATTCTTGTTTCCCCTAACACACGCACAAAATCCTCTCTATGTCTTGTAAATTCTCAGCTGGGAGTCAGTTCTATTAAAAGAAAAGGCCAAAGACACTCCTAATACAATTAGTCCATTATGTTGCAGAATAAGGTAGATTGAGTCAATAATCTATTCAGAAAAGCTGAATTCTTGGTCTGTTGAATTAGGCTGTTTGCACTGTGGGAGAAATGGAATTTGAAAACTCAAATGATGTATGGACAACATCACTCAGTATGTTTTTATATACATTCTACTTGTATTCCACACTGCATTTTGGAAATGGTTGGCACAATTTTCGAACAAAGCAAGTCTTCTGCACATGCCGCAAAAGATCTACATTTCTGCTAGGTCTACATTAGATTGAACAGGTGATTTAACAGGGATTATTACCTGGCAGCTATACAGGAGGCAGTTTATTTGCAGATGAGCAGTATTTGCTGCTGCTTCATGTGACTGAAGGTGATCACTATTCACGAAGGCCCGCCTCTTGTCACATATAGTAGCTTGGATTTCTGAAGGCTTTTCCTTTACATGTCAACATTGTTTGTGTCGAGGACCTCTGTAAAAGCCAAATGTCTTCTGGAAATAGTCTGAATTCTTGGGAAAGGAAGAATTAACTTTGACGATACTAAAGAATAGAACAGAACAGAATTCTTTATTGGCCAAGTGTGATTGGACACACAAGAAATTTGTCTTGGTGCATATGCTCTCAGTTTACATTAAAAAAAATACATTTGTCAAGAATCATAAGGTGCAACACTTAATGATAGTCACAGGGTACAAATCAGAGGTGGGTTGCTTCTAGTTTTATTACCGATTTGCTTCGCGTGTACTTTGTCTTTGTCTTAAGCAGAGAGGCAAAGTTTTAACTGTTATTTATTTCATTTTGTCTTGCAACATGTAAATTGACAAGAATGGATAAATAAGGACTAGGGTTCTATAGGTTGGTAGCCAGTTTTTCCAAAACATTTTAGGCAGTGCCAAATAAGACATTAGATGAAGTCTGGGTGACTCTGTAATTAAACACATGGAGCAATATGGAGATTCTGTTCAAATTAATTCTTTTTGTAGAATAAATAGTAATAGTAACAACAACAACAATAATTGCAGTTTCCTGCAATAACACTGGCAGAACTGCAAAAAAACTGTGCTACTCGGAACATCTTATATTTTAAGAAGATACTTGGTTGATACCTAGGACGCTGGAAGCCACCCCTATCAACCATGTGCATCAATCAATGGTATTTGTGATGCATTTTTGAATGTTCAGTTAACTGTTTCATGTTTAATAAATAAAAGAGATAATAATACTACTACTAAGCGGAACTGCAAAAAACCTGTGCTACTCGGAACAGCATACATTTTAAGAAGATACTTGGTCGATACCTAGGATGCTGGCAGCAACTCGTGTCAACCATCAGAACCAATCAATGATATTTGTGATACATTTTTAAATGTTCAGTTGACTGAGTTTCATGTTTAATGAATAAAATAGGTAATAATACTAATAATAATAGTAATAATAATAATAAAATCTTTCTTGGGATAATTCAAAAGAAAAGCTTTCTTGATGCCTGCACTTCTGCTTCAGCTTTTTGAGAAATCTTGCAAATAAAAATCACCTGGCATTAACATTGTCTAATGGCCCTGGCTTGGAGAGAAGAGCCTCTCTAGGGCAAATATATTGAGCGTTTTAAAACTTTTACATTAGAATGTTGCATATTGGCAAGTGGGATACTGAAAATCAAGCGTATAAACAATGCTGCTTGCTTCATGACAGAACACAATTTATTTCCTTTATCAGAAATTGATCACCCACGAGAGGTTTGAAAGTGCATGTGAAGAACTAAATAATGCATTACTCCGGGAGCAGCAGGCCCAAATGCTTTTGAAGGAACAGGCGCAGCAGCTCCAGGAGTTGCAATTTAAACTGGAATTGCATTCTTCGGAAGAGGCAGACAAAAACCAAACTCTCAGCGATGCTGTAAAGGTAGGATGGTATTCCTTCAAAAGTAAAAAAATAAAATAAGAATAAATACCCGACGTTCACTTGAAAGCAATGTTTAGGTTTTTTAGGAAAACAGAAACGATATAAAGTGCAGCCGCTCAGGTAAACAGAGAGCTGATGTAGGAAACCCACACGGATAGAAAGAGAAAAACAGTCCGTGTTGAGGGAAGAGTGGAGGGGAACTTCTTAAAATTAAATAAAAGATCAAGACTGAGCCTGGGTTTGTTGTTGAGAAAGCAAAAGGACAGAGGTCCTGTCCATTCCCTCTGGCCCCAGCATGTTGCATTTAAAATGCATGTAGTAATTCATTTCACCCTCCTGACATCTTTCAAAGAATTAGTCTGGACAGAAGGGAAGTTGTTCATAATCAGAGAAGAGAAAGCTCATATTCTTGTGGTCAGCTCCTGATCCTTAGCCATGGTTATTTTTCTTCGTTTGTTCTGCAGAAGGCCAAGGAGGCAGTTAATTGGCCAGTTGCTCTACAAATTTGCAGTATTTATTACATATGCATGTTTCCCTCTGGGGAACGGGGCAAGCTATGTAATCAGCGCATTTTCCTATATTGCTCTGCTGTTCTACTTACTACTTCCTGAAAAAGAAGATGTAACCGGTTTTCCTTTAGAGGTGGGGGCCTATGGTGGCTTTATTGCTGCAGCTCTTTTTCTCTTATCAAGAAGGAAAAGGGGGATGGATGGGAAGGAAATATGGCTACTTGTATTGCTCAAACAGCTCAATATTGCAAGACACAGGTCATCCTTGACTTACAACTACAATTAAGCCCAACATTTCTGTGGCTAAGTGAGAAATTTGTTAAGTGGGTTTTCCCCTCCCTCATTTTACACACCTTTCTTGCCAAATTTGTTAAGTGAATCACTGCAGTGATTAAATAAGTAACCCTGTTGTTAAGTGAATCTGGCTTCCCCCTTGACTTTGCTTGTGAGCAGGGGATCACAAAAGGGGATCACATCAGAGATGGTATTCAGCAGGTTCTGACCAGTTCTGGAGAACCGGTAGCGGAAATTTTGAATAGTGCAGAGAACCGGTAAATACCACCACTGACTGGCCCCGCCCCCATCTATTCTCTGCCTCCTGAGTCCCAGCTGATTGGGAGGGAATGGGGATTTTGCAGTAACCTTCCCCTGGAGTGGGGAGGGAATGGAGATTTTACAGTATCCTTCCCCTGCCATGCCCAAGCCATGCCCACCAAGTCACGCCCACAGAACCGGTAGTAAAAAAATTTGAATCCCACCACTGGATCACATGAACCCTGGGACACTGCAGCCATAATAAATATGAACCGATTGTCAAGCACCCGAATGCAAATCAAGCACCCGAATGCAAATCATTTGAGACCACGGGGGTCATAAGTGTGAAAATCACGTTGCAACTGTCGTAAGTATGAAAAATGCTCATAAGTCACTTTTTTCGGTGCTGTTGCAACTTCGGACGGTCACTAAGTGAACTTGTGTAACTCAACAGCTACCTGTACTTTCATTCCAGGATTGCCAGCATCTCTTTGCAAGACTTCTGCCTGGAAATAAAATTGATGTCTACAGAATGGCAGACTAATTTCTTGACAAAAATGGGAACACCCCCCCCCTCTCCAAATCATCATTAATAGCCACACTGTTAAAATAGACAGTGACACAGAACCAAGAGGTAGATCAGTCTGTGAGAAAAATGAAATGCCGTTTATCGAAATAAGTGTAAGGGTGAGGGAAAACAGAGTTAATTAAATTAAATTGTAATTAAAGTTAAACTAATTAGATACAGTTAATGAAGTTAATCTCTTAATAATTTGAGACTTTCTCCCCCTTCTGTTACTTTATCCTGATTACCCTTCCAAGTTTGAACAGGGTGTCAAATGTTGATGCACCTGGACTGATCACCAGAGGAGATTAATCGTGCTTGGATATTAAAATTAGTGTTTTCAAGAATTGGATGTTAAAATTAGTGTTCAAAAATGTAAACAGATGTTATTATTTTAAAAAATGATTTCTCAGTATAACCTGAATCAGTGAATACATGTCAAAGATTATAGCAAGTGGTTCTCAACCTTTTCTTCACCATGGACCGACCGCCTTTAGATACCTTTTGTGGTCACGAACTATGGCCAGTGGTGTATTAACTATTAAGCAGACTAAGCACGTGCTTAGGGCACCAGGCCGAAAGGGGGCACCACAAAGTTGAGAAAGGAAAAAAAACCCAATGAAGCTTGGCTTTGTTTATACGGTATGTGCAAAGGAGGGGGGGCACTAAGATTTGTCACTGCTTAGGGCACCAGTGAACCTTAATCCGCCAGTGACCATGGCCAAGACTTAACTCAAGATTTAAATCATAACATTTCTTCAAGCCTTTGTGGACCCCCTGCGAAAATATCACAGCAAGGGTACACGAACCACAGGTCGAGAACTACTGGATTACAGGTAGTCCTTGACTTACAACAGTTTGTTTAGTGACCATTCAAGGATACAAACGCATTGAAAAAAAGTGACTGTCTTTAACACTGGCACAACGTGCAATAAGTTCACCTGGTGCAATAGGACTGGGTGTTTGTTTAGCAGGATTCATTGGGCTAGGGATTTTCTGTCTTTCACTGAGTTGTACTGTGTTGTGGGGGTGCACAAAGGGAGGCTTAGCCAATCTCATTGTACACATGTTGTACTTTGTCAATAAAGGTTTGAAATTGGATTGAATTGAACTTAAATCATTGTAGCATCCCCATAGTGACATGATCAAAATTCAGATGTTTGGAAAGTGACTCATATCCAGGGGGCATGAGATCATCTTTTGGGACCTTCTGACAAGCAAATCAATGGGGAAGTCAGATTCACTTAATGGCCGTCTTACTAACGTAACATCTGCACTGATTCACTTAACAACTGTGGCAAGAAAGCTGGTAAAATGGGGCAAAATTCAATTAACAAATGTCTCACTTAGCAACAGAAATGTTGGACTCAACTGTAGTCATAAATTGAGGGCTACCTGTATAGTATTTTTCTATGTAAAGCACAATGTAAACAAATAAAGAATAATTAGGAATAACATTCAAACGTTATCCATTTTTCCCCCTAGAAAAATAAACTGAATAGTAAGATTCTTCATAAAGAATGACAGCTAATTTTAGAAGCACCTAACCCAATTGATGTATAAAATGTACTGATACATAAAACAATATTTATAGGAAAAAAATAAATCTTGTCTATTTATTCATTGAGTTTGAAAACCTGCAGTTTTTAAGAACCTTTAATATTAATGATTATAAAATAAAGTTGATAATTATATACTATATACTTTGGTTTGTAAGATATATAACATGTATTACTAAGTAGGCAATGTACATTATTCTGTTATTTTCATCCAGTAGGTTTAAAAACTCTGTTGATTAATTTTGCAGCTTTATCGGTTTTAATTATAATCCCATATTTTTTTTATCTACCCAATGGTATATCCCATAGAGACAGGCCTGCTTGCCAATTATGTTTCAAGGTCAGTCAGAGCTAAGCATAGTTCTTAGATTATTTCTTATAATCTAAGGCAAGGAAAGATAGTAGCCTAGCTTTCTCATTTTGCAACAAAAATTTATGCTTACAAGAGCAAGAATATATACTGTTTTGCACAATAAAACTATCTGGTAATTTCAAACAATAAAACATACTGCTTGAAACATTTTCTACGTCCACAAATACTAGAAACACCTAAGGTTTTCTGCTGTTTTTTTAAAAACATGTGGTCCTTCATCTTCTCTAAAATGTATGGCTGAAAATATTTCATGAGAGAATTTTTGTTAAGTTTTATATATTGAACTTAAGCATATATCATCCATGCAGACACTCAAGGCACATAGTCAGTCATAAAAATAGCAGATGCATACATCACTATTACAAATCAAACAGCAAATAGCAACATTCAAAGTCAGGAGTGGCCCAACCAGAATAAATCATGATAAGAGAACTGACAAGTTACTGACCCAGTGAAAAGTATCCTGAAAAGACAGTGTCTTCACTTCCATTAAGTCAACTTGCTGGGGACAAAGAATTGCACAAAAGAGGGTTGAAACAATCTTTGGTACGGTAGGTAGTCCTCAACTTACCACTGTTCACTTAATGAATTTGAATGGCTATCACAAAAAGTTGCCTACATGGAAATTTGCAAGCTGTTGCTGCCTCCTAAAAGAACTCCTTCTTGTTTCTTGGGGGTGGTCAAAAGAGCTCCCTGCTAAAGGATCTCTGTGCCTGCTTGCATGGAGCTGAAATCCTCCATGCCTGCTTGCACAGAGCTGAAATCCTTTGGCAGATCCCTTTTATCTCTGAGGGCTAGCTGAAAGATCTCCCAGCTGGGGTGCCTTGGGGTGGGGAAAGCTTGGCATAGGTGACATATAAGCTTCACCCCACGGGTTGAAAAACAAACAAACCCTGAATCACTTTCCAAATAGAGTTCATTTGTCTCTTCCGGAATACCCAGTCAGTATTATAAGCAGTTGTATTGTCTGGATGCTTCCAGAGACTGCCAGGTTGGAAAACTTCCCATCACAATTAGAACTTGTACTTTACATTATAATCTACAGCACGTGTGTGTGTGTGTGTGTGTGTGTGTGTGTGTCAAACTTGCAGTGTCACATTGCCGTCACTTGATGTATCGTTTAGCAACTTCCATGCTCCTGACTGTAAGACGAGTTGATAATTAATGCATCATAGTAAGGTTGCAAGATTGTATTGGGAAGTATTCTGAGTGATTACCCCATAATTCTGGGATCCTTAATGAACAGAGATAGAAGCAGGGGTGGGATTTTACTGATTCGGACTGGTTCAGGTGAACCGGTAGCTCCGACCATCAGCTGGGAGCGAACCGGTTCGCTCTGACGATGAAGTGGGCCTGCCCGCCCGCCCCCGCGCTTAACTCACCTATATCTTCTCAGCTGAGTCGCGCAGAAGAGCGGATTGCCGTGCCTCGGCTATTTGCCTCCCCAGCGGCAATGGAAGGTACTTTTTCTCAAAATTGCATGTGCATGCAGTACGCGATCACTGAACCAGTTGTTAAACTGGTAGGATCTCACCACTGGATAGAAGAATATGTCATTGCAGGTTTTATCTATTATCTTCATATGCAAGGACTAAGAATGGTTGGTACTAAGTTGGTGCTAAGGTATCATAAACTGAAACATCAGCATCTATAGATTTGGAGAATGATAGTAAGGCATGCATAATCTCAAACTAGTGCCTGACTAGACTATATCTTATTGCTTTCCCCTTCTCCACCCATTGATTGAAATACTTTCAGGCACTTGGAGTTTAGCAATGCCATAACATAATACTGGACTTTGTACATTCCAAATGTATTTGCTAGGAAAGCTGTCTGATTGTAAGAATTCTCAATCCTACTGCCAAGTGTAATCAGCATATGTTAGGTGCGGCTCTCTAGACTGTGAGTGTTCGTTTGTGATTTTCTTTGTCTCATCCTTTTAAGAACAGTTGATGAAAGTCTCAGATGCGAGTGAAATGTTCATTGTAAACTCAGAACATAAATTTGGGAGTTTCGTTTAGCAATACAAAGGAATGCTTCTTTTTCTTTCGCCTCTAGATAATAGGCTAGATTTAGATTGCTCGAAGGAGCCTTGATGATTGCCAGTAACTGTGTTGTCACTTTGGCAAGAAAGAGCAATTCTAAACACTATCTATTAAATTAAAAGCTGTTGTTCATTAAAGAACATAATGTAACTGATTATTCATTAGCGAACAAGTTAATAGTAGACTGTTAATCAAATGTATTGTGTTAAAGCAAGCCAGAGAGAGGACGAGAGATCCCCTATGAATTGTTTGGAGACTAAATTTCATAATTCATTCATTAGTTAAAGGATTTAGTTGTTTAAAAGTTTTGCAGAATGGGTATACTCGGCACCTAAATAATTGATAAAAATTAGTATGAAACAGACATTTCTACCTGCCCTTTTGTGAGTAACACAGATTCTTATTCAATCTGTTCTGCATAAAAAACAGCCATTCTCGTGTAGTATGACAGTGTCTTTGGTAGATAATACCATCACCACCATCATTTTAGCCATTGTCTATCCACTGCAAGATGAAGGCTTCTTCTGCTGTTTGGACACGCAATACTTGATGGTATCATATATCCATCTTGTTTTAGGTCTCTTCTATAACTTGCTTGGTCCACCTGCCTTCAGTTCGTCTTATTTATTATTATTTATTATTATTTTACCGTGCTTCTAGACCGCCCCCTCTCCCGAAAGGGACTCGGGGCGGTGTACAGTCCATATAAAGAATATATCAAAATACAATAAATAGAAGAATTAAATATGTACAGTTAAATATGGAGGAGGTTAAAATAGAATTAAAAAGAACTGTACAGAGCCAGTATATATAAATATAGTTTTAAAACCCCTAGGACACAAACAAATTAAATTAAAAACAATACCCCTAAAATAACCAGTTAATAGTACGTTTACCAGGAGGAACAGTTGTAATTAAGCCAGGCCTGCTAGTCGGAACAGGTGAGTCTTCAATTTTTGCCGGAAGGAGCGGAGGTCAGTGGTGGTTCTGATGTCGGGGGGGAGGTCATTCCAGAGGGTTGGGCCCATCACAGAGAAGGCCCTACTCCTTGGTGTCGCCCGTTGGCATTGCCTAGTGGACGGCACCAGGAGAAGCCCCTCCCTGTGTGAGCGAATTGGCCGCAGGGATGTATGTGGGAGGATGCGATCCCGCAAGTAACTAGGTCCTGTGCCATGGAGCGCTTTAAAGATGGTAATCAGGACCTTGAAATGCACCCGAAAAACCACAGGTAGCCAGTGCAGCTCGCGTAGGAGAGGTGTTACGTGGGAGTCTTGCTATGTGACTAGCCCATTTCCATTTCAATTCTTCAACTCTCTTGATGATATCATAGATAGTTAATGTAAGTGTAATCATCTCGCTATCTCCTCAAACATATGGAAGAGAGGGGAGAAAGATATGCTCTGAAGCGCATATACCGGTGTATGAATATTCCCTAACAAATGAAAATGCGTTTTGAGGGTTTTCCATGCTTTTCTTAACTTAAAAATATCTTCTACGCCTTTTTTCTTTTCCATGGCAATTTTTTTTTAAAGTCTGTCATTATAGGCTTAATAGAATTACTTCATTTTGGTAATTATACTAATAAACACTTCTGTCCATGACCTTGAAATGTAGAGTGAAAGGGAAAAGTTCTGTTGATATAGATATGGACGGGATGAAACTGTTTAACAAATAAAGCGCCAAAGTGTACTTCCGTTTAATTTAACTGAGATATCTGAAAATGTTTATGGATCTTTAAATTTTTATTCAGAAGACAAGAAGGCTTCTTGTTAAATCCAGTTTCCTGAGAGATTTTTGTTAGTGTGCTGAATGAACTGTACAAAGCAGCTATATTAGCTTGAGAAGTATAGAGAGAATCAATAGATTTATAAAACTGCATAGAAGGTTTTTTAATGGTTTAAACTCTATTTTTTCTAGTAGCTTTAATATCAATACCCAGGACCTTTCTTGGGCTTCTGATATTCCAGTTCTTTATGCTTAACAGATTTTGTTCTTTTAAACTGGAGTGTTAATGTATCCCGCAACTATTTTGTAAATGTCTTTATTAATCTTAAGCACCTTTCCCCCTCTTTTCCTTATGTCTGAAGCTTGTATTTATAGAGTGTTTTAAAAATGCCTATGAAATCATAATGGCTGTTCAGATAGTGGTGTTGCTCTCTGTGCTTGGCTTTTTGCTTGCAGAGATTTCATTACTCAACACCATCACTATGAGTGAAAATGGGATTTGCTTCCTGTTTATATACAGCAGCTTGCCCTGCCAGGTTTGGTGGGGCTATGTTTTTTCCCCCCTTGGTCGCTCCATTATTAGAAAATTATTGTTGGTTTTTTTCCTGGTGTTATCTGGGTATGAGCTGCTAGAGAGGATATGTTCAGTGTTCCGATATTTGGGGAGCTCCTACAAAGACGAGAGGGTCAAACTATTTTCCAAAGGCAAGAAACAATGAATGGAAACTGGCCAAGGAGAGAAACAACTTAAAACTAAAGAGAAACTTCTTAACAGTGAGAGCAATCAACCAATAGAATAGCTTGTCTTTGAAAATTGTGAGTGCTCCATCACTGGAGGCTTTCAAGAAGAGATTGGACTGCCATTTGTCTAAAATTGTCAGAAGTGATAAGGCACCGTATTTTTCGGAGTATAAGACGCACCGGAGTATAAGACATGCCAAGGTTTTAAAAAGGCAATTTTTTAAAAAAAGTAGGTAGGTAGATAGAGGGATAGAAAGGGAGAGAAAGAGATAATAATACAGTAGGTAGGGAGGGAGGGAGAGAGTAGTTAGGTAGGTAAATAGATAAAGAGATAGAGAGAAATAGAGAGAGAGTAGGTAGGTTGGTAGGTAAAGGGATAGAGAGCGAGAAATAGAGAGAGAGAGAAATACAGTAGATAGGTAGAGAAAGGGATAGAAAAAGAGAGAGAAATAGAGAGAGAGAGAGAGAGAGAGAAATACAGTAGGTAGGTAGAGAGAGAGAGAGAGTGTGTGTAGGTAGGGAGAGAGAGAGAGACAGAGAGAGAGAGAGAGAAATACAGTACACAGGTAGGGGGAGAGAGAGACTAGTTAGGTAGGTAGGTAGGTAGATAAAGGGATAGAGAGAGAGAGAAATAGAGAGAGAGAAATACAGTAGGTAGGTAGGGAGAGAGAGAGTGTAGGTAGGTAGCAGTGGTGGGATTCAGCCAGTTCGCACCACTTCGGGAGAACTGGTTGTTAACTTTCTGAGCAGTTTGGTGAACTGGTTGTTGGAAGAAATCATTAGGGCAGAGAACCGGTTGTTAAATTATTTGAATCTCACCACTGGTAGGTAGGTAGGTAGAGGGATAGAGAGAGAGAAATAGAGAGAGAGAGAAATACAATAGATAGGTAGGTGTTTTTGCTGGCACATCACTTGATCAATGTAATTCTCATCAATCAGTTAAAGAGCTTTCCAAAAGGGAAAAATAAAGTGTTGCCCGCTGCAAACCTCCCAAAAACGGGCTCGTTTTCCCCCCCCAAAAAAAGGGCATGACTCGCCTTGGGGGGGGGGCTTGCAGAGTGCTCCTGGGGGATAGGGGGGCAAAAAACGAACAAAAACAAAAATAATTGTCACAAAAATTACATACATAGCCTTTGGAGGCTTATAGAGTGCTGCTGGGGGCTGGGGGGGAGAGAGGAAGTCCCGTTTTTTGCTCATCTCTGCCCTCCCCAGCCCACAGGAGCTCTCTGAAAGCCTCCATAAGGCTATGCACGGCCATTTTGGTGAAGGGGTGGGGCTTCGGGAGGCAAAAAATGCTGTATTCAATGTATAAGACACACCCAGATTTTCAGCCTCTTTTTTGAGGAAAAAAGGTGCGTCTTATACTCCGAAAAATATGGTATCTTGCTTGAGCTGTGGGTTGGACTGGAAGATCTCCAAGGTTCTTTCCAATTCTATTATTCCATGTTATATGTCTTTTTGTTTCCTTTTTAGCTTTTTTATTATCTTGTTTGAATGGTGTGCAAATATGGTTTATTTCTATGTGTCTATTGACGGCTGGTTTGTCTGAATGCCAAGTTTCCTGGAATTCCCTAGGAAGCTTAACATTTAGAGAAATGTCAGCAAGAGAAGCATGCTACAGGTCCTGTCTGTCAGGGAACTATTTGATAGGTTAGAGAGGGCAGGCCTTCTCTGCCATTGTGCCCACCTTATAGAGCATTCTTTCCCCATCAAAGTTAGGTCAGCTACATTCCTCATTATTTTCCAAAAGGCTTTCAAGGCCTGGCTTTGTTATTAGACCTGGAGTCTCAGGGAACCAGTGAAATCTTGAGGGGACTCCATTGCTAATTGAATTGTGTGAGTGTGTGTGTTAAACTTTTAAAATCTGACTATCTTTGACAGGTTTATTGTTTTATATGTTTTTTTGCTCCATGCCACTCAGCCTCTTCTTCTGAGAGGGGAGACAATATAAATTTAATAAATAAACCACTAAAGATAAAACCCCATCCTCACTGCTAAGAGAAACTTAAGACTTTCTGTGAGCTAATGATTAATATGTAGTCTAAACTGCTCCATTGTGCTCCAGAAGTCAAATAATAGTACTGAACTTTGATTGACTTTTTTCCAATTTCTTTTATCAACCTATATTGAAAAAATCTCTTCATAAAATTTACACTTCAAAAGATACAGATATTTGTATATTCCAACAGCTATTTACCGGTGTAAACACATTGCATTAGTCCCTAAGTTGAACTATAAAAGTGGTGGACCAAAAGTCAAAGCATTTTATGAAGGTAAAGGTAAAAAGCCATGGTGGCCCAGTGGTTAGAATGCAGTGCTGTAGGCTGGCTCTGCTCACTGCCAGAAGTTCAATCCTGACTGATTCAAGGTTGACTCAGCCTTTCATCTTTCCGAGGTCAGTAAAATGAGGACCCAGATTGTTAGAGCAATATGCTAATTCTGTAAACTACCTAGACTAGAGAGTGTTGTAAAGCACTGTGAAGTGGTATATAAGTCTAAGTGCTACTGCTATTCTCCTGGTCCAATCCTGTCTGACTCTATAGGACAGTGTTCATCTCTATTTCTTAGCCAACGGAGCCAGCATTGTCAGAAGACAATGGTGCATGGAACTCTTATTACCTTCCCACCAAAGTGGTACCTACTTATCTACTTGCATTTGGAAGCTTTTGAACTGTTAGATGAGCAGGAACCGGAGCAAATAACAGGACCTCACACCATTGCGCTCAGGTCTCAAACCCAGGCTGTCAGCTTTCCAGCTGACAAGCTCAGCTTCTTTAACCACTGAACCTTGTATGAACTACTACTGCTTTTTCCGCCCATGTTGTCACGCCTTTGAAGTGGGCCAGGTCAGCAAACAGACACCACAGAACCTGATATAATTATGTTGCTGTGGGATAATTTTGTGTTTCTTTCTCACTATTTCTTCCTTTTTACACACGCTAACTGTTGTATACCTTCTTCAAGGCCATCCCCATAGTTTTCTATAGATTGCTTCAATGAATGGGATTTTAGGACTGCTATACTTCGATTTAAGTTTTTGGAGAGCCTTGTTTACATCACCAGAAGGATGGGTGAGAACGGAATCAGCGTAAAATATATTAAGATGCCTATCAGAACAGGCTGCTGATAGTTGTGCTACAGGAGAATAATTAAGTAGGGCGGTAGAACCAATAATGGGGAGAGAAATGTGGATTAAGTCTGTCAGGGAGTAGAGACACTTTTTCTCTGGGGCCTATGGAAATTGTGACCCCTCTTCTACTAGCTGGGGAAAAATCCCCATGTCCGACCTTTAATGGTACCTATCAGCCGCCCTCAAAAGTACCTGGTTCATGCTTGAATAAAAGTTTGTGTAGCATTAAGGCCTCCAAGGTGCAGCAATTCTGCATAGCACTTTTCAAAAGGAATAGCAAGACATGCTATTGAATGGATTTTTCCAATGCTGTGCTCAAGGGTAGGTATAGTTGCTCTATGCCAGCTGCTTTTCTTTTGTATAGAAAATTGTCAACCAACGTCTGGTGATAACTGTTAAGGCAAGGTGTCCTTTAAGTCAGTTTCCCCTCTGGAGAATTCATGGACTCATCCGTGTAGTTTCTGTGGTAGCAGGAGAGATTTTGCCATTGGCTTTGTGTGGGACATTTTCATTATTATTATTTCTCAGTTTGTCCCAGAGCACTGTCCTTTCCTAATGACCTACTTTCCAAGTGCAAACCAAGTCTGACCCTGCTTAACTTTTAATTAGGTGCATAAATGTAAACATAATACCATCAAGATGTTTGGGTTGCTACCATTCCTTGTATTTTGCTTTCTACCATGTTCTTTTTTTAAAAAAAAATGCATGCGTTGATGTTTGGTGAGAAAGTAAGGGTTTGTAACTAATCCTATCACAAATAGACATGGCAATCCTGGTGGTCGAAATATCAGCTGTATTTAATGGTAGAATAATTGGTCTCACACAATTAAAATGAGTTTTAAAAGTTTTTTTGCACAAGAGAGCACTCACCATTTCAGCTCTGTTATTAAGCGAGCAATCCAGAATGGGGCTTTGCTTTATTTTTATTTTGTTTTTTCCTGTCACACTCGGCTCCTTATTCAGCTTCAACTTTGGAACAGTTTGAGCTAGTCTCTGGCCCCGTTTCCAGATAAACGTGTTATCAAGCTTTGAAATTTTCTTCTTTTTGTAAATATTAAGGCCCAGGGAGCAAAATAAACGGCTATATTGTAGATTAAGTGAAATATCTCAAGGCTGTGCTTTTCTGATAAGTGAACCTGAAGTGACCTTTCTCAGACACAATTACAGAGCTGTATGTTTTTCCTTTAATTTCATCAGGGGTTTAATTAGTATACAAATAAAACTTCTCTTATCTTCTTTTCTACCTAATTGGCTTGTCTTCCCTTCGATACGAAGCATGTGAGAGTGGACTGTAATTAGGGTGACCGTGTTAACCTCCCCCCCTTTCTCAAAAGCACTCCTGCCTCAAGGCCCAAAAAACGGCACTTTGGATTTATTGCTTTGCAATCTCGGTGATTCTCCCCTAGGCTTTCTCATGAGCAGAAGGGCTTTGGGTGCTGCCAGTTCCCACTGCTTAACGGGGATCTTCATTCTTCTCCCCTCTAAATGTTTATTGATTATCTCACTGTTCCACATGCGGCTTCCAACAACTTAATATCAGGTGACAGTCAAGAGAGTTTCTCCAAGTAATTAGAGTTGAGCATTGGGGGAACAATTAGGACCGGCGTTATTAAACTTGATTTATCCTATTCTCTCCTGAACACTTTCTGGGATAGCAGAGCATCCCCCTTCCTCAATCTATCCTGGTTGAGAAATTAGTGGCTAACCTGCTGCTTATCATTGTTTGCTTGCTGCCTGGAGGCCCACCCTCTTGGTTTCAGTCATTCAGCTGGAAATATTAGAGTCCATAAAGTTTATCGGGGGTTTTAATTAGATCAATCGGAAGAAAAGGATGGTGGAGGGAAGGAGGAGGAAGATTTAGCAACTGAAAATATATGACTTCAAAATACTGCAGACTGTGGTCAAACAGTTTTAATGGCTTATCTTTAGCCCCTGAAGATCAGGACTTAAATATAAAGAAGAAATTTTCTTCTGAAAGCATTTTTGGAGTAGTAGGTGTGACCAGAAAGAATCTGTAGCCAGAACATTATTTTGTCTATTTATATCATGGGTGGTTTATTTAATGGGTGTCCAGTCTTTTGGGTCACATTGAATGAAGAGGAAATATCTTGGGCTGCGTATAAAATACATAATATAGTTAATATATATCAATCGTATAATAATGTGAAAGGTTTATGATCTTGTGGAGCCACATTACTAGCTGTCCGTGGCCGCCTATGACCATGGGCTGTGGGTTGGATACATCTGCTTTACTTGGCTTTAGGTTTTCACTTGGTGGTCTTGTAACAGCTTATGTTAATGCCTTGTTTTCAAAAGCAGTTATCACCTCACAGAAGTACTGATGGTGGAAATAAATATTTGATGCATTTGTATCTTCTGAGAGGCAACTTGATATCCTTCACCTTGATATCCCAAGAGAATCTGTGTGCTAAATTGGGACACCATTATTGATAACTGTGTTCTCTGATTGATTATGACACTGGCCATAAACACTTACATTCAGATTAGGTGCTCCACCTTTAGGAGATGATAGCTTCAATACTTACCTTAAAAGTAATTAAGCAAGGATGCAGAGTTGCTCCATTAATTGTCCATTTTTTCAGGTAGTCCTCAACTTAGAACCATTCATTTAGAACTGCTCCAAGTTACAATGGCCCTTAAAAAAAAGACTTACTATTTGCACTTAGCATCCATCACAGCATCCCCAGAATCACATGATGAAAATCTGGGCACTTGACAATTCTCATGTACAGGTAGTCCTCAAGTTACAACCACAATTAAGCCCCAAATTTATGATGTAAGTGAAACGTTTGTTAAGTGACTTTACCCCATTTTTCGACTTTTCTTGCCACAGTTGTTAAGTGAATCGCCGCAGTTGATAAGTTAGTAACAGGGTTGTTAAGTGAATCTGGCTTCCCCATTGACTTTGCTGGTCAGAAGGTCGCAACAGCTGATAACGTGATTCTGGGACACGGCAACCGTCATAAGTATGAACCAATTGCCAAACATCTGAATTTTTGATCATCTGACCATGGAGATGCTACAACAGTTGTTAAGTGTGAAAAGTTGTCATAAGTCACTTTTTTCAGTGCCGTTGTAACTTTGAACAGTCCCTAAATGAACTGTTGTAAGTTGAGGACTACTTACGTTTACCATGGTTTCAGCACCCAGGGTCATGTGATCACCATTTGCAACTTTCCCAGGTGGCTTTCGGACAAGCAAAGTCAAAGGGGGAAGCTGGATTTGCTTCGCAACTGTGTGAGTCATTTAACCGCAGTCATTCATGCAACAACCATTGCAAAAAAAAGGGTCGTAAAGTTGGACACCATTCATTTAACAACTGCCTGCCTTACCAATGAAAATTCTGATCCCAACTGCGGTGTACAAGTCCAGACCTATCTATATCAGCATCATCATTCCAGCTTTGTCTAAAAGTGAGTTTTGCTCAGTAAAGCTGGCCAATAAATCCACATCCTCCTTCCTTCCTTCCTTCCTTCCTTCCTTCCTTCCTTCCTTCCTTCCTTCCTTCCTTCCTTTCTGTCTGTGCCACAGTCTCCCCTCGCACATATGTGCTAGTCGTTCCCGACTCTAGAGGGTGGTGCTCATCTCAGTTTCAAAGCCGAAGAGCCAGCGCTGTCTGAAGACATCTCTGTGGTCATGTGTCTGGCATGATTAAGTGCCAAAGGAGCACGGAACATTGTTACCTTCCCACCAAAGGTGGTCCCTATTTTTCTACTTGCATTTTTACATGCTTTCGAACTGCTAGGTTGGTAGAAGCTGGGACAAGTAACGGGAGCTCACTCAGTTATGCAGCGCTAGGGATTTGAACCACTGAACTGCCGACCTTTCTGATCGACAGGCTCAGCGTCTTAGCTAATGAGCCACCGTGTCCCTAGAAAACCTTTACTAATCATCATAGTAGCAAAAATAAAATTCATTTATGAAAAAGCATCTTTAGAAATTACCTCTCTGTGCAAGTAATTGCCATAAATGCCATACGGAAAAAAGCATATTACCAAGAAGCAGATATAGTGCTGACATTAGAAAAATGTCTGTAACAATTGTCAGACCGTCCAACACTTGAGAAAGCCAAATAAAACGAAGCTTTGAATTGAAACTGTACCACAGCAGTTCAAAAGCCTTTGAAAAAATATAACCTTACAGCAATTCATATAAAATACTTGTTTGCATTTTGCATGCAAAGTTGTTTAGTGGTTCCTCCTTTGGGAAACAGTTTGCATTTTATCCATCTGAACTAATTTTCTAGATGAAGCATTGACTATTAGAGCCTTTCCTAGAGCAACCTTGAAGGAAGAGAAACTATGCAATCCATTTTGAAAAATGACAAAAATGTGCATATCGTAAGGTTTATAATTGGAACTTTATTGAACAGTTAAAAGAGCTGTAGGATAGGTAGGGTTCCCCCCCACCCCCGCAATTACTTCTTCTATTTCCTGCTTTTCCAAGCAGCAATTTTCTTTGTCTTTCCACCTATGGATCTAGATCAGTGGGTCTCAACCTTCCTAATCCCGCCACCCTTTAATACAGTTCCTCATGTTCTGGTGACCCCCAACCATAAAATTATTTTATGTTTTCCGTAGTTTTTTGAAAATATGTGTTTTCCGATGGTCTTGGGCGACCCCTATGAAAGGGTCGTTCGACCCCCAAAGGGGTCCCGACCCACAGGTTGAGAACCACTGATCTAGATGCTCCAAGTTCTTTGCCTTGGGATACTATTTTTTGTAGGCTTCCCATAAAATCTAGCTATTGCTCTTGGATCAGAATCTTGGACTACTCCGGCCTTTGGTGCAATCCAGCATAATTCTTCTTTTAATTCACATTAATGAACCCTAAGATAATACGTATATATTTATGGAGCGCCTTTAGCATATGTGTTTATGTACAGATCGGGACAGTTCTTGTTTTTATTATTAATATAAAGCAGTTAAATCTGCAACGTTCTGGATGTTTAAGAGGAATCCCGTGCTATTTTTTTCTTTGAAAATAGCCCCAGTCTATTTCACAGTCAGTCTGTATTCCTCTTTGTTTAATAGCCTATGGCATAAATTGAAGTTAATTATCAGAGCTGACAAGTAACTCTGTTTTCTGTCTGCTCTCAGAGTCTCTCCGAGGCAAAGATGGAGCTGAGAAGAAAAGATCAATCTTTGCGTCAGCTCAATAGACATCTTACCCAGCTGGAGCAGGACAAATGTCGGCTGGAAGAGAGCATCCACGATGCAGAGAGTGCCCTCCGCACGGCAGCCAAGTGAGCACGGGGGGCCTTGGGGAGATCACTTGAAACAGACAAAAGATCAATTCTTACTTTCATGCAAAGGATTTTTAGTCCTGGATAATGCAGCGCTGGAAAACAAAAAGTACAGCTGCCTGTCTTTGAAATGGTAGTAAAAGATCCTCTTGAAGAGAAAGAACTTAGTTCAAGATATTAATGGCCCTTTTCAATCATTTCAATGTCCTCGGACAGGGCATGATCAACAGAAGTATGAACTTGTCTTGAGTTTTGCCCCTAAGGTCTACCTGGGTTGAACGAACCATCTGACCAAAGGTCAAAGTGGTTTTGATGGGAAGAGACATTAGTATATGATGTCTATAAATGATAGTTGAATGGTACAGCACATGTATCAAAATACTCATGTACCTACAAGTACACCAGATGTGGTGTTCAACAGGTTGTGACCAGTTCTGGAGAACTGGTAGCAGAAATTTTGAATAGGTTGGGGAACCGGTAAATACCACCTCTGACTGGCCCAGACCCCATCTATTCTCTTCCTCCCAAGTCCCAGCTGATCGGGAGGGAACGGGGATTTTGCAGTAACCTTCACCTGGAGTGGAAGGGAATGGAGTATCCTTCCCATGACACACCCACCAAGTCATGCCATGCCCACCAAGCCATGCCCACAGAATCGGTAGTAAAAGAGGTTGTAACAGCGCCCAAGTACAGTCATTCTTGTATCTCTTGACTAAAAGCTCAGAATTGGCAAGTAATAAATAGAAAAAGCAAGCAGCCCATTGTTCTTCTAGGGCAGTGATGGCTAACCTTTTCGTTGCTGCGTGCCGAAAGTGCACTACATAATGCAATATGCCCGTGACCCTGCACACGTACCCACAACCTCCGCATGTGCCCCCTGCTTCCCCACACATGCATATGCTCCCCCGCTGCCGTGCATGCACACATGTCTCCTGCATGCCCCCGCCCCCCACGCATGCGTAGCAGAGACCCAATAACCAGCTGGCCAGCGGGAGGCGCGCACATATGCACTGTGGATTTGAGCTGGGGCGACGGTTCGCATGCCTGCAGAGAGGACTCTGTGTGCCACCTATGGCACACCTGCCATAGTTCGCCATCACGGTTCTAGGGTAATCAAAACAGAAGGTACACCTAGTACAGCTTTCATACAAGACAAAACCAGCAACTTTTCAGCGACATTTACACAGACAAAATAGCCTTTTAGATATGTTCCTTGTGACAAGTTTTTCTTCAGTTTTAAATGGGTAAGAAAGCATTCCACTAAAGATTAGGGCAGATAAAAACTGCATGAGATAATCACTGTTAGTCCATGCTTTTGACCATGTAGAAAACCAGGTGTTATATAGATGTACCTACATACTAGCACCCAGAAGATGCTACAGAGTTTCCAGAAACTTTCACATTTGTGTTCCACCAAATAGCCTATGAGTGAAAAATATATGAAGATAGAAAGGTTTCTTCATCTGCACAAAATGGATTATTTTGATCTAGCTGTTTCCTTCTTGCTCTCGTTCTTTCAGTGGTGCCAAGAAAATTGAGGTTACACAGCCACTTCATCTATCTGATAGGGGTTTTTTTCCTTACGTATTTAACTCATGGATTGGGATGACTAAAACAAGAGCGTTTTTTACTCCTCAAAAATTCTTATTGATTTGTACTTGTAGAGAATTCTAGAATGTTTTCAACATTTTCTGAACTTCTGGAAGCATGTGCAAAAGTTCCATAACAAAACTTAGAAAGACAGTCATCCCTTCCAGTGCTAACTCTTGATACCCTTTAAAAACTAGACGTGATATCAATCAACCGTATGCAAGAAACATAGAGTTGACTCTAAAGCAGCAAAAAAAGAATGGAAAGTATTGCTTGTGCTAGTTACTTTGTAGTTAATTCAGCTAAACATTTTTGCATATGACACTGAAATTACCTGAAGACAATACATTTTGGGGCAAAGGCAATGATGAATGTCACATATAAACATGTTATCTGCTCTTCAGCTTCTGTTCAAAGAAATACCATACAGTTAAAAATTAAATTTATAATGGAAATGGTGATAGGTAACTAACAAAAACATTCATTATAAAAATAGACCACAATACAAAAGTAAAAGCAACAGAATAAAACTTTAAAAGTCAAACAGCAATAAGAACAAGATCTTTTTATTTATTCAACAGAGACAAAGAATTAATTGTTAGTCACATGAAATCAGTGGAATCTATCTTTCAAAATGTAAGTAATATTTTTTTATAACGCTTCATCATCTACTGGTATAGCTGTATTTCAAGCAATTGTACTTTGATAGTGCTTTTTCTGCTAGAAAATGCTAATGGAACTTGAAAAATATATTTGTAAAATAATATCCAGTCAAAATATATACAGAAAAGTTCTTAGTATTATATGCTAGCAAGTAGGTCTGTTTTTGCAATTAAAGATTTAGAAAATACACTCTTTTTAAATTATTGTGGTAATACTCTCACTGTAGTAGTACTGTACAAAAATACCCAAATAATAGTATGTATTAATATTTTAATCAGTTATTTTTGTGGCCTGATTTTGTGTGTGTGTGTGATATGAGCAAATTACTTTCAGTCTTTAGTGTTCAGAAAATAATTTGTGCTTCTTTCTAGTACAGGACCGCATATTTATGCCTATCCTCGCATGCACACACAAAGGAATATGATGCAATGCCTGTGCCCCCACCCCACCTCGCACAGATTGTAGTGGGGGCCGCATCTTGAGGGAGGGATACATTCTGTATCACATGTAAATGAAAAGCCAAAAGAGAACATTAAGAAGGCATACTTCAGAAATAATCTCAGACCAATTCTTTAATCATTTGCCCTCTAAGATGAGCTGTGCTAGAATTTGGGAAGCTCAAATAACTATTTAAAATGTCTTAGCCAGTTTAGCAGAGCCTTACAATGCTTATTTAACACAGTGGCTTATATTTTCGAGTGAAATGGAATATTAATCTGTTTTTGTTGAGGATGAGTTTCTTATTCCCTTTGGTTTTGGTGACCTTTCCTTCTTTTCCCTGGTTCTAATCTAGCCTTCAGTTTACAATTCTCTGAATTCCAAGTACCCAACCAAATAATTATGCTGGCTATGGATTTTGGGAACTGAAGTTCCAGTAGTCTGGAGTTACTAGGTTAAGTTATGTTGTTTAAAGTCTTTCATGGAGTTTCTTTTCTACAGCTTAGTTTATTACTGATGCATCCTGTCAGTCTATGTCTGTCTGTCTGTCTGTCTGTCCGTCCTATAACTATGTTGCTTGTATTGTTCAATTTATATTGTTTTTATTTGTTTCCTAGTATGATTTGATAGCTTATTAGTAACCATGACTATCACTGTTGTATCTTTTTATTATTGATAAATGTATTTTATTCTCTTACGTATACTGAGAGCATATGCACCAAATTCCTTGTGTGTCTAATAAAGAATTCTATTCTAATTCTATCCATCCATCCATCCATCCATCCATCCATCCATCCATCCATCTTTTGACAAGAAATATGGCACTGCAAACAGATATAGCTAGAAGTCATAACATTGGTCCTTGAGAAAATAATTCCTTAGTCCTGTAATTAAGAATTATGTTTTATATTTGTTTCTGGATTTTGGTGAGTTGGGCTGAGAGCGCGAGTGACTGGCCCAAGTTCACTCAGCTGATTTTCATGGCTAAGGCAGGATTTGAACTCACAGTCTTTCCACAGTAATAAATACATGTAATAAACACATTTAGATAATAGAGTGTCATTGAAACTTCTAGTGCACTGTTGAAAAACAAAGCCTAAATCGACCTAACATAAAGGAATCAACGGACTTCTCAAAAAGATATTTTTTTAAGTCTCATCCCTTTTTCATTCTAGCCAAGCAATTTCCTTTTCAAATATCAAATTTGAAATCAAGCAAATTTCAATTCTCTCCTGAAGAAAGAATACATTTCTGATGTTGAGGTTTGTCCTTCAGAATCTATTATGAATTTCAGACACCTGTTCTTCATGGTAGTTAAAGGTGTGACTAATTTGGAAGGAAATTTCTTTGAAACCAATACCCTGTTTCCCCCAAAATAAGATCTCCCCAGATAATAAGCCTAATCGGGCTTTTGAGCTTATGTGCTAAAATAACCCCTCCCCCAAAATAAGCCCTCCTCGGAGATATTGCAACACAGCAGCAGCCATGAGGTGACCATACTCGCCTCCTCCTGCACCTCAAAAATAATAAGACCTCCCTAAAAATAAAGCCAAGTGCTTGTTTTGGGGGTCAAAAGAAAATAAGACGCTGTCTTATTTTCGGGGAAACACAGTAGACCTACACAAAAGTAAATGTGCATCATCTTACACAAGTTGCTTAGTATTCAACAAGTAATTGGCTAGATGGAAGAACCACAGTAATCTTTTAAATTTAACTAGTTCTGGTAGTCCTTGACTTAGAGCAGTTTATTTAGTGACCGTTCAAAATTACAACACTGAAAAAAGTGACATGACTGTTTTTCACAGTTAGAACCCATGGTCTCGGGTTCATGTGATCAAAATTCAGATGCCTGGCAACTGGTTCCTACTTATGACCATTGCAGCTTCCTGGGTTCATGTGATCACTTTTTGCAACTTTCTAACAAGCAAAGTCAATGGGGAAGCCAGATTCCACTTAACAACCAGGTTATTCACTTATCAAGTATAGCGATTCACTTAACACAGGGGTGTCCAAACTTGGCAACTTTAAGACTTGTGGACTTCAACTCCCAGAATTCCCCAGCCAGCTCTGCTTGTCCACAAGTCTTAAAGTTGCCAAGTCTGGACACCCCTGACTTAACAGCTATTGCAAGGAATGCCATAAAATGGGGCAAAACTTTCTTAACAAATTCTCACTTAACAACATAAATTTTGGGCTCAATTATGGTCCTAAGCTGAGGAGTACCTGTATGTATGTGATTTGTACCAAATCTTAAAGGTTTTATGGCTATAAAGCAAACAGATTCTGTATCGGTCCTCACTGTTGATGTAATTCGGAAAATCAGCTGAAACTAACATACATTTTGTTCAGGGGCCATGTCACCTAACCTAACCTAGCCTAGCCTAACCTAACATAACATAACATAACATAACATAACATAACATAACATAACATAACATAACATTTTTCCTAACATAAAACCTCGTAGTGTATCACTAAAAGAAGTACGGAAAGTAAAGTGGAAGTATTTGTTGGATATTATATGTGTTGCAAACTACCTTACTTATGAATGTAAAAGAATGAAAATAGATTCATGAACAGTGATCCCCACATTACATTTGCATTCCATTACATCTACTTTTCCAAAGGTAATTTTTATTTGTCCATCTTTGAAAAAGTTACTTGCCACTGTCTGAAATTAGGAGGCACGGCCCACTCATATAACAAAACAGGGAGAAGAATGTGACGCATGTGTTTGTCTTTTTTAGTAAAGGCTTGTATCTTCTTAAGATGGCTCTTTGTTTTTTCATCTGAAGAATCAGGTATAACAACTCATTTAAAAACCCAAGGATTCCTGCTCTCTAACAGAGAATATTCCAAGAATTTTGATGATTTTCACACCACATAATTCAGGCTTGTTTATTGTAATGCCTTTATCATAAAGGTCAGCACCAATTGTAGCTGTATCAACACAATGTTGTTTGGTGTTACTTCTGGTGCTCAGCATGGAGGCACTGTTGTGTTATTTTAGTATTCATTTTGTGCCACTTGTATCTTTAGCGGTGTATTGAACCTTGACGCAGTGTTGAGGACTTGAATTATCCATAGTGAATACAGATAGATCAGAACATCCAAACCAATCAACTTTTAAGTGAATTAAAATGTTCAAATAAAAGGGGCCAGGGAACTTTATTTATTTGGGATTATGCACAGATGTACTTATTTTTATTCACTGTTTATTGGTACAGCATGCTAGCTTAGTGCCCTTGTAATTAGGTATTCCTCTTATTGTACTTTACTTTTTTTTAGAGTTATGACCTTGTTTTTACTTGGGCTGGAAATACAAGCGCAGTGTTCAAACAGCCTTGGCAGGAAAGTGACAGATTTTGGAGGCTGTGCTTAGGTGATTGAACCTATTCTTGGCTTTTGTCTACCAACCTGCCACCTGCCACCAGTGAAACAAGCCAGTCGGTACAGAAACTAACAGGAAAACACCAACATTTTGAAAGCATAACATTTGTTGTTAATTCTTAAGATTATCCCATTGGGGAAATTTTTTTTTGTATTGCTTGTTTTATCTTCATTCTGATTACATTGAGAGATTCTTTTCTACCCTTCCTTTGAATAATCCCATTTGCTGTTTAGGGAGCTATTTTGCAAATACTTTAAGCATCTTCTTTGTTTAGATTCCCAGTAACCTGATTTTCTTGATCTGTGTTCCCAAGGATCAATTGTGCAGGACATACAGGTGTTAGCACAGCTGGCTTGCTGATGACATCTCTGTTCAGATAGCTGCCTAGTGTGTCATCACTCATATCGTTCAGTGTCATTCTGACCTAGCCAAGCTAAAAATGGCACTCTAGCTCAAGGGGGATTTAAAAACCTTGACAAACTAAAGATAAAGATATTGCAGAATGTCATATCCATGTGTTTTAACTGTTTTAGCTGAGACATGTCTAAGTAACTAATGCCAGAGCTTGTCTGGTTTAATTTTTTTTTTTAATCTGAAGGAGTTTTTTTTTCTTTTGTTTTTAATTCATGGGTATTGTATATTTTGCCTTAAGTGAGGAAACATCCTTGTGTGGAGTACTGTGAAATTAGTTAATGCAGTTATTTTCTCCAGACATGGGTTCACTTCCAGCTCAAGGTCAATGCAATCTGTTCATCAGGGACAAATTATTGTGCACATCCCACAAATACAGAATAGCTTTGGCATAGTGTGTAGTGTTTGCTTAAAAGGGCCTGGATCAAATTATTCTTTCACCCAACTGAGTTCGGACTTTAGTATATACTCTGTTTTGCATGCTAGGAAAAAGTTTGCAGAATTATATTATATTGAATTTTCTATTCATAAATGATAGAAAGCTGTCTCATTTTAATTCTGGCTGAAACGTTGACAGTGCGAGGCATATGTGTGTCTACTCAGAAGTAAATCCAATCAGTTGCAGTTAGACCTATGACCAGAAGGTTTTCATAGGATTGCATAGTTATTCTTGTACAATCTTTTTATTTATTTTAGTTCTTTTTTAAAAAAAACAGGCAAATGACTGAATCATGCAGTGATGCTGCTTTCTCACTGCAATCCTACACTTTGTGACCTAGGAATAAGTCTAACTGAACATGTTGGGCTATTTCTCAATTGTTGAAAGCTGGACTGGACTAGAATGTAAAAGCATGTATACTGCAGAAAAGGAAATCTGGAAGAGACCTGAGGTCATCCAGTTCACAGCATCTCCCTAGAGTAACATCCTTCAAGTACCAAATAAATTCTCTACTGTACATCAAATCTCTTACAGATGAACTTGTCACTATCTGGAGGCAAGCTTTAAAAAGGGTGACAAAAGTGCCGCTTTGATATAAAGCAAAATAGCTAAGAAGTTTCAGGCAATGTTTTCGCCTAACCACATTTAATTAAAAAGGGGGATGATAATAACCCAACAGACTAGTGGCTGATTTATTCTAAAGAACAATTCCTTCCTGACTTGAACTGTGGTCATCTGATGCCATATGTAAATCAAGATAATTGTTTTAGACTTTGCACAGTATTATCTCTGGATGCAGTTTACTATGTTATCCGAATAGGAAATACCTACCAAATTAGAAGTGTGACAAAATAGTTTTGCAATAAGGGGAACGAAACAGAGCAAGAGATTAAAAAAGCCAAATGTATCACAAAATCCAGGCAAATTTAAGAACTTTCATAAGTGACCACTTGAAAAGAAAGAGTTAAGCGTGATTTTAAAGCTCTCCTGTTTAATTCAAGAAGACATAGACTCTGTTTAATGTGTGTGTATATGTGTGTGGGTGTGTATTTTTTTTTTTTACTTTTTCCCCATTTTTATCAGTGAAGAACATCTTGTGATATATTAAACAAATAAACATTTAAAATGAATTGGGATTTACAAATTTAGGTTGTTATGGATAGTTAGGCTTTAAATTGGTCTTTAACATGCAGAAATTCACTTTTTCTAAAATACTAAAATCTGTAAAGTAATTGCATTCATTTTCATCTCATCTTTCAGAGAGACTGCAATGAAACAAAATGAAAACAAAAGCAATTTTATAGTTACTATAAAACAGCAGTAATATTAAACAAAGCACTTCAGTAGTAAAAAATAATACTTCAAACTGAGCTAAGAAATAAACTGAGGCAATTTGTTGTCAAACAGAATTAATAGTCTCATTTGTATATTTTGAACTAATTGATATCTTGGAAGAGCTTTGTGGTAACATAGGATTTTGGCCTCTGAGACCCTTGGGAAAACCTTTATAAGTTGACTTGAACAAATTGACTTGAACAATTAATGAAAGCTGTCTCCCTCTTGATCCACCATTCTTCTACCCAGTTGAGCTAAACAAATCAAGAGTATGTCTTCAATTTTTGTTGGGCCAATAACATATTGGAATATTGTCATGGTTGCTGCAATCATTAAAAAGTCTATACTGTTTCTGGAAAGAAGCCTTAGCCTTCCTTAAATTTGGAACATAATATTTAACATCTTTTAGCATTTAATCATTATGAAAGCTAGCCATTCCTTCCCATCATCAGATTTTCCCTATGCCCAGTATTTTGATTTTTGCTCTCACTTTAGCTTCTGTAGGTGAAATAAGTCATGTTGATCTTTCTGATGAGTTAGAGAACTAGCGCTGATTTTAGAGGTTACTGATAATTACATTTTTATCCTGCCAAACAGATCTGGCTTCTGTATATGGAACTCTTCCCTCACTCTTTTAGAACATAGAATAATAGAATTGGAAGGGACCCTGGAGGTCTTCTAATCCAAGCCCCTGCTCAAACAGGAGACCTGATATCATTTCAGACAAATGGTTGTCCAGTCTCTTTTTGAACATTTCCAATGAAGTATCCCAAAGGTGCTTTTTCAAGAGGCAACTGGACTTTCTGTTTTTTTCTTTGAAGACCTTTCATTTCTCATCCAATAAGCATCTTTAGCTCTGACTGGATGGTGCGGAATGAAGTTGTCTCTTGAAAAAGCACCTTTGGGAGAACCATGACCTGGATGACTTAGAATCTCCATAGACTTCCAGTGAAGGAGCAACCACAACTTCTGAAGGCAAGCTATTCCATTGGTTGATTGCTCTCCCTGTTAGGAAATTTCTTCTTGGTTCTAGGTTGTTTTTCTCTTTGGTTAGTTTCCAACCATTGTTTCTTGCCTTGTCCTTTTGGTGCTTTGGAAAATAGTTTGACACACACACACACACACACACGTCTTTGTAGGAGCCCCTCAAATATTGAAACAGTACTATCATGTCACCGCTAGACCTTCGATTCATTAGACTAAATATAGCCAATTCCTGAAACCATTCTTTGTATGTTTTAGCCTCCAGCCCTCTAATCATTGTTACTCTTTTCTGTGCTGTTTCCAGAGTCTCAACGTCTTATTTTATATTGTGGTGACCAGAACTGGATTCCAAGTGTCTTCTTTATCTTTCCAGCAACTTCTTTATTTCCCAGCAACTCTATGAAGGTAGCTTGAGGTGAAACATGGTAATTAGACCAAATCACCCAGTGAATTTTTTTAGTTGAATGAGCACATTAATTTGGTTCTTAGGAGCTTTCATTATAGCAATACTTTATTCACACTGGTTAATTTTCAACACCCCTTCTACCAAATACTAAATCTGAAATTTGTTAACTACTGGAGAATGTCTTTGATACAGTGAATGCCTAATGCCAGAGGTTTTGTTTAGAAAACTCCAATTTTGCTCGAGCTAGGAAAGAGCATCTCAGAAAACTGTGCCATACATTTTTTAAAAAAGTTCTACCTCCCTCCATTCATTTACAAGAAGTATTTATTTCTTCTAATTGTACACTTATAAGATTGGAAAACACAGATACATTTATAGTTTACTTCATTTCCAAAGCCCACAAATTATGAACAAATATATCAATACATTATAGTATCTAGAGGTTAACATCTGTGCCCAGTAAATGTTCAACATTCTCTAGATTATAATGGATATAGGTAAAATCACCAAATTTAAACTAAGTGTTGGAATCACGTTTATCAGTGTAAGTAAATATTGGCTTATATTGAGCAAACAGAACAAGTCAGAGTCCTTGGACTATTTTCCAAAAGCTGAAATGAAGAGTTGTTCGCTCCTTCTATGTATGTTGTAGTTTGTAAACAAGGAAACAAATTCCCCCAAAAGGTGAGTTAAACACTAAATAATTAGACTTACATTTATAAACATGTTGCTACTTCTAGATGTTCATGTGTCTAGTTTGATCAGTTTCAGTGCACATCTGAGACATGAGCCTAATTGGGATCCAGACTCTTTGGTCCAATGTATAATGCTTACATCCTTTTCTGGTTTTGCTTGCCCTAAAAGCTTTAATAACATTTCTTTTCAATTTATGAAAATGTATACTGTGCGTGGTTTTAAAATTCAGTTAAAAAGTGAGAGAGAGAATATTGAAATAGCCCATTTTTAAAACTGCAGCCTCTGCATATTTGTTGCTTTGCTTCGTAGTATCGTGTGAAGTGTCAGTGATTTCTGAACCATGGTGGTATCATGCCTTCCAAGTTAGCCTGTGATCCCCAGAGCTTTCAGTGGAATGTCCTTTGTCTTTAACTTTCATTATGAAAACCCCATTTTTGTACATTGTTCAAAGAATAACCTTGCCTTTCTCTTTTCTCCCTAGCATCTATGCCCCACCATTCAGCTGGGAAAGCTCCCATCAAGGAGCTAAAGGTTATTAGGATGATAAAATCCAGATTCTCTGACTTTTAAGGTTATAGCCTTAAAAGAATGGCAGAGGAGGGTGAAGGAAAACAAGATAATTCGGGCACCTGCTTTTAATCATTCTTAGAGCAGCTTGCTATGAGAAAAATGGCCCACTCACAATGGCCTCCATGGACAGTTGCTGTGTTACATTGGGCAAGGTCTTTTGAGAAGGGAGGAAGAGTCCCCGACCAGCTGGACACAGTAATAGCAATGTGGAATGGTAGTTCCTTATTGTTTGCTTCATGTAAAAATATTTTATATTTGTATAGTATTTGTTCAAATTGAGTCTTTTTAAAATTACGGCGAAGAGAAAGGTTTTTAGCAATGGCTACATATGCAAAATTCCCCTGCCTATCATAGCTACTGCAGACAAATCTGCCTTTATTGTATCTGTTTGCATAAATCATCTGGAAAATGTTCCCAGATGCACCATCAAATAGAAAATTTTAATTACAAGCTAACTTTTGACACCTTTATTCCCCTCCTTTTCTCACCAAGAGTCTCGTCTCAGTTCCCCCAGAAAACTGCCTCTGTTTCTAAAATGTAGAAATTAGAAGCAAATAAACATATGTAGCCTTTACACTTTGGGGACTTCTTCTCTAGTGTTACCTTTGAATATATTTGCAGTCCTATATATAGATTTCTTTACCACATGTTTGACCTGATTCATTAATTTAAAAAAATGTGTCACAACTAACAACTGGTTTGTAAACAACCATTTTATATGTTTAGATGCTTTCACTTTTTATCTATTTCCCTTCACCATCACCCAAACCATAGGTGTCTATATACTGTCTCAGGATCAGTGGTTGGTTCCTACCGGTTCAGACCAGTTCTCCCAAACCGGTAGTGCTGCCTTCAAACAGAGAGCGAACCAGTTCTCTGTTCCCACCCACCCACCCCTGGGTTATACATAACTTTATTTCCGCTTCGGAAGTCCAGCTGATCCAGGGCAGCATCTTGAATTGCCGCTCCTCAGCTGTTTTCCTTTTTTTCTGAGTAATTTTCGTTTAGTTGTGCACATGCAAGCCATGCGTGTCTGGCGCGTGTGCTCAGCGAACCAGTAGTAATGCCGGTAGGAACTCACCACTGCTCAGGATAATACGTTTTGTACAACAGATATAAACCAATAACTGTTTTTTAAATATATGTAGGTATGTTTGGATGCATGAAAAATTAAAGAATCTCAGTTCACAATAGAAAATATAATTTTTATAGCAAGCTTTAGTCTTCTATGTTTTAGAATATGTTTTGCAGATTTTAGAAGTATGATTTTAAGATATGTACAGAAAAAGATGTCAGTTTGGCTTTGTATTGATCACATCCATATTCAGGAAATCCTAAAGAAAGATTGGACTAAATTCTGCAATTTCCTTCACAGCATATTCCTATCAAAGTTGGGAAGCATCTTATCTTCTTGAGAAGAAAATATTTTTCTTTGTGTAGAAAAAAAACCCCAGTGCTTTAAGTGGGATATATGTAGAGCCCCTTCATTCCATTTTTTTTTCTTTTGTACAGTTTTGTTAAACAATTTCTTTTAGTTTGGAGGGATTATTTTCAACCTCAGACAGAAAGGACGCATATATAATGTCCTACCTTCCTGTAGCTTTGAAGTCCTTGAAAATCTACAGTTTGTATGCAGCATGCCAGATTTTAACCATACACTTAGGTGCTTTCTTTTATGCTACAGATTAACACTGTGGGAAAATGTGTGAAGAGGATATTCTTTTGTAAGTACACCGAATTAGTGGGCATTAGTGGAATTGTAAAACCTCAAATATCTACTTTTCCCTGAGCTGTACTATACCATTCCAGACTGCAGAAAAGATTGTGCACACAATGGAAATGTATCTTCCTATTAAAAAAACGAAAACAAACAGATTTCACATGGGTACCTAGCATGTCAGGAAGGAAAGCAGGGGAAAAAAAAACCTTCTCCTGTACAACAACGACAGTGCTAGTTGTCCCTGTGAATTAATGTTTATGCTATAATAGCAATATTCAAAAAACATAGTCCCCAACTCAGTTTGAAATTGGACGCTCGGAGTGAGCTAGTGAAAAAGGGGGAAAGGAGCATTATGTATAACTGAAGCATTTCTCTTTCCCTTGCCCATGTAAGGTTTGAATTTAATAAACAACCGAAAATAATCAGGACAACCCCCCCCCCCTCACTTAGTTAAGTAATTAAGGAAAAGAAGGAACGAAGGAGATAAAGGAAAGGAAGGGAAGAAAGAAAAAGAAAGAAAGACAGACAGACAGACAATGAAGCCCATTCTAAATAATTAAAACATTAGGATAAATATTTGGACTTATGTAATCGGAGTTTTACATCTGATGAACATTTACATTCCTTTTGGCTGATGACCTAACCTTATACAGCATTTTAAGGATATGTTTCTTTTTTTACTGTCCAATTTATTGTTATAACCTAACGGCAAAGGACCAAAGCAGAAATAAGTAGAGGTGAAAGGACTTGGCCCTGCCACTGTTGTATCTCTGCAGCGTCTACATTGTTTATCTCTCCCTCTCTCGCCTCACCCCCTCTTCTCCTTTGCGCTGTTCCTCCCCTCCTCCTTCAGTATTAGCAATCTGCTTTGGTACTTTGACATCAGGGGTTTCCCTGGTGAATTTTGTCACAGAAAAAAGAGAATCATCAATATCGCAGTTAAACTTGGCTTTCAAAGCTAATAGTATCTCATTTGGGGGCTCAAATTTAATAAATTTTCTTTGATTCCGGGTGCGTTTTTAAACATCAAACAATGAATTGGCCAGGGTGCAGTAAAATATTTAGATCTATTGACTATGGTTCAGAAGGGTAGAAGGCAAAACACTGGTGGTTTGATGTTGATAAATTCTTAGAACCTTAATCCACATTAATGTTTTCTTTTATCTGGATGCACATTGGCTACAATGAGAAGACGAAAAGCTAACATATATAGTTTATAACAATTCAAGTGAGATAATGTATTATTATAGATATAGTAAAATGACATTTGTACTACATTAGACAATACGACTATCTGGACAAAATTATATATACCGCAGAAGGCCCAAGAGATGGTATTTGTTCTTCTAGACACTCTTCCCTAAACCTAGAATAGTTCAGATAGAAATGTGTGGAGGGCCCACACTGTTATAAAAATTGCATTATAGTGCATACGTTTGACAGCTACCAATATTGACAGGAATTCTTTATATCAACCAGGGAAATGTAAGATTCCCTATTCCATAGACCAGGGGGCAAAGTATGTAGATCTCCAGCATTTGATTTAACACATCTTCAGGAATCGCACGTGCACAAACACACACACACACACACACACACACACACATCCAAATTAGTAAAAAATAATGATAAAAGCAGTGCTTTCTTAAACATCTTCATGACTTGCATCAATTACTAGCAAGGCAGGAGAATGTGGCTGGGACGATTTATATGTCTGTTTCCATTCTAAAAACATTTCTGCTGCATATTGCTTCTGAAATACAGGATAGTACAGTTCAGTTTAATTGCTGCACGAGTAGAGTTTGCAAACTAAGAAGGCAAAATCACATGTGCAGCAACTGACTTCCTCCCTAATAAAACAAAAAAAACCAAACATTTGTATATAACACAGCACTCCCTATTTGGAAGGAAGCCTTGTTATTTGTGTTCCAAAGTCATCATAAGTTAGGACCCTTTGTATTTTCTGTACCTTTCCCTTCAAGGAAGATGAAGATGAGAAATTTCCAATATTTCTATGTCCATTAAAAAAAAAATCTTATGTAGTTTTGTTAAAATCCATCCAAATCGAATTAATCTCAATGATTAGTTCAAAGCACACTAATAAACTAGGGGTAATGATGCTGGGTTGTTGTTTTAAATGTTGAGATAACCTGTTTAACCTAATTTATAGTTTAGAATTCACATGTAATACTGACACTTGTTACTTACAAGTAGAAATACAGTAAATGCTTGTGACTGCTGGAGATGAGCAGACTTAAAGATGCGTGTGGATATTTTTTCTGGTATTACTGGAAGATCTACTGTGATATTCAGCTGAAGGCCTCCTACCGAATAGGCTTATTCTGTAGTATCTATGCCTAGAATCTGATCTTGTATAAATAGAACCTAACAATCGAAAACTCTAAATGTTGCCCATTGTATTTTTATAGACGAATGAAGGTATTGCACACCTTAACAGAAGGTGGCAGTACAATACCAATTGCATAAGATTGTAGTTGTCCACACAAGTACACGGATCTCTCTCATTTATGGTGCTCTGCATTTTGTTGTTTCTTAAACATCGAAATATTTTAAAGCCCAATTACTTGGCATTGGAAAAATGTGTTTTCTTTTTGTCCCCGTTTATTTGCCTGTGTAGTCCTTACTACTGTTAAAATACTTGATATTTGAACTTAGTGTTTCCACAGGCACTTATGGCCACTTCTTATTAGCTGTTCTGCAGCTGAAGTCTTAAAAATATTCCCATTATCTAATCTAATTTTGCCACATCACACCTTCATTAATTTAAAAGTGCTTTCTTTGATGAGAGTAAGATATTAATGTGAACATAAGAGCTTTTAAAGAAAAGAGGCTCGTTGGTGGCGTGTTTGCTGAAATTAATGTGGTGACGGTGTCCATCTTATTGTGCGTCTGAACGTCTTAAATCTACGCCCCGTGCATTCCACGTAGAGTTGCTTGCTGCCCCACTTGAACGGGGAGCCTTAAGTGACTTTTCTTTCCTATCTCATTTCAACCTAGAGAGGAGGAAGCTTTTCCTTCTTAACATTCTCTCCCAGCACTCTGAATTAGAGATTTATTTGCAACGAAAAATCAATTAGTCCTAAATTTATTCATGGATTTCAGGTCCAGCGATCAATGCAAGTCCACTCAGTGGACTCAAGGGGACCCACTTCATCCCAGTTAATGTGTCTGAAGGGGAATTACCATTGATACTGTTTTTTCCCTTTTAGGTCAGAGATCAGATCTCGCTGTCATGGACTACAGCAAGCAGGAATGACTTCGCCCTGCAGCTGCCTAAGCTGCACCTGGAGACCTTTGCAATGGAAGGGCTGAAAGGCGGGCCAGAGGTTATAGCATTCCAGGTCAGAGTCTTCCGTAACCTTTCCTCACTACCGAATGTCCCGAAACATTAACCCATGCTAGAAATAAAGGTTTCCATGAGGTGTCTGTCAGTGAAATGTGATTTCTAACTAACTACTGCTTGAACCAAATCATATATATATATATATATATATATATATATATATATATATATATATGTGTGTGTGTGTGTGTGTGTGTGTGTGTGTGTGTGTGTGTGTGTGTGTGTGTGTGTATGTATGTGTACACACACACACACACACACACACACATATTTTTATGTTTTAAATGTACTATTCAGGTACTGAAAGAATGATTCAGCAAAGAAAAATGTGCCTAATATATATTCAAGGGTGGCTGCAAGGAAGAGAGTCTGGTTTTAGACTCCTTTTTTATTTTTTATTTATTTTGGAAGAATAAATATAAAAATATTCCAAGAGGGTGAGGCTATAAAAACCGTTGCTGTTATCGATGTCACAGGCTGTCATCGGCATTGTGCCATGTAAGAGAAATAAAGGAGTGTGGGGTGCATCAGAGCAACTGACTGTTATGCCAACTAGAGTTATTCAACTGCTGGCAAAAGAGTCTAGGGTTTTCTTTTAAATCTTTTTAGGCGCTTTCTGAATGACAGTTTCTGATGACAAAGACTACCTCATCAGAAAATACTTCTCCTAAAATGCAATTTCCTTTCCGTTTATTCAGAAGGATCCCACAGACAGGTTGTTTTAAGTGTGTTTGTGAAAGGATTTATCTTTCCATAGTCCTAGTACTGTTGTTATTGCAACTAAGTTAATAAAACTCTGCATTTTGTGCCCGGGCAAACAAACATCCTTTCTGTGGGCATCAGTGGGGTATGGATGGAGCAATTTGTGAAAGGATTCATCTTTCCATAAGCATAGTACTAAAATTGTTACTAAAATTAAGTTAATAAAATTCTGCATTTTGTGCCCAAGCAATCAACTATCTGTGAGTGTCGGTGGGGTGGGGATGGGATGGGATCGGGGTGAAATCCACTTACCTTTGCTACTGGTTCGGTAGCAATGTGAACACGCGCCACCTCCACGCACATACAGGTCATTCCGTGCATGCTCAGAGCACCAAAATTGGACATGATAAGGTCTGGGCAGGTGGGTGGAGCCTGCTACCCAGCGCGCCTGAAAAGGTAAGCGAACAGCAGAGGGGGGTGGAAAATCCGCTGTACCACCATTTAGATTAGCTAATCTAACCATTTAGATTAGCTAATATAAACAGTGCATCACAGCCAGTTGTCGGAAAAACTGGTTTGCCCAAACTGGTTTTTTATTACCGGTTCGGGCGAACATGTAGCATTTTTACTACCGGTTCAGGTGAACTGGTCCGAACCAGTAGCATTTCACCCCTGGATGGGATACATGGCCCATGTGTCATGGCAGTATTTGAATAACACAATTCACACCAATTGTACAAATATATCCTGATGTGAAGTTGTCCTTCCTTGTTTTGAATTCCTGATTCCATTTCCTACACAAAAGTGTGGTTACAGCAGAAAAATCATGGTGCAAAAATATTCCTTTGGGAAGAGGCCTAGTGCGGAAATGTGTGACATTTATTAGATAATACCAAAATACTTATCTTGCAAATGGTTATCATAAACTGAGACCCAAACTAAGTCTGACAACAGGTTATCCACAACAGGTTATTTCTTTTTAAAATGAAATAATCCATTCAAATTCAGGCATAGGAATAAAGGTGTAAACACTATCCTACTAATGTAGAAGAATGAGTCACACCTACCCAAGGTTTGTATTTAGCTTTGTTGTTGTTGTTGTTGTTGTTGTTGTTGTTGTTGTTGTTGTTATTATTATTATTATTATTATTATTATTATTATTATTATTATGTTAATCTTTGGTGAGATTCACAGCCTTTGGGGCTGGTTGGTAGCTCAACAGCTCGAGTCCTAACCAAGGACCTAGGAACTGTTAAGGTAACGTCGGAGGATATAAGTTGTTCCAAGTAGGGTGGTTTTTTGTAGAGTCAGAATGTTCAAGTCAGGTAAATTTAGAATTTTCAAATAGCTCTTTAGGTATTGCTCCAAGGGCTCCATTTACAATTGGGACAACACATGATTTCTTTTTCCACAGTCGCTCAACCTCAATTTGCAAGTCCCGGTATTTTGTGATTTTTTTCTTGCTGTTTATCTTCAATTTGTGCATCACCAGGTATTGTAATGTCAATGAACCATACTTTTTTTCTTTTCAATTATTGTTGTGTCAGGTGTGTTGTAGGCTAAGTGCCTGTCAGTCTGCATTCTGAAGTCCCACAAGATCTTGCCTTTCTCATTCTCTAAAACCTTCTCAACTTGATGGTCCCAGTGGTTTTTGCTGCACTCAAATCCAAACCTTTGGCACATTTTCCAGTGAATAATCTTAGGCATTGTAGGTAGTCAGTTTGGGAAATTTTGCTGCACTCGCTGATCAAGTGGTCGACTGTCTCATCTTTCTCATTACAGAGGCAACATTTGCTGTTGGTGGTAACATGTTGAATTTTTGCCTTCATGCAGTTTGTAGCTAAGGCTTGTTCTTGAGCTGCCAAAATAAAGCCTCCTGATTCCTTTTTCAGTACTCCTAATCTTAACCAGTTCTAAGTTAGTTTTTGGTCATCTTTGCCTTCAATACTTTTCAAGTATTGGCCATGCATAGCTTTGCTTTTCCAATTTTTAGCTTGCTTCTCAATTACTTCTTTCTTATATTCAGCTTTTAACTTAGTTGTCTTCAAAAGGCTTCTTTATTTACTTCCTTAATCATTGGTTCTTCACTTTTCTGGATGTAATCATTCAAGCTGTGTCTTTCTTCTTCCACAGTCTGCTTTACTTGTAGGAGTCCTCGACCACCCTCTGCTCTTGGTAGATACAATCGGTCAACATCACTTTTAGGGTGCAAAGCATGATTCAGTGTCATAAGCTTCCTTGTTTTTCTGTCCAAATTGCCCAACTCCATCTGGGTCCAGTCAATTATTCCTGCAGAGTATCGAATTACAGGTATAGCCCAGGCATTTATGGCTTTTATGATGTTTCCTCCACTCAGTTTGGACTTTAATATCTTGCGAATTCGTCGAATGTACTTGGCTGAGGTTAATTCCTTGACTTTATTATGCATTAAGTCAGAGGCCTCTAAAACCCCCAAGCACTTGTAGCCTTCTTCTGGTTTTACTGCCTTTATCATTTCTTCATTCTCAAGTTGTATTCCAACATCTTCTAGGACCTACCCTGCTTTGGTTGCCATTATTGCACATTTGTCAATTCCAACTGCATACCAATGTCTTGACTAAATTCTTTTGTGCTTTCAATTAATACATTCAGTTCAGCTTTTGTTTTACCAAACAGCTTTGAATCATCCATGTACACCAAGTGTGAAATTTTCAGTCCTTTCTTTGCAAGTTCGTATCCACAGTTCACCTTCTTCAAAATGGTTGTCAGTGGTAGCATTGAGAGTATAAAAAATAGGGGTGAAAGGGAATCACCCTGGAAAACGCCTCGTTTAATTTAAACTTCACCCAGTTCTTCTCCATTAGCCATAAGCTTCGCTTTCCAGAGCTTCATTGAAGTTTCCATGAATTTTTGTATGTTGCTGCTGATGCCAAAGATTTTCAGGCATTTCTTGATCCAGCTGTGGGGAACTGAATCAAATGTTTTCTTATAGTCTATCCAAGCCGTGAACAGCTTGGTTCATCTTTTCTTTGAATTCTTTAGGATTAGCTTGTCAATCAGCAGTTGGTCCTTTGTTCCTCTTCAATTTTTGCAGCATCCTTTCTGCAATCATTATTATTATTATTATTCAATTGTATCACAGCGGCCAGTTGTTTCGCCAGATTTGGCATTGATTACTAGTCGGGCCCCACCCAGGGGCCTAGGACGTCGTAGCGTATTTTCATAATATATGTGCAGATGCAAGCAGTGCAGCTTTTTGCATTTGACTGATGGTGATTTTGTCAATTTTTAACTGTTTTAAATGTAATTCCAGTGCTTTTGGAATAGCACCCAGTGTGCCAATTACCACTGGAATTACCACTGCTGGTTTGTGCCATAATCGTTGAATTTCAATTTTTAGATCCTGGTATTTTGCGGTTTTTTCATGTTCCTTCTCGTCGACCCTGCTATCACCTGGTATTGCGATGTCTATGATTGTAACCTTATTTTTCTGAACCAGTATGATGTCTGCCGTGTTATGCGCCAGTATTTTGTCTGTTTGTATATGAAAATCCCATAGGATCTTGACCATCTGATTTTCGGTGACTTTTTCAGGCCTATGTTCCCACAAGTTTGTTGTTTTAATATTATACTTTTTGCACAAATTCCAGTGGATCATTTGTGCTACTGAATTGTGCCGCAATTTATAATCAGTCTGCGCAATTTTTTTACAGCAGCTGAGTATTTGGTCAACAGTTTCATCAACTTCTTTGCAGAGTCTGCATTTGGCGGCATTATTATTATTATTATTATTATTATTATTATTATTATTATTATTATTATTATTGCATCAACAGAATTGTATCACAGCGGCCAGTTGTTTCGCCGGATTTGGCATTAATTACTAGTCGGGCCCCACCCAGGGGCCTAGGACGTCGTAACATATTTTCGTAATATGTGTGCGGATCCAAGCAGTGCGGCCTTTTGCATTTGACTGATGGTGATTTTGTCAATTTTTAACTGTTTTAAATGTAATTCCAGTGCTTTTGGAATAGCACCCAGTGTGCCTATTACCACTGGAATTACCACTGCTGGTTTGTGCCATAATCGTTGGATTTCGATTTTTAAGTCCTGGTATTTCGCGATTTTTTCATATTCTTTCTCGGCGACCCTGCTATCACCTGGTATTGCGATGTCTATGATTGTAACCTTATTTTTCTCAACCAGTGTGATGTCTGGTGTATTATGCGCCAGTATTTTATCCGTTTGTATGCGAAAATCCCACAAGATCTTTTTTTTTTTTTTTTTCAAAAAGTTTTATTGGTTTTTTTAAAAACATTTATGTGGAAAAGGGTAAGTGGAATTACAAATTTTGGCAGTTGCAAATGCGGCAGACGCCCCCTCCCTCCAAACTCCTAGATTACATCAAAATATCAAATCTTAATACATAATCATAAAAAGTCAGCATCTTAATTCTAGAAAGAGTAATTTTCAATCAATTTATATAATTATAATATATAGTCTAGTTATAAATTCATTTTTACTTTCGGTCTGTTTGTAACATTGTGATTTTCTTATTTATTTTTGTGATCTGAGCTTTCTTGGTGTTGCCCCTTCACCCCCCGTTGGCAGAGCTCCGGCCCCTCCCGTGTCCTGCGTGACCGTTGTGGTATCTTCTGTTTTTTCTAGGTTGGCTTTATTTTTTTCCATAAAGGCCTGTGCCTCTATGGGTGTATTAATTCTGATTCTTGTCTCCTCCCAGAATATCAGCATACCTTCAGGCATCAACCATCTAAACCACACCCCCTTCTGGTATAATTTATTCGCCAATTGCGAATAATTTTTCCTTTTTTCCCTAATTTTTTTGGGAATCTGCTTTAGAATGGTTATCTCCCTGTCACAGTATGTCAATGTTTGCCCCCTTTGCACACCCAGAATTTCATCTCTTGTGGTTTTCCTAAGGAATTTAATGTGAACCTCCCTGGGTACATTATGTGTTCTGGCATATGCTGAATTCACTCTATAAGCTAGGTCTATCTCCCATTCCATCTGCTGTTTATCTTTATGTATGTATTCAGCTAAAATATTAGTCATAATGTCCCTTATGTTTTCCCCATCTGCTTCTATTACATTTTGAAATCTAAGATAAAAGGACATTCTCTCAAACTCTATTTTCATTTGTTGGATGTCAAGTTCTTTGTTCCCCTTCTGTAAAGCCTCTACCCCCCCCCCTCGCCTCCGCCACCCCACCCTCCACAAGGTCCAGTCTCTGTGAGTTCTTAAAGATTTGGGCTTGGTTCTGTTTAATTTCATCTTTCATTTCCCTTAACTGTTTCTTAATTTCCTCCTGGCCCTGTAGAATTTGTTGAAGCATTTGTTGAAAGTCTATCTCTGTAGTCTTGGGTTGCATCAGTTCTGTTATCTTTGACTGTGTAGCTGGGCTAGACGTTGCAGATGTTGGGGCAGAAGTAGCAAATCCAGGCTTTCCAGGAGGTGGTCTTTTTGGAGACATGGTTTTTAAAGCAAGGAAATCAGTCAAAATAGAGACTGGGCAGCTGGAGAAGTAGAGCAGGCAGGCGAATCCAGAAGGCAGAGGATCCAAACAGATGGGGATTTCTTTAGTCAGTCTAGCAATAGATGAAAATTTTTTTCCCCAAAGAGTTCAGAAAAAAACAATCCACAAGAGATTCCTCTGGGTGACTCGGAGACAAAGACCGGAAGCCTGAATTTTAAAGGTAGAGTCAGGTTTCACAGTTCATGAAGACAACGGAAGTGTGCCATCTTGCCCTGCCAGCTTTGGGCTCAGAGGCATAATAAAGTTTTAAAAGTTCAGAAAGTTCTCAGTTCACCCATAAATTCTGGAGCTAAGTCTAATGAAAGTCACTTTTATGAGGGTGAGGCATCATTAGTTGGCTCTCCCCCCTCCTCCTTCCCCTGAGGGCGAAAGCAAAATCTTCTCAAGCTGCTTGTCCAAGGGAGGGGGGGAAATCCCCCTCCCTCTAGCCGCACCTCTAGCAAAAGTCCGAAAGTTTGACTTTTTTTTTTAAAAGGATGCTGAAAAGTCCATAAATTCAAGATAAAAGGAATGGAGAAGGGAAGCCTCTCACCACATTGCCGCTGCTTCGTTCAATCGCACGTTCTCCGATCGGCATGGGGCGAGGCGCGCGCACACGGGCGCCCTCCGAGACTGCTCCCCGGTGCCTAGAACGAAGCGGAGAAGCCCCCGCCAGCCGCCGCCGACGCCAGGACCCTCCGCGAGCCGTTCCCTCGGCAGGACACCTCTCCGGGGCGTCCTGTGCCCCCCCAGAAGCGGGGGAAGCCCACCGGGAGAGCGGGAGCAGGCAAAGGCTTGCCTGTCGCCGTAGCCGCCGGAACCGGAAGTCAATCCCACAAGATCTTGACCATCTGACCCTCGACGACTTTTTCAGGCTTATGTTCCCACCAGTTTGTTGCTATTTTAATATTATAATTTTTGCACAAATTCCAGTGGATCATTTGTGCCACTGAATTGTGCCGCATTTTATAGTCAGTCTGCGCGATTTTTTTACAGCAGCTGAGTATGTGGTCAACAGTTTCATCAACTTCTTTGCAGAGTCTGCATTTGGCATCATCAGAGGATTTTTCAATTTTGACCTTAATGGCGTTTGTGCGGATTGCTTGTTCTTGCGCAGCCAGGATTAGTGACTCTGTTTCTTTCTTTAATGTACCTGTTGTTAACCATAACCAAGTTTTTTTACTGTCCACTTTATCTTTTATTTTTTCCAGAAATTGACCATGTAATGCTTTGTTCTGCCAACTCTCCATTCTTGATTTTATCACATCTTTTCTGTATTCTTGTTTTGGGCCTTCAATAGATTTTTGTTCTTTACTTCGATTAATAGATGTTCTTGACTTTCTTTTAAATAATCTGCCAGTGCATGTTTTTCTTCTTCAACTATTTGCTTCACTTGTAATAATCCTCTGCCCCCTGATTTTCGGGGCAGGTATAGTCTATCAGTGTCACCGCGTGGATGTAAACTGTAGTGCATTGTCATTAGTTTCCTTGTTTTTCGGTCCAAAATGTCCAAATCAGCTTGTGTCCAGTTAACTATACCAGCTGTGTATCTTATAACTGGTATTGCCCAGGTATTTATGGCCTTGATTGTATTTCCACCATTTAATTTAGATTTCAAAATTTTCCTAACTCTGTTGGTGTACTCTCTCCTGACAATAGTTTTTACTTCTCCATGTTTGATGTTATCCAACTGCAAAATGCCTAAGTATTTGTAGGCTTCATTTTCGTTGCATTTAATTAGTTGGCCATTGGGCATTTCAATTCCCTCACACGTAGTGATTTTGCCCCTTTTTATGGATACAGTGGCGCATTTTTCCATGCCAAACTGCATTGAAATATCGGTGCTGAATATTCGGACTGTGTTTGTCAGTGATTGGATTTCTATTTCTGACTTTCCATAGAGTTTCAAATCATCCATATATAATAGATGTGAAATTTTTTCAGCTTTTTTGGCTGTTTGGTAGCCTAATTTCATTTTTTTTAAGATTACTGATAGTGGGATCATCGCGATGATGAAGAGAAGAGGTGAAAGTGAATCACCTTGGAAAATTCCTCGCTTGATATTAACCATTCCGTAGTTCTCATTCCCTACTGCCAACTCAGTTCTCCATTGTTTCATCGCCTTTTCAGTGAAGGATGTAATATTTTTACTAATGCCAGTTGTTTCTAAGCATTTTATGATCCAACTATGTGGCAATGAGTCGAATGCTTTTTTATAATCAATCCAGACCATATTCAAGTTCGTTTTTCTTTTCTTACAATTTTCTAATATCATTTTATCAATTAGAAGCTGATCTTTTGTGCCCCTACTCCTTCTTTTGTTGCCTTTTTGCTCTACTGGCAAGATGTTGTTTGTTTCCAAATAATCCATAATGTTATCTGCAATAATGCCTGTGAGTAATTTAAAGGTTGTTGGCAAGCATGTTATTGGTCTGTAGTTTTCAGGTATTGTTCCTTTAGTTGCATCTTTCTGAATCAAGTATGTTTTTCCAGTTGTCAACCATTCATCAATTTGACCATTTTGTAAAATTTCATTCAGTTGCCTGGCCAACATTGCATGTAAACTGGTCAGATATTTGAGCCAGAAACCATGTAATTGGTCATTTCCAGGTGATGTCCAATTCTTTACTTTTTTTACTCGATTTTTGACCATCTCAGTTGTTATTTCTAATACTTGCATTTGTTTATTACCAATGCTTTCCTCAAAGTCATGTATCCACTTTGCTTCCTTATTGTAGTCCTTTGCATTTTCCCACAATTCTTTCCAGAATTCAGCTGTGGCCTGCTTTTCTGGTTTTTCACTTTTGGTGTCACCATTCACATTAAGACTTTTATAAAAACATCGTTGGTCTGATCGAAATTGCTGATTTTGTTTATACTGGATGATTCGTGCCTCATATCTTTCTATTTTCCTAGCTGTTGCTGTTATCTGCTGTTTTACAATCTCTACAGCTTCATTGATGTTTCTTGTATCCAATCTATACCTTCTGATTAGCTGATCTATAATTTTGTTGTTTTTAAGCCGTTGCTCATGCATGTTCTTCAAGTTGCTAGCATCTGCCCTTAATTTTTTGACTTTTTGTTCTAATCGGATTTTCCACTTTGGCTTTGATGCTTTTTCCATTGTGTGATTAGGTACTTTGATTTTAATGCCTAGTTCATTAGTGACTATTACAGCTGCACTGTACATTAACTGATTCGTTTCCAAGATGGATCCCGGTTTAATTGTTGAAAGCACTGCATTAACCATTTTCATGATAGGACCCAAAATTTTCTTAGGGACAGTTTTTAATGATGGTAAACGTTGCCTTTCCTCCCTAGCCAGAAAATGCTCCATGATCTTGTCCTTCAGTTCATTTTGTTTTTGAGTTGGTTCATCAGTTGGTTCAATGGTAACTAGTTCTGGTGGTAGTGTTGTTATTTCCTCTCCAGCAGCTTCCTCTGGGAGTTCTCCTATGATTTCTTTAGTTGTGTCATGAGTATCAGTTATTTCCTCTTGTGATGATGTTGTTGTTGTTGTTTTGCAATTTGCCTGAATTTCCTCAAGTTCAACTTCGCTAAACACTTTATTCCTTATAATAAATCGCCTTTGATCTGCTAGTCGTTGTTCACTAACATTTGAATCTGGATATTGTTGTTTCCATAAATCATACATTCGCTTTAAATAGCCTCTTTTTTTTGGCTCTGAGTTGTAGTAACAGGCCATTATGGCATGATTTTCATCTGCACTATATTTCTGTCGTTTTGGTGGCTGGTCCACTTGTAGCCCACTTGTCGACGGATGCCCAGGGACCTCAACATCCGCTGCGGCCCTTGTTAACCCGCGCGACGACCGATGCGGTATAGAATTTTTATTCGTTTCTTTCACCATGTTGTATGGGTTGGCGAGTTTTTTTATGGGGCCAGGTTGCCAACCTGACCCCAACCCTCCTCCTTTCTCATCCGGGCTTGGGACCGGCAACGGCGGAGTTGTTGTTGTTGTTGTTGTTGTTATTATTATTATTATTATTATTATTATTATTATTATTATTATGCATTTGTTCCAACTTCTAACCATGTGTTTATTTAGAAGTGAAGGTAGTTTTCTTTCTGCTAGCACATTAGTTAAAAGTCTGAATATTTGTTTCACTTTCCAGCAGCCCACTCCATAGATGGTAATGGCCATATTGCTGAAGAACATGTACATTTCTTTTCTGAGGTGACAGCATATATATTGACCCTATTACTTCTGGTATTTTTTCAAATGTATGTGTGTATATGATTGACATCTAAATTATATAAAGAGGAGAAAGCAATCATTATGATATTGATTGCATTTTATGCTTGTTATTTTGTACCGTGCATATGTGAATGCCTTACTATCTCATAGCTAACTTGTTGGATTGGTTGGTTTGTTTGAATTCTACACCACTTTCTTTAAAGAACTGAAGATAGCATATATAGCGCTCCTTCCTTCTCTTGTTTCCCTAAAGACTAAGGTGTTTTGGAAAATAAATTGTGCCCCTCTTCTTTGTGGAATACTGCTATCATGTCACCCCTGGACTTTTTCTCTACACTAGCAATACCCAGTTCCTGCAACCGTTCTTCATATGTTTTTGTCTCCAGGCCCTTAATCATCTTAGTTGCTCTTGGCACTTTTTCCAAAGTCTCAACATCTTTTTTGTAATGTGGTGAGCAAAACTGGATGCAGTATTCCAGGTGTGATCTTACTAAGGATTTATAACGTGGCACGTGGTTTTGATTCTACGGCTCTGTTTATACAACCAAGGATTGTTTTAGCTTTTTGACTGCTTTCCCTTCCTTCCTTCCATCCTTCCATCCATCCATCCATCCATCCATCCATCCATCCATCCATCCATCCTTCCCACCTACCTGCCTTCCTGCCAGCTTCCCTATTCATTTTTCTTATGGGAAGGGGAGAAAGTCATTGGGGAAGACAACAGGGATATGGAAGTTCAATGCCAGCAGGCAGATTGCTGCTACTGGGTGAGAGAGGAAGCGAGAGGTTGCACAGAGCTGCACTTCAGGAAATGCTACATGGAGCTGAACAAGAGGTGCTGGGTGGTTTGCAAAGAGCACATGGGAATTGTAGCAGATCAGGAGCGCATGGGGGATCATGGTATGTGAGAGGTGCCACACTGGTGGGAAATGGTGTTTGCAGAGGTGACACAGGATAGATAGGGTGCCTGGGGATGTTTGGGTGTGTGAAAGAGATGCTATGTGTGTCATTCCAAACTTTTGCAACTCATCAACAAATAAGATTCAACTTAATTAAGTGTTAACTTATGAATGCTTTGTACACACAAACATGCATGCATACTTCACTTTCACAAAATCAACGTAAACTTTATGGGATGTAAGAGGGTGAGGAATAACCAGAAAGAATTTTAGGATTACTTATTTCTTCCCTTTCTTCCCTTTGTGATGAGGGAAATGACAAACTGGGAAGGTGAGGAGAAACTTCATTTTACTAGCACTCAGGAGTTGTAGCAAATGTAGACAGGTAACATATAAAGCACCTGCATTTTGTCAGTGTGGTACCTCCTGTTTTTCTTTTTGTTTTGGTCTGAAAACTGCTACAGCCAGAGAAGGAGGGTGTTAGCTAGTTTTATAGTAGCAGGGGGAAGTGTTGACACTGCTTTTGAGTGATAGAGTATAATCATTATAAATTTATAAAGGGCTTATGTCCTCCATTTATTTTATGTAAATTATGCATCCATGTATGATGTAGTCATGGCTTATCATATCGTATTGTACACAGGAGCAAAAGATTGCTCTTCTAATCAATTGGGCAAAGATAAATGTAACATAAAACAATGTTCCATTCCTGCTGCATTTTCTGCTTCTTTCAATAGCACCAGTAGATCTGCGAAAATAAGCGTTTGCGACCCAAGGGAAAATATCTATCTACAAATACAAAGATAATTATGTTGTTTCTTGTCTGTTTGGAACATTGTGGCAAACACTGCATCTTAGAAAAATGTACTCTACAAGACTTTTGAAGGCAAATAGAAGTGCTTTTTTTTCCAGGTGGTAGCACTCATTATTTTCCATTCAAACCGATGGTGTGCCGGCATGCAAAATACACAGATCAACACTATGCAGCAGATCTGAAGCCCATAGACTGTCTCACCCTGGACAGTTTTAACACAATTTATTCCTGATGAAGATATAAATACAATATTGTTAGGTCCCAAAGCGTTTTGTGATTTGTATCTCTCTCTGGTACCTTCGAAACTGATCTACAATGAGATTGTTTCACTGGTCTCTGGCACCAAGAGGCAGCTATTCTGGGGCAAATTAATTTGCATGAATTCCCTCTTTCCAAGCACAATTATAGGTATTGACCCAGAAAGCCCTAAATAACCTAGGACCAATATATTTGACGGGTCCTCCTATCCTGTACAAAATTGCCTCCTTGCCAAAGCTTGGTTTCTGGCCTTCCTTGAGCACTTTAAAACACGGTAATTTAGGGGGAAATTGGGGGTGGAAGTGGATTTAGTCTATGCTTTGTTGTTCTTCTTCTAAGAGATGTTACTGGTTTGATCACTGTGTCACAGGATGTTTGGTTTTCTTCTAAATTGTGTTGGGCTTTTGGAAAGGGATACAGTGTTTATTTTATATACCATATTTTTCAGAGTATAAGACACACCTTTTCCCCTCTAAAAGAGGCGGAATTACTCCGAATGCAGCTTTTTCTAAGCTTTTTTACAGTCCTAATGAGGTGCAAACAAGTGAAGCCATCTTCCATGCTTTGCCTTTCTCATTGCTGCTCCCTCCGAAGATCAGCTGTGCTTTAAAAGCTGTTTTTCAGCCCTAATGAGGTGCTATGGAGTGTAGTAATCTTCCGGGCGGGACCTGCTGTTCTCATTGCTTCTCTCTTTGACGATCAGCTGTGCTTTAGAAGCTGTTTTTTATCCCCAGCTAGGGGATAAAAAGCCCGTGCACGCGTGCGCTCAAAACCAGCAAACTTATGTGCTGAAGCTGACCAGACTATGGATGCTAGCCAGATGAATACCTTGTAGGCAGATTTCCCCCCCTATTTTCCTCCCCCAAAACTAAGGTGTGTCTTATACTCCGGTCCGTCTTATACTCTGAAAAATACGGTATGTTCCCCAGGGGCTGGGGAAGGCCATACTTTGTGTAGACCAGTGCTTTTCAACCTTAGCAACTTTAAGATATGTGGATCACTCTTCTTTATGTTGCCAAGGTTGAGAAACACCGGAGGAGACAGTTTGCGAGGCCAGTTCTTGGCATCACATTAAAAGAAGAAACAGGATGATTAGGTGATGGGCAAAGAGTATAATTTGACACAAGGAAAATTTTTATTACTTCATTTCAGGCTTATGTCCCTCCCCAAAAGAGCCAAGCTCAACTCTTGCTGATTTTGTGGGTTTGTGACTCATGTTGTTTTCTGGACCACAAAATGGGAATGGCTTCCTCATTGTCTTTTTCCTTTGTCTTTTCAATCTAGCCTTACTTGGCTTTTTGAGATCAGCCAAGTTAGTGAGATGCTACTCTTAGCTAGCTAGGTTTGTCTGCAACATAAACTATTAATTTGCTGCTTTGAGGATGAAAGTACTAGTTGAGGGTAGGGCACATACCTCTCTTTTTTTAATCACTTATTTAAAATCTTTGTAGTCTGTGTGACTATGTTCCTATATAAAGTTTTTTTCTGTCTATAACCGTGATGGCGAACCTATGGCACGTGTGCCACAGGTATCACATGGAGCCCTCTCTATGGGCACGTGAGCCGTTGCCCAGCAACGCACTCCTCCCGCCGGCCAGCTGATTTTCAAGTTTACCCTGCAGGCAGGAGACATGCGCACATACCATTCACTTCACTTTCTGCAGCCCGTGCCTTCCCCCCCCCAGCGCTGTTTTGAGTTGGAGCCTTTTTCCCTCTCTCAGAGCTGTTTTGAGATGGGAGGCTTTCCTTCCCCCCAGCGCGTGAGCGGGATGAGCGCGGGGGTCAGATGTGCATGTGTGTAGGATGGGAGCGTGGGGGGAATCGCAAGCAGGTATGCAGGGGGGTGAGGCGTGCGGGAGGGGCATTGCATTATGGGTGTGGGCTACATGCGCGGGGTGAGCGCGGGGGGTCACATGTGCATGCGTGTGGGATGAGGGGAGCACAGGGGGAATCACAACCAAGTGTGCAGGGGGGTGAGGCGTGTGGGAGGGGCATTGCATTATGGGTGTGGGCTACAGCGTGTGTGTGTGCTTTTGGCACCCGAGGAAAAAAAGGTTAGCCATCACTGGTCTATAATGTCTATGGGACTCTATAGTACATAGTATTATGAATAGCAATATATAAAAAATACATACCATGTAGTATCAATTGATCCTATTAATGCATTGGATCTACCATACTGATTTGATATTTGTTTATATTTAAATGCATGATATATGACTATATTTAACTGCATTGTAGCAGTGATACTACACATTTCCAGGGATTTATTTTAGGTAGAGATGGAAAGATATAAAGAAAGCGATAGAGAAATACGGTGCTAGAGAAAGAGATAGGGTGATAGAGTTTTGAAGTGCACAGGATCATACAGGGGAAAGCTACATTACACTTTGACATATGCAGCAAGTTATATTAAATACTTCCATGTAGAGAAAAGTTGAAAGTTGCCACATTGGTTCTTGAAAGCTTTCTTTTGAGGTTTAAACGGAGAAGTCTTATTTTTGATAGAATGTTTTGCATGTGGAAATGAGCAACTAAGGTCACTGTTGAAGCGCCTTAAAAATCAATGTGAGAATATTGACTAACAGACTTGAAAAGGTTGAGGAATGAACTTTTTCAGTCTTGCCTTTGACTAAGGACAGATTCAGTTGTGTTTCCCTCTTAATGGCCTATCCCAATCCTTTTGCTTTTTAAGGCTATCTGCCTGAAGCAGCCTGCATTGATTTCTTTTCTTGTCCTTATAAAATAGTTTTGAAAGTCAAACATTTATCTGAAATTTCATAATGTAGTAATACTGGATTGGCGATGGAACTGTCATCTTTTTTTTTTATGGAGAAGAATATAATTTGATGGGGTGCTAAGGTGGAGATCTGGAGAAGGAAGGCTGATCTGCAACTTGAGCGAGTTTATTATGGCTTAGTGATTTAGTGATTGATTTCATTTGCTGTCAGTTAAGCCTCTACTTAATGTCAAGTTTTTTGCATAATGCATTGAAATAAAGACTGATGAAGTTCTTCAGAGAGATACCGCTTACATAAACTGACCCTGATTTGCCCTGTTCTGCATGACAATTTAAGTGACAGCAGTTAAAGGAGAATCTACCAATGAATATGCAACTATAGTATTAAGGGAAATGCAAGGAAAAATGGCTCAGAATATAAAACGGTGCATCAGAAACTGGCTGGATTATTAATTCCACAATTCTTATATATTGAAGAAAGAGGATGTGTTATGTGTCAAGTAATATTCTAAATAACAAATTAAAGAGAGAAAAAAAGTTTAGGGGGAATTTAATATTCAAGATGTCTGCTGAATGTTTGATTGTCAGGCTACATTTTTAGAGTGTGCTAATTTCAAATCTGAGGCTTTTGAGATTTTAGTTTTTCATTTTATTCTGATGCTATTATATGGAGGGGGTGTATGTTTTTGTCTATCTGTCTATGTATGTTGTTTCTGGTCTGCAGAATGGATTGGTGATCTAGTGGAAATAAATGGTTGATAAGATCAGCTATTGAAACCTTAGTACAGTTTATTAGTAGTTTGCAGCATCGCTCTTCAGGAGGCATACCGTGTTTCCCCAAAAATAAGACAGGGTCTTATTTTCTTTTGACTCCCAAAATAAGCGCTTGGCCTTATTTTTGGGGAGGTCTTATTATTTTTGTAGTGCAGGAGGTGGCGAGCATGGTCGCCTCATGGCTGCTGCTGCATTGCAATATTTTCGGGCAGGGCTTATTTTAGCGCATGCTCTCAAAGCCCTACTGGGCTTATTATCCGGGGAGGTCTTATTTTCAGGGAAACAGGGTACATTTCGTTACTTTACTAACTTCCTTAGAGGCATGTGTTAAGAGTGTCATGTTCTTTGTTCCACACATTGGATAACGGGCTTGAAAAGGGTTGATTTCATTTCAGTCCTTTTTTAAACTCATTATTGGTGAAGTACTGTATTGCAAACAAATGGGAATAGTTGGCAAGATAATGATAAAAGATACGAGTTCAAAAAATGGTTGGTTTCTGAAATAGAGTTGAGTAATCTTTGCACACCCTAATAATGTAACCTGCACTCCAAGGAGGGAATATGTGAAGGCAGGGTTAGTTTAGAACAGGGGTGTCCAAACTTGGGAACTTTAAGACTTGTGGACTTCAACTCCCAGAATTCCCCAGCCAGCCATGCTGGCTGGGGAATTCTGGGAGTTGAAGTCCACAAGTCTTAAAGTTCCCAAGTTTGGACACCCCTGGTTTAAAATAAATGTTTAAAGTGTTAGCCTTAGAGGAACAGAATCCTACTTTTCTTTTGGACTGTAATCTTCTGAGTTTACAACTATAACACAAAGGAATTAACATTAAGCACATTAAAATGACATGTATCTAAGGATTAAAAAAAAACATGAGTATTATGGTTGCTGTATGTGTCACTGTGTGCAAGCCTGAATGTAACCTTATGTCCCCTTTTTCAAATTAATAGAAGTTGCAGTTTAATATGTTCCCCTTCATATCAAACTTGCAGTCATAGTTAGACATCATATTATAATTGCACTTTTTCTGGGATATATTGCTTATCTTGCCAAAGCTGAAATGATTCGATGTTTTAACCAATAGCATAAATTACTTTAATAGAGAGCTCTGATCTTCTTAATGCCATCATTTCTCATCAAAGTGAATGGAAGAGAGGTGTGTCATGACAGTAATTTAGTCAGAGATATGGTTAACTTGTATTACAATTTAAAGAACAATTCCCAAGATTCTTGTATGCCTGAATTATTTTGCTTTTAACTTGTATATTCTCAAAAGCAATTAAAAACACAAGAACACTTTTTAGAGACATATTTGTGACCTATGTTCAGAACACAATTCTAGTACAGAAAACATTATTTGAACTTGCAAAGAGACAAGATACAAGTAGATTAGACATCTACTCAAAACCATCTTCAATCTGATAATGAACAGTTGATGAGCACTTGTCAGTGTTATTTTCAAACAAACTGTTTATTGAATACAGTATAGTATCGTCAAACCCACATGTAATAATTTGGATCACCTTTCTCCCTTTTATAAAACAAAGACATTTCCTCTTCTCCTGTCTTCTAGTACTCCACCTGTACCCCAGTATTTCCCAAAGATTAAAGTTTGGCTAAACTATAAATAAAAAAAAGACCTTAAAGATTTGGTCAGAGCATCAGCAAGTTTGCAAATTTCCTCAAAACCCTAGAGTGCAATCCATCTGGTCCTGGATATTTAATCTCCTTCAAAATAAATAGGTAACCTCTGAACACTGTTGCTCTAAATTTCACATTTCAACCCTTCCCAGTTGGAGCTTTGCAGAAGATTGAGGATTATAGGACTTGAGCAGATATGCTTTTAAAAAAATATTATTACCTACTCAACAAAGAGAACAATATGGTCAGAATTTATGCCGCCACAATTTCAATTTCAATAGCCACACTTAAGTACCAAACTGAAATTGTACAGACGTCTCTCTCTCTCTAGCTTGAGAAATTCAACAATAGCAAGTAATAATTAGTATAATATTTCTAAATAATCAAATACTACATCACTCTTCCAAAGCATGGTATCAAAATAAAACTGATGAGAGAAGATCAAATATTAAATATGTGATTATAGTAATACTAACGTGTCAGAAAGGATAATATATTTTGCACCTCTCAAGCTTTCATTAGTCAAAGACATGCTGATTTGGGAGTGTTGTTGCTATGTTAGACTACCTACAAAGAATTATTTGTTTTGATGAGGCACCTTAACTGACTCTGCCTTCATTCCAAAACACAAGCAACCTACATTCAGATTGGTAAAGGACCCAGAGGGAGATTTCAGAAATGACTGCAAGGTCCAAGTAGCGTCATTTGAGCGGTATCTTTATAAGTGATTGTCAATTCTTTGAATTGGACTCAGAAATGTTCTGATAGTGAATGCAGTTCTAAAGCTTATCACAAAAAGGAAGATGTTCCTACCCTGGTACAGTAACTTTGAAAGATACCATAGTTTGCTAAGATAAACATTGCTAAGATATCCACAATTACAGTATCAGCAGCACATCTTTTTAATCTATTTCATGGTACTCTCTCCTACTCTAGCAATATTTTTCTTATTAAAGAGGGAGATCTAGGAAACCTCAAAGCAGATATCTCCGTGAAACACAAAAATGGAAGAAGTTGCTTAAGCTGGTGATATCTTCACACACACACACACACACACACACACACACACACCCACCATCTGAATCAATTACTTGTTTAATTGGATAACACACTTTAAGAAGCATTTAGCAAACTGGAACAGGTTCAAAGAAGAGTAATGAAGATGATCAGGAGACTAGATATTAAATTTGAATGAAAGATGTCATTCAGATGAAATTTCCCATCATTCCAGAAGGCAGGAATGTAATAATAATGAATTTACATGACAGAAAGGCAGTTTCTAATTTAATGCTAGAAAACATTCAAGAGACATAAAGTTCAATGAGATGTACTGACTGAAGGCCAAATTGTGGTTAACTATCTGGGAATTCTTTCCTCCTGCTAATAGTTAAGCTCAGGTGGCCTACCCAGAAAAGTAGTGTCCCCTCCTATCTACCAACTCCACCATGGATGTTTACAGTTTGAGCTTCTACATCAAGCAGGCAGTAGGACTTAATGGCCCAGATGCCCCTTTCCAGGGGAAAAAACTGTTAGTGCAATGAGTAACTCTGCCAGTGAAATAGCACTACCTTTTAAAACTGATTGCTAAGACTTAATTATTGAAAATATCTGCACTTTGATGTTTATCTAATCATAATAATCATAATCTCCCTCCCTCCCTTTCTCCAAGTATATTTAGAATTGGAGGGGGAGAGTGAATCCAGCCCCCTGCTCAAAGCAGGAATTCAGTTTAAAGCATTCCCGTCAGGTGGATGGCAAGTTTAATTTTAGAACACAGTATTAGGACATCTATGCTTGGCAATAAATGCCCTGATGGCTTTTATATGCCAGTCTATTGTGGTTTCCAGTAGAAACACTTTCCATCCCATCTATCAATTTTCAATGATTGCTCTGCTCGGGTTCCTTGAAAATCCTGTTGTAATTGAGAGCTTTGTCTTCTTGGGGTGTCTACCAACATCTTATTCTGGAAGGATGGGGGTGGGGTGGGGGAAGAGAAAGAGTACTGTCACAGTTGAGAATAGGACACTAATCTACAGCCACTTAGTTCTCAATCATGATGTCTTCAGTTCTCATTTTGCATATTTAAATGTAGTCCAGAACAAGAGCTGGGGGCCAGGGAGGAAAAATCTATGAAATGGAGAATACCAGATAATGGCAAAGAACAAGTTTTCTCTCTCTCTTTTCTTTCTTTTTTTTGACAGGGAGGGTAGAGAAGGAAATTGCCTTGCTATCATCTTTATTTGTGTATTTATTTAATATATAAAACACAAAGAAAAATAGAAATAGGTAATTAAGGAAAGGAAAAGGAGAGGGGAAAAGAATGTGTAAGGTACAAAGGAATAAAGAAAAAAAGGCATTGACTTCCAACTCCTCTTAGCCCAATACAATCTAAAAATAGAATAACAGAGTTGGAAGGGACCTTGGAGGTCTTCTAGTCCAACCCCCTAGGCAGGAAACGCTACACCATTTAGATAAGTGGTTATCCAATCTCTACAAGATAAAAACACTTCAGCTTCAACTTTTTGCTTTGACACATTAGTATATAACTAGCCATTTCTATAACGACAAATCTATCTAATTGACAAAAACCAAAGTCAAAGTTTCATATATATTTTTTCATCACAAGTACAAAATACAGAAGTGATATCCAAACGAGAAATGTACTTAATATAGTCTCTTCTTTTAATAAAATGATCAATTTAACCATTCCTGCTTCCTTACTATGGAAATAGTATATGTTTGTACTTGTGCCTAATAATCTTTCTGAACTATCACCATTTTTATTAACAAAGTTAACAAAATTTCATATTCTTTCAAATTCTTTGACCTTACCGGGAAAAATACTCTTCTCTTTTTCTTTTTCATTTGAGAACAGTTTTCTCAAATGATATTTCTCTTGAGACACCCAAGTGTTTTTTTTTCCACGAAAACACCCAAGAGATGTTCTGCAGCCACTACAAGACTGAAACCCAAACGGATTTTTATAAGTATAATTTTGGGGAATTTTGCAGCTCACCTACCACAACCTTTTTTTCTCATACCTTAACAATAAAATGGTGCATGGAACTTTCATTTCCTTTGTTAGCTTCATCTGCTGGATGGGGGAAAGTTTCACATAACTTTGCACACTCTGTAAGAGAACTACAAAAAAGGGGATACAAGTGACCTTTGGGGGAGGAAAGTGGGGAGCTAACCAAAACTTCCATTGAAAATGGCAATGAAAGCCAGATGTCTTCTCTTGCCATTATTCTCTGGCATGTTATATTAAGCATCACTAACTGCACTTCAAGGATGATGGATATTTCATACATAGCAAATAAATAATTTCTGCATTACTTTCTTATTTTTCCCTTTATGATATAATTTTATAGGAACTAGCTAGCTTGGAGATTTCATTTTTATTTTTTGCTTCCTTACACGGATACAACTTTATCTGGACAAAAATCTGAGCCTATATATCCATCTACTCTTCAACTTCATTGACTTGTATTGTCAACTCTTAACATGACACCTTTATATTAAATGTTTGTTCTTTTTCTCTCTCTCATCTAAACACATAGGGGCACACGTTAATATAGACATTAAACAAATATTTGGAGAATAAACTTATAAAAGACTGGACACTCTTGGGAATATTTTTTTTGCTGAAAATGGAAAAAATGAATTGGTGATTTATAAATTTTCTCATTAAATTGAATATGGGAAGAAGGGAACCATGTAATATAATCTTAAATATGGAGGAGAGCTAATAAATTTGCTTGTCACTACTATAAAGGAGATTTATATTTTTCTTTTTCCATCTGTATTGGGTTTTTTTCACTTTTTTTTTCTTTTATCTTTTTCTCCATTTCTATTTATATATTTTCATGATTACATATAAACAAATGTTCGCTCTGGAAACATTTTGAAATCATGATTCCTTTTTCTCTTCTTAAATATTTCTTTCTTTCTATTACAAGTTCCCATGCTCATAGGAATTCCTTTGGTGTTTTTTTTTGCAAAGTGAAACTACTATATTATTGTATATATTTGGCAAGTGATTATATTTGGAAGTTAGTTTTGCCAATGGGCATTTTCTTCAGTTGGCAAATTCTTTAGGAATTACTTGTGTTATGACCACGCTTACTATTGCCACAAGATGTTTATATATTCTTAACCAATATATAATTAGAAGGTAAGAAGGCAAAAGGACAGGAAGAAAGTCACTCTGGAAATAGATTTCCCCCCTCTTATTCCTTTGGTTTCTCCTGAATAGTTTGTTATGTTTCTACTGTAAAATTGGCAGCTGTATGTATGTTTTAAATGTTATTAACCTACATCCTGCATTTCAATTTAAAGTGGCTTCTTAATGCTTAAAATTAAAATTCTTTAGCCGTCAAAATGGCTTGGCTCTATTTCCTTCTCCATTGGCATCCTTCGAACGGTCTTTAGTCTGGAAAGGATCTTGATTTTTGAAATGAATGTGCCATATGAATATTTGTGGGTTGTAAAACCTGCTTGCTATGTAATAGCTGGTAATACTCAGCTGCTTTTTAATAAAGAATATGATAACTTGTACAACTGTACTTTTCCTGTTATTTATAATGAGGTAGGCTAGTATCATATGTCCTTTGGTTAGTTTTCCTGTAGCCATATTGCTTCAAGAAAAAAAAACCAAGGAATTGCATGCTTATGACATTATATTCCTTTTTAGACATCTGTTTCAGTTAAATTGTGAAATCAGTATGTAGGTTCACAGTTTTACTATATGTTGTATAGAGGATTTCCCATCTCACCCTTCTTGCTGTGCACTTTCGGGATTCATTTAAAGTTGTTCCTAAAGATTATTGTATTCAGAATGTCATGATAAATTCGTTAAAAATCAGTAGAGTGAGACAGAAATCATCATCATCCATCTTACACAGACCTGGAAGTTTATGGAAATGGCCATGCAAGCTTTTTGACTAGGTTATACTTATATGTGAATTGACACTGCTTTGGCTATGGATTTTTAAAACGTCTACAATAATGCACTTAAACCAAGATCCGCACATAAATGAATTCACTGCAGAAGTATCTAAATATATCCTGTAGGCAATTTAAAAGGATTATTTGCAAGCCTGAACACTTTGTGAGTTATTCCTCTCTCTTTTCCATTGTTCAATAGAATGAAGAATGCATTTAGTATTTATTTAAGATTAAACATAAACTGAATTTGAACATGGATAGTCAAATCCCTTCTCTATGGTAATTTAGATGGCTCTCCACATGCAAACATGGAAGGTCAAAACAGTAATTTTATTTTTCTCTTGTATAGATGATTCTAGAAGACAAATTATCTAGAAATTGCTTGGGATTCATTATCCCCCCCCCCCAACCCAAATACAAAAGTTTAATACGTTTTAGGTAGAATGCTTGTATGATGCCTAGGAAAACATTTTTCCATTATATATACAACTGTCTGCACATAGCATTTCTCTTGCCACTGAACTCCACATCAGAATTATGCCCCGCCATTTAATTTTAAATAAATGGTAGTTATAAATAATGTGGTAAAAATATTAATCTCTGTAGTTTGGAGACAAAGGCCCAGTGAACCTTAAAACACAAAAACTCCAGATTGTTTTTTCATCATCTTAAGGAGCTTTATGCAGATATATTCCCTTCATTGTACAATTAATGAACTGACTAAAATTAATTTTCCCGAGTTTGTCGTCTGGTATATTGACAGAACTAAAATAGAGCTTTGTATTACAGGTTCTATACACTCTTTGGCCCATAGTCTGTAGTAAAGTACTTTTCTCTTTTTCCTAAACAGAAACCTTGATTTTTCTTAATTATCCCCCAGGATATTTTATGCTGACTCAGCAATAAATCAGTTCTTGGCAGCACACTAATAAATACAGTGGAGTGGACTACTGGAAATACCATCTTTCCACTGAGATTTAAATATGAGGCACTGAGCACTTGATACTGAAAATTCCAAGGTTCCTTTTGGGAAACAAGGAAATGTTACCTCAAAGAACTTGTCCAAATTAAAATGTATATTGCCCTGTTGAAGTTTCACTTGGGAGATTAAACTGGATTATTACAAGATTCATAATAGCTATAGCGTTTTTAAAAAATTATTATTGCATTAAGGTATTACACTTAGTGCTTTAGACTTTTGTATAACTTTTTGTTGTTTGCACGTATAAAACCCTAGTTTTCGCCTTTTATATGTAAAAAGAAAAAAGAAAAAATCACCTCCTAGAGAAGGAGAAAAAGAAACATAGAAAATGCTTATTTATTTTTCCCTGATACCTGAATAAAGTTAAACCTTGAGATAAAGTATTTTAAATTATTTATTGTTCTTTTGTTAGGTGTTATCTATGAGCATTTCATTTAAATTGGGGGGGGGGCACTTGCTATATTGTTAACTTACTTACAGCTCTTTACTTACAGCTTTTTGCCACATGCACTGACATTATCCACAAATGATGCATTTGAAATGCACACTCATTGGTATCATGTGTGAAAACTCTTAGTTTTATTTCTATTTAATAGCAATGGGAGAATGCATTAATTGTGGTGCCTATGCAAGCTGCTTTCGTTTCAGCTTTAGCAAGAATAGCACATTTGGCATTTTGATTATACAGGTAGTCCTTGACTTAACAATAGTTCACTTAGTGACCGTTACAACGGCACTGAAAAAAGTGACTTATGGCCGCTCTTCACACTTACAAACATTGTAGCATCCTTATGCTCACCTGATCCAAATTTGGATGCTTGACCACTGGTTCATCTTTGTGACGGTTGAGTGTCCCTGGGTCATGTGATCATCTTTTGCAACCTTTTGACACATAAAGTCAATGAGGGGTCCAGATTAACAATGATTCACTTAACAACTGTGGCAAGAATGGTCATAAAATTGGGTATAGTTTACTGAATAAATGTTTCACTTAGCAACAGAAATTGTGGTCGTAAATGGAGGGCTACCTGTAATCGGGCACAAAACAATTTGGAGAAGCCAATAATGCATAAACAGTGCAATCTGCTAATACACTTCTGCAGAAATATTCTTTAAAAAAAAAGACCACACGAGTTAAGTTTTGAATCTTAAAACAGTTCCAAGAATATGTATGGATGAACTTGGTATCTTAAACACGAATGTTTATGTTTTCTGGCCTGATCATTCCCAAACCCTGAGTTGCTTTATTTGAGAAAATACGACTAACAATCTTCACTTATTGAGGGAATAGTTTTTTGTTTTTTGTTTATTAATATCAGCTTTAATGCTGTTTTTACATTTGAGAAATCAGTGCAGATCACTTTGGAAGGAAGCTATAACCTAAAAAAAAAAAAGTGATTAACCAGTTGTAAAGAACTCCAGTAATCCCAGCACTGTTATACTATTTGGGTCAGATATCAAGTTACCAACACTGTCAGATCATTTATACTCAATTGTGCTGTTAACTTTATTATCAGTCGGATCAATATTACACTGCTGGGACATTCTTCTTCTGTATATCTGAAGAGAATTATTTTCCCAGCTATATTGTAATCAGATTATTTATTTTCAAAGGTCCGCTACTTTCTTTAGGTTCCATGCCAAATTAAATCCAATTCCTTTTAAATGTGAGGTGGGAGAATTAGCAACTCCATTCATTTTCAGAATGTTCATACTTAACCTCTGATGGTATTCTCAGCTTGGCTGAATAAAATTAACCGAGGGATGAGTTTAAGTAGAACCAATAAAGCTTTATGTACAAATCAAAACACAGTGTTTATTTAAATAACTGAATCACAACGTACCCTTTGTAATTTCGGCATACAAAAGGACATTCGGCATACAATATGTTCTATTCTAAGGTAATAATTTTTTTCTTTGGGACAGCATCTAAGGTTTAGTGCTTGTATATATGTTTACACACACACACACACACAGAGTTCCTTTTCAGAAACATAACTCAGCAAAATGGCACATCTTTTATACAGAAATATAATCATTCCTTTTGCTTTTCCTTTAAGGCGATGATTATAAGTTTCATAGATGTCTATCAGTTTGCATGCTCCAGAGTCTCCGCATTAGAACGAGAAATAACATCCCATCGGCATCATATTGCAACTCTGAAATCAGAACTCCAAACAGCTTGTCTTCGTGAAAATGAAAGTTTACACTCAGTAAGTTTCTAATTTCTGTTTTTTCCACACAATTGTTTTTTTAATTTATGTTGACACATTATTTTCTGGAAGCCTCCTTTTGCTTATATAACTGGGTCAGAAAAAGGTTTGTTACTGGGTCACAGCATATTTTCTGATTAAAGAACACATGATTAATTTGGCATATTTTCTGCCCTGCACTATAAGAATATATCCAGTTTAAAAATAATTTCATGTCTGCGCAGTACTGCTCATTAGAAAAATTGGCCTCATACAAGTCTAAGAAATTACTTTTCAAGAATTTCAAGGAGAATCAATATTAAGGTGATAAGTCTAATACACATTTCTTTTCTCGTTTTCTAATACATGACCAAAATGAAGAAAATCTTCTATTAAACAAATGCAAGATGTTTTTTAATGTCCAGAAAAAATAGACCAATAATAATACGTATTGAAATAGATGTATATGAAAGAAAAATCTCAGATCCTAAATAGCAAATTAATCGTTGATCAAATCAAACTACACTGACCAAGAACCAATTCATATACAGGGTTATCTTCAGCAAGCCAATCTTTTGTCAAAGTGATAAAATGTGTGTTGTGATGTCACAGCATAATGTTCTGTTTCTTAGTACTTAGTACCACCCCGACATTTTCATATAGACAATAAGTGAGCACATAACTTCAATCCAGGGTTTTAAATCAGGTTCACTGGGCTTTTTCTACTGAAGTAAAGCAACTTTGGATGGGTGAGGTTGGGGGGGGGGGTAATAGATGAGGATACATGAGGAATCTAAAGTTCTTCACTTTTAGGGATTCCAAGTTGGTGGTATATTTTTAACATCCCTTTTACATTTTCAAACCTTATATGTCTTCTGCATGCCATATTAACAACCTTGCTACCAAGCACAAGAAATCAGGAATCAAGGTAGTTAAGATGAATCATTGCATCCTAACCCTCTCGATAAGAATCTGAACTACTAATGGTCAAAGCGAATTGGTGGTAGATAAGGTGGGCTGGAATTAGATCTCCTATGGGCACAAAGGGATTAAAGACTAATAACATCCCTCAGGCTCAGCCGGTCATCTCCTACACCTGTAAATATTGAGCTAAATCTACTTAAAGTTGTGTGTTTAAATACAGTTAGAATCTTTTTACTCCATGAGAAAAAATATCATTTCTCCCCCTCATCTTATTTTTTCTTTGCGATATAATAATCTTGAAAAAATGTCAAATAATAGAGACTTCAGTACAAGACAAGAAAATAACACGAGAAATCACCTTAGACAAACCCTTCCTAGTTTCACATGAGGATAAGTTGATGCGTATGTGGGAAATACATTGAAACTTGCAGGATTCTCATAGCTGTGGCAATAAGAATAATCCTGTCCTATATAAAATGGTTTCTTAATCTGTTCTACTTGGGTTAATACCTTGACTTCTCTCTCCAGCCATTGTAATTTTTTACCCACGTACAGTCTCTCTTTTGTATTTATTTCTCCTTTCTTCATTGAAGAGTTTGGTTCTAGGGTTTTGTTTTTATTGTTGTTGTTTGAAGTGATTAACTTTTGATAACTTTCTAATGATGTCAGATTAATGGAATATTTTAAGCATGTTTTTCAATAGTTGTAATTGTTGAATGAAGATATTTGATTGAAAAATTCTATGACCCATCCCTGCTTGATATAGAAATTTTTTAAAAAATCAACCTGTAATCAGCTAAGTTGAACTATGATCTTCAAGCTACCAGCTCTACGTGTAACTTCAGATGACTTAATTTCTATTGCATGAAAGTCAGCTACAGTGCCAATTTAAAACTTCTGACTCTAACTACAGAATCATAACTTTGTAAACTATTATGTGATGTTGACATACTGCAATGCATTTTAATTGAAATTGCTTTTCTGACTGTTATAACGTGGCAAGTTTGAGGTTAATCTACAAATGAAAGCAAAAGTTTTTTAAAGTTCTCATAGTTAATAATTCAGTAAATATAACTAATCAATCTCATCAAATAAACTGTGCCAATTCACTATCCACCATTTTCGACTTTCCATTCCAACACTCCAGTGCTATGCTTATATTCATTTTTCCAGAAACAACTCACTATTGAACTTATGTCTGTATAAGTTTATTACTGTTTGTCCATTCCTTCTGTATCTGCTTTTCGGCTGCTTTAATAATGTGCAAGCCAATCTCTCAGTAAGCTTCTTCTGTGCTCTTTTGTCTTGTCACTTAGTTTCTCCAATTGCCTGTAGGGACAGAAAGTTGAAACAGAACCAACCATGTGCTCACTTTTAATTTGAATGGGAGAAGAAACCATTGGAGTTAGAATGGTTTAAGAGGAAAGGAGAAAGCTTATATTATCTTGTGGTGCATCATTTTCTTGAGGAACAAAAGGCAAGGCTAAGATTACTACTCTTTTCAACAACCAATCAAGCAAAGTCAAAACTTTCTGGATGAATACGTTCTCTCACACCTTGGGAATAATCACCTTAAATTTTCTTCTCTTTCAAATGCACTAATGTATTTTTTATTGTCTCAATGGGGAGAACTGTCCTTTTGTGTCCTCCACTCTTCAACCTACACACTGCTAACTCCAAAACTGGAGGGTTTACCTATGTTCAGTTTATTTTTTTGTTTAGTTAGGCTGGAGTACAGGCTCAGGCATCCCTAAGCAGATATTTATATGTAGCTCAAGAATGAAGGAGCCATCATAAATGTATATAAAAAATAGGAGCAACTACAAGAAGAAAGGTGCATGCAAAGAATATTCAGTACACCTGACTTTTGTTTTCCATTTCCTTGTGTCTAAGACTTTTGCATGCCACAACATCCAGGCTTGTTTTCTTCATTGCTGTGTGACTTTGATTTTCTCCTGTGCTTTAAATGGCTCCTTGGCTTGCGACAGGTGCAAAGGACTAAAACATGAGGAGGAAGAACTGAAGATCTGCTTAAGAGAGGTCCAGCTATAGACAAACTATGAGTTAGTATAGTACTAGTCTCTGTCTGGGCAGAGCAGCTTTGATGGCCCTGCCTTTCCTGCCCATAGTCTCTTCTGCTTTCAAGCCTAATGTGGAACATTTTTTATCTTTTCTAGTCAAAATTGAAATCCTACTGTACATCGTAATTTGAGCTTCCAGATGTAAAACAGGTGAGTTGATGCAGGAGTTATTTATCTGTTTGTTCCCCATCTGTTTAAATCTTAGAATCATGGTTTTATAACTTTACGTTGCTCTCCAGGATACAAGATCGTTTTGAGGTAGAACAATGATCCTAACCGCCAATGTCCTGAATGTAGACTGAGTGAAGTATACAAACATCCTCAGTTTATGTTTCCAGATTTTGCTTTGTTGTCTGCTGTGGGTTCCACTTATTTAAATGGCATGGTTTCATTTAATTGATCATAGCTTAAGACATGATAACCATGTTTGGACAGACCACTAGGACACACTTTTGACATACTTGTAGTTACTGATTCTGGCTTTTGTTAAGAATAACAAGACAAGAGTTTTCAATTGAGGCTATCTGGCATTATCAGTTAGGTCCACTAAGAGGAGGATTGCTTGCTTGATTATGTGCCATCAAATTGTTGCCAGGTTTTAGTGACAACTATAGATAGATTTTCTCTACCGTGATCTAGTCCCATCCTGCTCTTTCAGTCTTCCAATAATGCACTCATTGCCACTGTAACTAAGTCCATGAACCCTGCTGCTGGCCATTCTCTTCTTTATCAGTTTTAGAGACTTCTCCAGAGAACTACGTCTTTGCACAATGTGTCCAAAGTAGGATAATTTGAGTCTGCTTATTTGTGCCTCCAGTGAGAAGTCTGGGTTGGTTTGTTCATTTGTTTTCTTGGCTGTCAGTGTTGTTGTCAGAAATCTTCTCCAATACCAAAATCCAAAAGCATCAATACTATTCCTATCCTGTTTCTTCAAAGTTTAGAAAGGAGGAGCCGGGGTAGTATTTTAACATCTTACCATTTTAACATCTTACCATTTTAACATCTTACCATTTTAACATCTTACCATTTTGTGCAAATGCAGCAAATGCAAAACCATTATTTTGATAGCAGGAGGCAAGTTAGGGTGCCATCATAAATGTGAACCAGGAGAAATAACATGCAATGTAGGTACACAGTTTAGGATCAGGATTAGGATCTTAATCTAATTCAGTCAAATTAAATCCAACCCTTTAAGTTTTTAAAAAAGTGAATTCACCTTGCTGAATTCACATATTTATTATAACTTCAGTGCAGTGGTGAAATTCATTTTCTCCACCAGTTCTTGGTGGGCATGGCAGGGGAAGGATACTGCAAAATCTTGGTGGGCATGGCAGGTAGGCAAGGCAGGGGGAGGATACTGCAAAATCTCCATTCTCACCCCACTCCAGGGGAAGGATACTGCAAAATCTCCATTCTCACCCCACTCTGGGGCCAGCCAGAGATGGTATTTGGCGGTAATTCTCCGAACTACTCAAAAATTCCGCTACCGGTTCTCCAGAACTGTCAGAACCTGCTGAATTTCACCCCTGCTTCAGTGGGTTACTCCTTTGATTCGGGTTTTCTTGGTACTTTCAGTATTTATCAAGGGAGTTGATTTTCTTTGGTGGACAGTACTTTGAATAAAGTTGAAAGAATGAAAAGAAAAGAAAAAAGAAAGAACGAAATTGTTTGGATCTTAGCTTCTGGGGAAGATGTATGGCAAACTAGATGTCTTTGAAAGAGTGGGGATAGCATTGCAGTGCACATCAGCCCCCAGGCAACAACTTTTTGCCTCTCTGGAGAAGGAAGAAACCATGAGATCTCCCACTTGCATGCTGGGCAGCTGTTCCTCATGAGGAGATAGCAGTTGCAAGTTGAGGGATTTGAATCAATCTCACAGCCATAATACAACCTATATGGGCATAAGGTTCCCATGAGCCTCATTTTTAACTACTTTTGAATGTAACTAATTTACAGCTAAGTAGAGATTTTCGGAGCAGCAGGACAAAAAAATTCCTCTTAGTCAGTTATTATTTTTCTGGTTTATAAAGGATTATAAAGGAATGAAGAAAAAAAAAGGTTTAAACACTTAAAATCTTTTGGCAAAAAGCTTATTGAAGAGAAAATATTAGAAAGTCTAAAATAAAGCAGATAATTCTTTTGAAATATTTTTTTTCATGAAAACATTTTTGAACCAACTGAAATTAAGCTAGACAAAAGAACCAGACGTTTGTGGGAAGGTTTTTTTGGTTTACTATTAAAGACTACAAACAATGGTGGAGTTTGCATAGCAAAAGATAAAAGTAACATTAGCCAGATTGTGATGGGGACTAACCATGGAATATTGAGACAAAAGTATTAAGGGCATGTAAAGATAAAAGAGCGGGGGAAAGGAGGGAAAGCTTGCCTTTTCTTTTTTCCTTATTTGAGACAATTTTGGGGTGGGAGGATTATAATACAATGGCAACCACCAGAAAAGCGCCAAGGATGGAGTGGAGTGGAGGATCTCTAGAACAACTTGCAGAGAGAGAAACTTCATGTTTGAGCAACAGGGCAATAAGATGGCTGAATCATGAAAGCTTTTGGGGAAATAAGAATGAAAGACTTCTAAAGATGAAAGAGGAGATGAAAGAAGTTAAGAAGATGAAAAGCCCCATAAAACAGGATTTTGGACATCTAAAACAAATGAATGACAAATAAAATTTTGGAGAGTAAGACTGGTGACTTGAGTGAGTTGTTCTAATGTGAACTGTGCTGAATTGTGATCTTTTGACCTTCTGTAGCCATATTATCTTTCTAAGTTCTTTATCTCCCAGAAGTACTGAAAAATCCTAATGCAACAGATCATTGATTTGGATCCTAACCTTAGACTCCTTGCTTACCTTTAAGGGAAAGTTTGGGCTTGGTGGCGTCTGTTTTGATGTAGAGGACGTATATTCAAGATCTACTGTCAATTATGGAAGCTGAGTGCCACTGGACTATACTTTTATCTCTCAGCCCAATATATTTTTCAGAATTATTAAGAAAAAAAAAAGGTGAAAGGCAGGAGCGCTGAATATATGTATTTATTTTTATTAAATTTGTTTGCCACCCATATCTCCACAAGGCAACATTGCCTTGAACTCCAGGAGAAAATACAGAATATACTCTCCCCTTCAACCATATTTGGGTAAATAGAATACTCAGTTTTGATTGGAGCGGCAATATAAGCCCAGTAAATAAATACATAAATAAAACGACAAGGCATACATTGATAGGAATTACCCCTCTAGTTCTGTTTTGCTTACCTCTTCATGTGCTTTCAAGTAAGCGATTGACTGCTACTCAACTGAAGTTATGAATAGTGCCAGTACTGTGAAGGGGAGGTTCAGAGTCTTGTAAAACTGAATGGACAGATGGGCTTTCAAATGCAGTAGAAATGTCCACTATTATCTTAAAAAAGACATTCTATGAATCTAAGGTATCCTGGATGTCCATTTTAATAGCCGAGCATCATTAGCTTTTCTTAAGTTCAGTTCAGAGAATTGCTGTTAGATTCAGAAAGCTTTTGTAGCACTACAGTTGAATGCAAAATTATGTTTCGGTGAAGTGAACAGAACTTGACACAATCTTTTCATGGTAGAATAAATTCATAAATAAACACAATATCTTTCTGCAAATTTGAATGCATAGTTACAATATATGCAATTGTTTAGAAATTCTGAATAATAATAAAAAAGAGTGGATAGAAAAGGTGCAGAAATGTTTGACCGCAGTAGCTAAATATTTGCATATAATCATCTTATCCTAGAAATAAGAAGCAGTAAACTTTCCGGATGAAATTAGATATTGGCTATCTGCATAATAAGGTTACTTTATCTAGAGAAGATTCACTTGTCATGCCTTAAGTGTTGTTCTCTTGAGGATAAATGTAATTCATTCAGAGCTCAAAAAACACCCTGATCCTAATCCTCATTCTTTATAAAGTCTTGCTTCCTCTTTGTTTTACTCCTGCTATTGACACGAGATAATGGGCTTTATTGTAAATTCAGGGCAATTTTATAAATATCTGTTTATAAAGAGAATAAGCAAAATATTGAAACCTTTAAGCAATTAGAAGGAGCCCACCTGGCTGTAGAACCAGGCAAGTATATTGGGAGAATTTCCCAGTAGTTACTCAGTCCTTTGGAATTTAGATTGTATCAGAAAAGGGGAAATAGAAGAATTGGGGAAATGGTTTAGAGAGAGTGAGAGAACCTGAAGAGATGGAGGAATCACATGAATCCACAGAGATGGAAATTTGCTAAGGTCAGGAGGACATATGGCTTCAAATGAAGGCGGGAGAAAGAATAATGATCCCCAAGGGAGGCTGCAAGTGAGATAACAGCTGGAGAAAGAGTTGGACTGTCATCTTCCACAGAAAATGCCAAGAGTTGTTGTTTTTGGATGAACATATTCACTGATGCTGTTATCCAATGTACGTTTCTGTCATGAATGCATTTATGTGGTTTTGTGGGTGATACTTCATTTGTTTCTGTGATAGGTCTTTGTGTTGAAATACCGCATGTTAAGCAAGGAGTGGGGTAGAAATGACATGAGTCAGTAAACTTTTAGATAGACAGTGTAGAATTGCCTGATAATATTTTCATCTTTGGAAATAAGTCCAAAAAATAACATCTGTGGGTCTTTCCAGATCATTGTAAGTAGAGCGAACACAGTTCTTACTCATCTGTTGAAGGGGTCCTGACGTATGTCTTCCAGACAGTTGTGATTGTGAGACACTGTATTTTCCCAGCATTCAAATGTAGAAGTTCCTTCCTGGAAATGTTGTTTTCAACTATGTCGTGCATGTAGTGTGATTTTTTTCTGGCAAAGGGTCTAAAATTTGCAGCAAAGTAGGTGAACAGTGCAGAAGTCATTAGTTAGATTAGCAACAAGTAAAATCAGAATCTACAAAGCAAAGTTTAGTCCAAAATATAAAGACAAGTAAAGGACCTAGGCAAATGCAGGTAATAAGATTATTCAGTCAAAAACACCTAGGAGGAAATTGAGGGTGTGTAAAGCAAGCCCACCTTCCAGTTCTTAAGCTTCTTGAAAGAAGCTACTGTTCAAAAGAATGGCTCTATTTCTGAATAAGAAAGGACAAGGTTTTGAATACAGAAAGTTTTAAATGGATTACGAGCTCAGAAAATGTCGGCATATTGGATTTTGAATATTATGCCTTTGACAATACTTTTAAGGAATAAATACATTTTTGTGGGAAAGAAAAACTGTTTTTGATATTGGAAATATAACAAGGTATAACTTACGGCGTTCGGAGACATTTTTGAGGAATAGTATTGGGACTTTGAATCAATAATGTCAGTTCTGTTGGGTTTTCTTGGGAACTATCTATTCCCAGAAGAAAATGTTACAGAAAAAGATATGCGTGTCCAAAAGAACACAAATAAGAACTTGCTACTAGATGGGGAAAAAAATGGATGAGGTTTTAAAAATTAAGAAGAAATAAAAATGATAAATCGAGATAACAGTTGGAATAATTTATTTTTGTTGGTCTAACAAGAGAGGCTCTTTAATGTATTGAAGAAATACAAAACAAGGATCAACAATCATCTAACTGGATTAAAAAACAAGATTATTCTATGTAAAAGGAGGGGACACAAGGTCAGTTTATTTGATCAGAGTTGAAATGGGACATGTTATTTTGGGTGGTTATATGGGGACTTGCTGGCCTCTGGACTGGAAAAATGTTGTATATTGGATTTGCTAACAATTAACATTGAGTTAAAACATTTTCTCAAACAATTACGCTATGTATTCTAATCTGATAACATTTAAATTGGCTTTTCTATCTAATTGTCTTTCCACTTCAAGTAGGAAATATTTATGATCTTTAAAGGGGAAATCTCCCCTCTTTAATGTTATTGTCTGGACTTTTGACTGACACCTGCATTAGAGAGTATGTTATTTATTGGGTCTATGTATAGTTATGAGACAAGTTAAGAGCTTTGTATCTATAATTGAGAGGAGGAAGAGATAATGAAATTGTTTATACTTGCCATGATGAGGGTGGGGAATTGCTTTCTTAGAGATTTTTTTCCTTTTTTCTTCTTTGCTTTTTTGCACCTTTTTATTTTCTTTTTTAGTTATTTTTTTAGTTTGTACTTTTTTACTACTGTAATTAAACTTTTAATAAAAATATTTTTAAACATGAATTGTTCCAATTTTACTCCTTTTAGCTGTATGACCACTAAAAAGTCATCAGTCTAATCAGTCTAAATAAATAATGACTAATAAGTCATTGTTTTCCCACACTGACTAGTCCCAGATCGCTGGGTTGTATCCCATTGAGATGGCTTCCACTTCATGATCAACAGAAATGATGTCACTTGCATTCAGGAACTCATCGATGAATTGTCCTTAGTCAAATTCACACATCTGTTTGCAAAAACTTTTCTCATGATGGCATCTACTGCAAAGTTGAATAGCAGCAGGGAGAAGGCACATCTTTGGCATTCCCAGATTTCAAATGTTTTTTGATAGTTCACCTTTGATGTGACCCCTGCTGATTGACCCATCACAAGTGTGATGTAGGAACCACATGCCTTTACTTGGTATTCTGTAGTGGCAAGTGTTTTCCAAAGAGTGGATTAGAGACAACTGCAAAATGAATGAATATTATGACTCACTCATGTCCTTGAATTCATTCTTCCATAATTTGTGTAGTATAAATATCTGGTCACACCAATCCTGGATTGGGTGAAATCCAGCCATGGTTCATGGACCATGTTCTCTTCACTTTTGTGTTGAGGGTTGGAACATTTGTATGAATATTTTACTGACTATGGAAAATAGACTTAACAGTAATATGTGCAAACATCCCACAAGTATTGCTAAGATTATCATTGATGCTATATGTACATCCTCCAAGATGCTACAACATGGTGTATAGTGCTTGGTATTCTTGGTCTACAGCTTCTTATACTTCTGAAGCAATATCCTATACTGTCTTCATTTCAATTTTATCTGAAACAGATAACAGTTGATGGCATGATGGAGTTGTCTGTTTTGGATTCATCAACTAACTTTGCATCTCTTTCTTTGGTATTCATGTCCAAACCTTCATAGAATATCCAGATCTGGATGAATTTATAATACATAGGACAAGAGACTAGTTGCTTTCGCTTACTGTTGTAGAAAAATAATCTGCAGCTCTGCAGAGTATTTTCTGGTTCTGCAACTATTTTGAAGCAGTTGGATAGGGCCACTTGAGTTGTTGCTTAAAGACAAGATTAGTCAGTCAAGACCATTCTGTACGGTGTGAGAGTTCTGTAATTAAATGCTTCACATATGATTGTATAGATATGTTCTGTGCATGTAAATCTAAATTTTCTCCAGGTACTAAAAAACCCACAACAATTTAATAGATGATGGCTTTATTCATAAAGATAGGGATTTATATAATGACTAGAAATAGCCACCGGCTCCATGCTTAAAAGTACACTCCGTATTTAATATTCAAACAGTACCTTCCTATGTTTATCACCAAACTAATTATTCTAATCAAAAATTATATAATCCTGTAATTTAAAACAATTGGGATACACATTAGTTCCAATTGATTTAGATTCAGAGAAATATTAGAAGTATTCCTTAAGGAAAAAATTATTATTATTTTCTTCTTCTTCCTCTTCTTCTTCTTCTTCTTCTTCTTCTTCTTCTTCTTCTTCTTCTTCTTCTTCTTCTTCTTCTTCTTCTTCTTCTTCTTCTTCTTCTTCTTCTTCTTCTTCCTCCTCCTCCTCCTCCGCCTCCACCTCCTCCTCTTCCTCTTTTCAACCTGATAGCCTCCAATTACATACTTTATGGTTAGAGATAATAGTCTCACCTTCTATTAGAGATAATAGTCTCATCTTCTTCATCTGGAAGCAAGAAACTAAGTAGAAAGTGCATCCTTCTTGTGGAAGAATTTTCCTGACATAATATGAATTGCTATAAAATGTTGTCACAAATGATAGAACAGTTAATTGCAAAAACCTGCTATGTAGTAAAATTTTCTACAGCAATGGTGACCAGGAGGATCTGCACCAAATCAAAAAGTTGGACAAAGAAAGGCGTATGGTGCAAATATACCTTAGATAAATGTTGTATGCCTGCATCATACTTCTTAATCTCTCAATATATCATATGTAATTGTTAAAATGCCACAATAGGGCTACCACTTCGACAGTTGAAAAAACAAAGTAGTATAATCAGATAAGATATCTGCATCCTTGGTTTGTATACACAATATTTCCTTTTCTATAGAAAACATTTTAAAAAGCAGAATATGCTAAGCATGTGAACTTTTACCTTGTCAAGCTATTGGAAATTATAGTAATTTGATTTAAATGTTGCCTATAAGGCAAAAAGAAAGTTTAATGGAATCCATGTGCAATTAAAATGCAGAACTAAATGTAATCAGACCACAATGACTGTGGCCTTCCTACTGATAGCCTTATTATGGCCTCAGAGGTTGAAAGTTTATATTAAAGTTACTAAATCCACTTGAAAGAGATGATAATTCAGTGGTTGTTTAATTCAAACAACATATTTTAAGCATTAGAAGCGGTAACCAGTTTCTAAATTTTGAAAATCTCACAGTTATTTTCTTTAACAGATAGTAAGATGCATGTTTTTCTTACCTTGTGACAATTGAAGGGCAAGACTCATTGCTCTCTTGAAAAAACATTTAAGGAAGATGGGTCTATCGGTAGGAATGCTTTCAGGGCCTATTAAATCATTGTCTGAATCTCTGCATATATGTATAAAAATACGAATGATTCAGAATTCATATTAGAAGACTCTTGTCATAGATAGGACTTTGTGCACCAAATGACATAATGCATCTTTTTCAAATTATCGTTGCAATCATCATCATCAGCAGCATCATTATCGTCGTTGTCATCATTATCATCATCCTGAATTTAAAAGCAAGTAACTCCAAACTTATTTTCTCTGGACAGTTTTAAGAGTCAACATCCTGTGTTGGAGTTCTCTAATCATCACAGCACAATTTACAGTTGGAACACACAGAGAGCCAGTTCAGACCAGCTCATCTGTTGATTTTGGCAAAAGTCCTTATTCTCACTGCGTGCAGCTGCCTCTCGAGGGATGGGGACTCGGCCCAGAGCCGAAGGAGAGTGGGTCGTAGAGTTAATGAAGGCCGGAACGCATAAAGCTGCTTCTTTCCAACAGTTAAAGGCTCTTTTCCATTTTCCTTTGGGGGAGGTGCATTCCTCCCCCCCCCCACCCTGCACCTCTTGAAATGTATACACATAGAAATTAAATAAGGACTTCTTACAAGCCACTGTGCTCCGAGCGTAAAAAAATCAGTGTCTGGCTTCCAGAAACGGTACCATCAAAATGTGCTTCTGATTAGGTGGCTTAATTACAGCTGTGAAAACAATGTTGATTTAGGGCTCTAGATTCCAGAGCACGTCAGCTGTTACTAGCCAGCCTTGGACCGAAGCCACCCATTCTCTAACTTTGCACTGGAAAAGTTACACAATACCTTGAGTGTATATATATATAGTCATATATATAGTCAAGGTAGAAGAGTTACCCAAAGGAAGACACTTTTGTGGTTTTTTGGTGTGGGGTGGGAAGACTTGTGTGTGTGTGTGATTTTAAAATAAAGTTTTTGAACAGTTGCTCTGATGTGACATAATAATGTAATTTTAATTGATTTAACTGCTATTTAGTGGAAATCCAGTGTGGTGGTTTAATAGGATAATTTTATGACATCTAATTTTCCTGACAGTTTCATTGGCAGTTTCAGGAGATAAAATTGTCATGTTTGCACTATGGGAAAAATGGCTAGTTTCAAATCCAGCAAGTTTAACTTTCCTTTGCCTCAGCAGGGTAAGATACCTTTAATTTATTTTGTGGCAGAGTAGGCAGGATTAGGCCATTCATTTATATATTTTGATACACATACTTTATTCCAGTGGAAAAAATGAAATTACACTCAGTCCTTAACAATATTTTTAAACACTGTAGGTTACCCTTTAAAACCAGGCTTTCCCAGGCAACTTTTTCATCATCTAAAATCTCACCACAGGCAACTTGATGCAGGACAACTCGCCAGGGCCAACTCACCACAGGACAACTTATTGTGGGACAATTGAACAATTCTATTTAACTATTTAAAATGAATAAAAATTATTTTAATTTTTGCCATTCACATTTCATTCTGTCCCTCCTTTTGCATCCTTTCTTTAATTATTCTATTCTACCATTTATTTGATATTAGTGTAACTCTTGTCCTGCAGCGAGTTGGCCATGGCGAGTTGACCAGCAAGTGGACCATGGCAAATTGTCATAAAACCTATGGCAGGCATGCCACAGGTGGAACTGGGAGCCACTTGTCATGGCATGCGAGGCATTGCCCTGTCAGCTGGCCAGCACGCATGCACGCGCTGGCCAGCTAACTTCAGCTTTTTTTTGAGGCCGTTTTTTGCCCTCCGGAGGCTTCCCTGAAAAACCGGCCCTACGGGCAAACTGAAAGTATAGAAATGGATCTCCAGTTTGCTTGTATGACTGTTTTTCACCTGCTGGAGCCTTCAGGACACTTCCCTTAAGGCTCTGGAGGGCAAAGAACGGCCCTACGGACACACCGGAAGTCAATTCCGATTTGCTCAGGGCTGGTTTTTGCCCTCCGGAGCCGTCAGGGAAGCCTCCTGAAGGCCCCGGAAGGCTCCAGAGGTCGAAATCGGCCCTACGGACAAACCAGAAATCACCATTTCCAAACTTCTGGGTTCTCCGTAGGTCCGTTTTTCGCCCTCCAGATGCTTCAGAGAAGCTCCTGTGGCCTCCGGAGGGCGTCGGGGACGGGACGGGACAGGGGAGGCTGTTTTCGCCCTCCCCAGCCTCCTAGAAAGCCTCTGGAGCCTGGGAAGGGCAAAAAAACCGCAGCAAAAGTGGGTGGGGTGGGGTGTCACACGCATAGCATTATGGGTGTGGCACGCCGGCGCACGACCCCCCTGTGCTCCCCCTGCTTTTGGCACGGGAGCCAAAAAAGCTTCACCATCACTGTCATAGACCTTTGTCCAGGTTCTGAATTTTAATCATGTGACTCTGGAAATGCTGTAACGGTTATACATGAGAGGATCATTTTAAGTCACTTTTTTCAGTACCTTTGTAACTTTGAAGGGTCACTAAACAAATCATAAGTCAAGGACCATTGCAGCATCAATATGTGATTCTAGCCGATATCAAGTTTTCTGGAACCAGATCACCAGTTATCCTGCTAAGATTCTGCAGGAATCCTTAGCATTTTGTAGATTGGGCTGAATCGTCCAATGAAATGGGGCAGCTGGGGGAGGGGAGAGAAATACAAAAATACTGTTTGAAAGGAAAGTTATTTTCAGTCCACAGAGGTCTAACTTTAGTCAAGTCAACTTTTGAATATAAAAGGAACGATATATGGTACAATTAACAGGCGTGCAACAACAGTAACTTAATTTTCTGTTTTCATTCATGATACACTCTTTCCTCGATCTGCCTTCCTCCTGTTTGTTTCCAAGTGACAGTATCAGAACCATTGTTAGACAAAGTTTCAACAATACCACTTGAATTGCAGCAGGAAGAGTGGAAAGCTCACGGCTGCTGCCTTGAAAACTAGATCAGGATGCTTAACCTTGGGGAGAAAGGTTTTTTTTTTTTTTTTTACAAAGAATAGAACTCAGAATATAATTGAACAGGCTTCGCAGAAGAAAAGAACAATTCTATACAAAAGTAGATACATTTACTTCTTTCCAGAGTCGGGCACTTTTACTTAGGTATTTCCTCCTTCCTTTTGAAGAAACTATTTCAAGATAAAGAACATCCATTATTCAGTGCTAAACTGTGGGTTAAACACAAAAGGATGGCAGATTTGTTCTGAGGTTATGAATCAACTGAGACTTTTGGAAAGAGGTTTTAAAAAAAACTTATATTGAGTTTTTCTACTCAGGTGACACCTGAATCAAGGGAATACGAGGTGCCTATTCATGCTAATGCTACTTTGACTTTTCCTCCCCACCCATCCCTTACGCTTCAACAAAGCAGCTGCGTATAAAACCAAGCACGCCTCATATTTGTAAAAGTACTACTTTCTGAGATTCTTCAATAACAGTATGTAGATGTGTAAAGGCCACTTTACATCCCACAGCCCAAGAGAAAGCTTTGAATTTCACTATTCCTTGAGTGTACTGCTAATTGGCATGTTTTTGTATAAGGGAATAAATATACACAGGATCAATATTCAACTGTATCTCTTGGTGTATACATATCTGTGGCTGTACAAATGGCCTTTCATCCCAGTCTAGATCAGATAGAAATGTTGCAGATTGATCCAAATAATCAGAAGGGATTTCAACTGATTTCATTAAAGGTATCATCTCAGAATTGTTCTGGACTAGACTTTATGGTTAGATGCCAAATGTCAGCTCTGGTCACAAATGCCTCAACTTTGTTCTGGCTGGTACACCACCTTAAGCCATCTCCAGTACAGAGTCTGCCTCTGTTCAGTTGGTACCACTTTGACTGAAACTATTTTAATATGCCAGAGATTGGTCTGCCCTTGGAGATTTCAACATGAGGAATGTCTCAGCTTGAATTTAGAGTGGAGCAAAGTGCTGAAATCCATGAGCAGAGAGGTTTCACTAAAACACACAGTGGTTTTAAACTAGTAATCTAAGCATAGAATATCCTTAGGGGGAGAGCCTTCTCTGTGGGAGCGCCTTCCCTCTGGAATGAGCTGCCCCCGGAGCTTCGCATAATCCCTAACCTCTGGTCCTTCCGACACGCCCTAAAAAGTTGGCTTTTCCAGCAAGCCGGCCTGGCCTGTTAATTTTAACTTATTTTAAATGTATTGTCTTTTAAATTTGGCTGTTTTTTTGGATATGTATATAATTTTTTTAACTTTAGGATGTGTTTTTTTTTAATGTTGTACGCCGCCCTGAGTCCTTTTGGAGAAGGGTGGCATATAAATCCAAATAAACAAAAACAGAAACAGAATAAAGTGGCCTCTAGTTGAGATGGGTAGCACACTTGGCAATCTATCAGACAACGCCAGTTAAGAGGACCAGGCAGCAACAAGAGAGAATCAAGAAGGTTGATCCCCAGAAGAGACAAATCTAAGATTTGGGATCTCTGTCTCTTGGTCTGTCAGACATTTAGATTGAATTTGGCATTTTTATCCATCTTTCAAGTCCTTTTCAAGGACCTGGGCTAGGCAGATGTTGTTGTTTGAAGGTATTAAAAATATCATTGCAGGATGTAAGCTTTCCAAGTTAAGCTGCCTTTTGCAATTGACTGAGAGTGATTTTGTCAATGCTAATAATGTTTAAGGGTTGCTCCAGATTTTTTTTGGGGGGAGGGGTTGCACCCAAAGCACCTATTACAGTTGGTATTATCTTCTCTCCCTTTTGCCACAGTCATTTTACTTCTATTTGTCAGTGATGTTCAGTATCCAAAATGTTTTGTCTTTCATATCAACAATTGTTAAGTCCAGGTGTTTTGTGGCAGATGCTTGACTGTTTGAATTCTAAAACCCCAGAGCACTTTGGTTTCTTCATTTTATATTTCTTGGTCTCTTTTGTCATCCCACCAGTTCTTGCTTACAGGCAAGTGGTATTTCTTGCAGATATTCCTATGTGCCATTATTGCTAGTTGGCCTGGTTGTTGTTTGTGGTCCGTTTGTGTGATCTTTTTGAAGCAGCTAACAGGTGGTCCACTGTTTCTTCAGATTCTTTACAGAGGCAGTGTTTGCTTTCTATTGCTGTCTTCTCAATTCTGACCTTGTATGCATTTGTTTTTAAAGGCTTGGTCTTGTGCTGACAGAATTAGTCCCCCTGTGTCTTTCTTCAACTTGTGAGCTCTTAGACAGTGCCAGGACTTTTGCTGTAATTTTGAACAACATTAAGCAACTGGTTATTAAGTGATGACTATCAATGTTTGTAGCAATCTACTTCATCCAGGCTCTTGATGTTATTTCCATAGAGCATCTTGATTTCAATTTTTACTATGTTCCCCCTGTTGTTGGTAAGGGTGGTCCATTTGTCCAGTCAAACTCCATGGCAGTGTCTTGGCTGCATAATACTAAGCAGGTGTGGCCATGGCTACATGTCAAAAACATCTGCCAAACACATTGCTTGGCTCTAGTTCTATCCTATCTCCTTTACATGGGTGATCTGAACCTAAAGTCCATTCTGTACATGCAGGCATAACATAGTATTGTAAATAAGTTTCCACACAGCTCTTTCGTATATAAAATGTTTTGAGCTGGGATTCCCCCATATGTGGGGACGAGTAGGATATGTGGAGTAGATCATAGACATGCTCACAAAATGGTTAGTGTATCCACTCACAAAATACTTAGATACTAGAAGGCAAACTAAGGACTGTCTCTTGCAGTCATTCGCCTTTAGTTACTTTGTAAGAATTTTTCAAGGGCTTATGGGAGATAATTGGAGCTTCAGGGCATGCTTTGGCTTTATAACATGCTAACTTTTCATTCAGTTTTTAATTGAAAAGAGCTTTAAAATCCGAAACTAGGTGAGGCAAGAAAGTTGGCAGGAGCCAAGCAATGTGTTGTGGAAACATCGCCACTCCCAGGCGTTATGCTGAGGACCCAGGACTAGATGCTGGCCTGAGACCTAGAAGGCATGAGGCCAGAGTTCCTCTCAGCCAGTCACATTTCTCAACCTGTCATACCACCCAAGATGGTTGTGAAGTTCAAGTTACAGGCACACAAAGAGTCATGTAAGCCTCTTGTAGCTCCATAAAAGAAAAGTATATTATAACCGTAATAAATTCAATGTAAATATAAATCAATAAAATGTGTTTCCTGGAACTCTATCTGTTTTTTTATTTTATAAAAGTTCTCCCCTCATGAATATTCTGAAGAGATTGTACATTTGTACCAAAGGACAACAGTCCATTAATTCCTTTTTAAAACATAAATTATACTTAGCAAGCTTTTGGAAAGTAGGAAATATTGATTTCTACTTGTTTAGGAGAGTTTGTTTGATATGACAATTTCAGGGAGAAAAATACTCTTCTTGTCCTTAGAGAGTTGTCTGTAGTGACTGAGTGTACATATCGTTTTTCTTGGCTTATTAGTTCTTGTCGTATAGGTGCAAAATGAAAGTACCGGTAGAAGCTGTAACCTTAGCTCACCCATATTCAAGTTTAGAACCAATGAAGCTTGGTTTCTTGCTCAGTTAGCACATTTAAAGCTTGTATGCATATTAGACACAAACTGACATTGAGTCTAAAGTGTGACCTTTTTGCCTCTTGGCTATTCCTGTGTCAACAGTGATGAATCCTTTCCTCCCCATGCAATATTTTTTTTAAAAAAATTAATGTACTTTTCTGGCTGATTTCAGGTTTTATAAATGTGAAATGTGGAGGGTTTTCTGATGGTTTATTGTTTGGCTTGTTTGTTTGTTTATTTCCCTTTGGACCACTTATACCAGGAAAAAGCTGGATCAAGGTCAATACTGTTATACTTATCCAAAATGTAATATGTGTAAAATCTGAACCAGGCTAAAAGATGTTTGAATGCATCCAGCTTTACTTCCTGACAACATTCTAGTTCACACAGCTAGAAATTCCAGTTTTTTCCTTCTCCAATTATTTTAGATGAGATGTCTTATAGTTGAATAGTCCTTGTTTGGATCAGACCAGAGGTGATATTCAACAGGTTCTGACCAGTTCTGGAGAACTGGTAGCAGAAATTTTGAGTAGTTCAGAGAACCAGTAAATACCACCTCTCACTGGCCCAGCTCCCATCTATTCTCTGCCTCCCGAGTCCCAGCTGATTGGGAAGGAATGGGGATTTTGCAGTATCTTTCCTCTGGAGTTGGGTGGGAATGAAGATTTTACAGTATCCTTCCCATGCCTATCCTAGCCCTGCCGCGCCCACCAAGCCACGCCCACAGAACCGGTAATAAAAAAATCAGAATCCCACCACTGGATCAGACATATATAATAAAAAGTGGAGTGCTTGCTGTTTCTGTGACAGAATGTAGCATGATATCTGATTGATTGGAAAACAAGGCTAAATATTTTAATTTCTTTATCCAACAAAATGCAAGGCCCATTTCAAAAAAATGAGAATGGGTGAATGCCATAGTCAATTTAAACATTACATTCAGAACCTCAGAGGAATCGGGAAGATTATCTGAAATCCAAGAAAATTTATTCTGATTTCAGAATAAATCTCATATAGTCATCACATCAAAAAAAGGTTGTCTAAGTACCATAGCAGTTTATCCAAGATTCACCATAAGTGCTATTGTTTCTTTTCACCAGAGAAAACATTCCAATGGAGCACCCTCCCCATTTCTCCGGGTGGCAAAGTTCTGTTATGAAGTGTTAAAAATAGCTAATTTTAATAAAGAAACTAGATTTTTTTGGCTTGTGAACATAAATGATGACTTATAGATAGTACACAGCAGGGGTAGAAAAATGTTTTGATTATGTCTGCAATTCAGAACCCACTTATATAGTTCATTGAACTAGAATTAGAATTTTCTAAAGGAACTAAGCTGTAAGTTTAACCACTTTTGTGAGATAGATTAGCCATATACATTTGATAAATAATAGGTCTTCTTTTAAAAAAAAAACACTTTCAGAAGAACTGTGTGGCAAAGGGATATCTTCACTATATAAAGAAACATAGCTACACAGGAAGTTACATAGAGATGATGGGTGTGCATCCAAACTGATCAATTATGATAATTTGGATTGACTATAAGGTTCTTGCTCTTTCTTATCCCCCTCTCCAAACTCAGCAACTAAAATCTTTTTAAGATCTTACCCTGGTAAAACTTTTGGAAAGCATTGTTCATCTACAATCTGATGTGTATTACACTGCCCTAGGCATATATTCTTTTATAGCTTTCTTAATAAATGGCTCTGCTCTTCATGACATAAGATACACAATTATTTGCATGATTCTGCTTTTTCTTTTTTTAAAAATGTGTGTGTTGCGGAAAGCGGGAGAATTATCCAGGCAATCAAAAAAAAATGAAGTATCCTAATATCTGTTTAAGAGATGCCATTTGAATGAATGAATATTATATATTTCCTTTATGTTCCACATTTACTTTCTTCGATATGTATTTTAGAGAGGCCTATTCTTTTGACTTACAATGGCATGTATAATAACATTCATTATTTAAATACCTACTGATTTCTCTAGTGTAAGAAGATTGGAACAGAAACATATAAATTACATGTATCTTTTTTTAAAAAAAACTAAACTTAAACACTACTATGGGAAATAATTACTTTGAGCCTTCTTCCCATCCCCTTGTGTCTTTTTCTAATTTTCAGCAAAGTTTCCTGTAAGCTTTATTTTTAATAATCAAATTCTTTCTGATGGTTTAGAGTTCCTGCTTTGGTGTGTGTGTGAGAGAGAGAGAGGGGGGGGGAGAGGGAGAGCTTCCTTTACAAGGAAACTCGAACAATGTGCTTTGATGCTACCCTGCTTTGCTTGCCCACTTTAGTCGGCATCACTGTCATGTTGCTTCTGAGCAAACTGGCAAAAAAAAAAAAGGAAGATAGTTAAACATCTCGCCGTTTATGAACAGGGAGAGGGCAAGCAGGCACCGTTGCACCTTGACCACCTATTATGAAGCTCTTTGCTGCAATGTCAAGTGAAAGCAAGTTAATTGGGTGAAGCTGTAGAGCATGTTAGGGGCATAGTAAGGGGGTGCTATCTGACAGCTGAGTGTCAGCAAGAGCTATTCAACTGTGGCTGAGAGACAGAGACCTGTCACAAAGTTCACGCATGCTGCAGCCCAGTTAGGGAGTTGAAATGTGGTTCGGTCTCACTTTCTCCCTCATTGCATTCCAGCACCTTAAGATTTCACACTGGATGTGTCAACCCTTGTTCTCTAAGCTGTTTTTTCCTAACCCTTCTGAATTCAAATGATTGGACAAAAAGATGCTAATGTTTGGCAAAGTGAATGTAAATATCATCTTTCATTCTCGCTCCACACTCCCCCTTCCCTTCTTCCTTCCAAAGCGAGAATCTACATCGGGCTCCAAGGCTCTGACAAAAATTAGACCGCCGGAAGGGCACTAGATGGACACACATCACCGTAAAGGGTTCTGGAGCCTGGTGATTAAAGATCCTGATTACGATCTGGGCAGCAAAACTTTTGCCTCTTCAGATCTTTCACAAATGAATCTTCCACAAGTTGGCCACGCAATCTATTCATTCAAATACTCCTCAGCAATTGAAATGAAGGGAGCCATTTGAAAAACAAACTTGGAGAGTAAATTAACAGGAAGCTGTGACAAAGGACGTCTACTTTTAAAGAATTGGTTTGTATCACTCAGGTTCAACCAGCTCTAAACTTCCTAGGGCTGGTTGAACCCGAGTGATACAAACCAATTCTTTAAAAGTAGAGGAAGACAACATCCTGTCATCAGCATTCCAGTTGTAACTTTTAGAGCTACACTACGGTGAACTTGGTTAGTATTATTACTCTGTGAAACAACGAAATGCCTAGATCTTGAACAGATGCTTAACGAGAATGACATACTGCCACAGTGCCCAACCTGAACCAAAGCAAAACAAAGAAATATTCAAGATAAGGTACCAGCATTCTTAATCTGGTTCTTCTGGATGTCTTGAGATCCAACTCCTAAAATTGCCTTTGGATACAATGGTTGGAAATGTAGGCAGCAAATGCAAAGAAGCTTCTTAAGAATCAGTTAAAAACAAGTTTATTTTATTTTATTTTATTAAACAAATGTATGTGGCTGCCCAGCTCACACACTGATGACTCCAGGTGGCTTACAACCTTCCCTCTGTGTTCTTTTTCGTGCAATCTTTTTAAGAATCTTAGAAGTTCATTTACAATTATAAGGCAATCAACATAGGTTTGGCTGCCTTTTTTTTTTGTTAAAGGGGCTGGTCTACAGTATTTGCTCTATTATTATCCTTGGAGACTATTTATCAGTAAAAGCAATTGTCTCAGTAAAAGTAAAAACCCTCCCAGCATATTAACCCTTCAGATAGTGGTGGATGCTTCTCTACAACTAATATAAGTGCATTAAAAAGCAAAGGAAAACAAGGATACTGAAAAAAAATCATCCACTTTAATCCAGAGATGGATTTCTTTAGTTATTCCAATATAGGCAACAATTTTATTACACCCTCCACCAGTCCACTTCACTTTCTTAAAGAAAGTGAGGGCTAATAATGGCCGAGGTCACAGTAGCCCTGATCTCCATCCCATGGTTTTTAATTCTACCTGAGCAATTTAGGACAAGCAGCCTGACCATAGAACAGAAACTTAGCTACCTTCCCCTCTGCCCCCACACCATCCCCATCACCTCTACCAAATGTTGAAGCCTTTTCTATTTCTATTGACTAGCTGCCAATCATTATGTTTCATACTTTTGTTGAGCGTGGCTCCCCAAGGAAACCTGATTTTTTTTTTAACCTCTCCCCTTCTTTGGACTTTTGAGGTGGTTGGTTTGTTTTTTTGTACTCCCTCCTTGTCTTCCCTTTTTCGTTTCTTAAAAAAAAAAAGGCTGGTTTTTGAGGAGTAAAAAAATGTGAGCCCCAAAATGTCCTTTAACCCGGAGGATAAGCAAGGTTGATTTGACGAGATAATAGTGCCAGCAAACAGGCACATTTAGCTGACCTTTAGCTCCTACTATTTATTGATGTCATTTACTTAAGCAAGACATTTAGCTTCATTGCCATTCTGCAGCATCATTTAAAATAGAGCACGCATTTGTACAGAAGCTCTCATTCTTCGCTCGAAGTAAATGAAGACATCCCAATCTTTTTCTTTTATTGTTTTTTCTGATATTGTGCTGAAGTATTCAGCTAAATGTATAAAACTTGCTGATTTAAATAATAAATGTTCAAATGGTCTGTAGAGATTCTCAGTCATCCAGGTCATGGTTGTCCCGAAGGAGCTGAAGAAGCTTCTTGGATGAGAAGCGAAACGTCTTCAAAGAAAAAAACAAGAAAGTCCAGTTGCCTCCTGAGAAAGCACCTTTGGGACAAATGTGCGAATGCCTGACTTTGATGAGAGTAGCACAGCTAGGCACTGTTAGACTAAAATCCAGCTGTCCCGAAGACTGCGTGTTTCTATTTTGTCTACAAATTCTTTTTTTTAATCATTGCAGAACTGAAAGTCTGACTACTTTTAAAGTATCTCCTGGGGGTAACCTTTGAAATTGCTGCTATATAGGTGGGTCTTAAAGGTCCAACTTTCACCCAGATCCAAAATAACCTTGTGTAATATCAGGAAATCAAAAAACCAACATCAAAGAAAATTGCTGAACTATGTGGTAGATAGAGCCATTGATTTTCCCTTCTTCCCAGTAACAGTAATGGAAATGGGAAGGGGAAAAAAAGCTCTAAAAAATCTCCCAGAATTCACAGTAGCCGAATTCCAAATACGGCCTTATATCTAACTATTTATTTATTTATTTATTTAGTCCACCACAGCCATGGCATTTCAACAATGGTGCATTGTGACTGGTCTGTTTTAAATTCTCGTGTGTATATACAGTACTGTGCAAAAGTTGTAGGCAGGTGTGAAAAAAATGCTGTAAACAAAGAATGCTTTCAGAAATATAAAAAATGATTGTTTATTTTTGTCAATTTTCAAAATGCAAAGTGAGCAAATAAAAGAAAAATCTAAATCAAATCAATATTTGGTGTGACCACCCTTTGCCTTCAAAACAGCAGCAATTCTTCTTGCAGTTTTTGAAGGAACTCGGCTGGTAGGTTGTTCCAAACGTCTTGGAGAACTAACCACAGATCTTCTGTGGATGTAGGCTTTCTCACATCCTTCTGTCTCTTCATGTAATCCCAGACACACTCGATGATGTTGAGATCAGGGCTCTGTGGGGGCCATGCCATCACTTCCAGTACTTCTTGTTCTTCTTGACGCTGAAGATAGTTCTTAATGACTTTGGCTGTATGCTTGGGGTCGTTGTCCTGCGGCAGAATAATTTTGGGGCCAATCATACACTTCCCTGATGGTGCTGCATGACAGATAAGTATCTGCCTGTATTTCTCAGCATTGAGAACACCATTAATCCTGACCAAATCTCCAACTCCATTTGCAGAAATGCAGCCCCAAACGTTCAAGGAACCTCCACCATGCTTCACTGTTGCCTGTAGACACTCATTATTGTACCGCCCTCCAGCCCTTCGATGAACAAACTGCCTTCTGCTACAGCCAAATATTTCAAATTTTGACTCATCAGTCCAGAGCACCTGCTGCCATTTTTCTGCACCCCAGTTCCTATGTTTTCGTGCATACTTTAGTCGCTTGGCCTTGTTCCCACGTCGGAGGTATGGCTTTTTGGCTGCAATTCTTCCATGAAGACCACTTCCGGCCAGACTTCTCCAGACAGTAGATGGGTGTACCTGGATCCCACTGGTTTCTGCCAGTTCTGAGCTGATAGCACTGCTGGACATCTTCCAATTTCAAAGGGTAATAAGCTTGATGTGTCTTTCATCTGCTGCAGTAAGTTTCCTTGGCCGACCACTGTGTCTATGATCTTCAACGTTGCCCGTTTCTTTGTGCTTCTTCAAAAGAGCTTGAACAGCACATCTTGAAACCCCAGTCTGCTCTGAAATCTTTGTCTGGGAGAGACCTTGTTGATGCAGTATAACTACCTTGTGTCTTGTTGCTGTGCTCAATCTTGCCATGACATGAAACTGTCTTTCACAACCTGACCTTGGTAGCAGAGTTTGGCTGTTCCTCACCCAGTTTTAAGCTACACAGCTGTTTCTGTTTCAGTTCATAACTGGGTTTCAACCTACTGTGACATTGATGATCATTAGCACCTGTTTGGTATAATTGGTTGTTCATACACCTGACTATAATCCTGAAAAATCCCTGACTTTGTGCAAGTGTACCTATGAGAATTGATGCTGGTTTGAAGGCAAAGGGTGGTCACACCAAATATTGATTTGATTTAGATTTTTCTTTTGTTCGCTCACTTTGCATTTTGACAATTGACAAAGATAAAAGATCATTATTTATATGTCTGAAAGCATTCTTTGTTTACAGCATTTTTTCACGCCTGCCTAAAACTTTTGCACAGTACTGTGTTTGTCTGAGATTATATGTTTTAAAGCAGGGGTCCCCAACCCCTGGTCCCGAGACTGGTTCCGGTCCACTGCCCTTTGGGAACTAGGCCATGGAAGTGGCGGGCGTGTACGCAAAGCTTCATTTGCGCATGCGCAGGAGCAGTGACGTGCGGTGAGGTTTATGACTGGTGAGGCACTGACACAGTGCTGGGTTTCAAATATTTTTAGACTTGTGGACTTCAACTCCCAGAATTCCACATCCAGGCATGCTCAGTTCCAATTTAAAGCGACAGCATTTGTTTTTCTCCTTTGCTCCTTCTTTCTTTTTCTTTTTCTTCTCCTTCCCCTCCTTCCTCCCTCTCTCCCTTCCTCCCCCTCTCTCAAATACACACACACACACACACACACACACACACAAGTTGGATTGGACTATCTCTCCTACCCCTTCCCTCTCTCACTCACTCTCAAAACCCCCCCCACACACACAAAAGTTGGATTGGACTATCTCTCCTACCCCTTCCCTCTCTCACTCACTCTCAAGCAAACCCCCACACACAAAAGTTGGACTGGATATCTTTTCCAGTGGCTTGAAAGCAGCTCCTCTGCCATCCCCCCCCATTCCCCTGCTGCCTTTCCCAAAGACCTCCACCATTGCAAATGCAACCTGCTGTCTGGGTGGGAAATGCCTGTAACACAATAAAGCCCACCCACCACCTCCTGCTGGCAGGCTGGGTTGAGAGGAGAGGTAGAGAAGCCGGAGGGGAGCCGAGCTGAGCCTTCCAAAACAAAGAGGCTGGGGAGACTTCCGGTTCCGGCGGCTACGGCGACGGGCAAGCTTTTGCCCGCTCCCGCTCTCCCGGTGGGCTTCCCCCGTTCTGGGGGGGCACAGGACGCCCCGGAGAGGCGTCCTGCCGAGGGAGCGGCTCGCGGAGGGTCCTAGCATCGGCAGCGGCTGGTGGGGGCTCCTCCGCTTTGCTCTAGGCACCGGGGAGCAGTATCGGAGGGCGCGTGGGCGTCTCGCCCCATGCCGATCGGACAGCATACTTCTGAAGGAAGCAGCGGCGGTATGGTGAGAGGCTTCCTTTCTTCACTCCCTTGCTTTTTGAATTGATGGACTTTGTCAGTAATTTCAAAAGTTAAGCTTTCGGATTATTTTTGGAGGAGTGGCTGGAGGGAGGGGGATTTCCCCCCCCCCTTGGACAAGCGGCTTGAAAATTTTTTGCTCTCGCCTCCAGGGGAAGGAGGTGGGGGGAGAGCCAACTAATGATGCCTCACCCCAGTAAAAGTGCTTTTCATTGGACTTAGTTCCAGAACTTATTGATGATCTGAGAACTTTGTGAACTTTTAAAACTTTTTTTATGCCTCTGAGCCCAAAGCTGGCAGGGCAAGATGGCACACTTCCGTTGTCTTTATGAACTTTGAAACTTGACTCCACCTTCAAAAATCAGACTTCCGGTCTTTGTCTCCGTGTCACCCAGAGGAATCTCTTGTGGATTGTCATTTTTTGAACTCTTTGGAGAGAAAACTTTTCTCTATTGCTACACTGACTAAAGAGGTTCCCATCTGTCTGGACCATCTGCCTCCTGGCCTCATCTGCCTGCCCTACGTCTCCAGCTGTCCAGTCTCTACACTGACTGATCTCTTTGTTTCATAAACCATGTCTTCAAAAAGACCACCCCCTGGAAAACCTGGCTTTGCTGCTTCTGCACCGACATCTGCGACATCCAGCCCTGCTACACAGTCAAAGATTACAGAACTGATGCAACCCAAGAGTAAAGAGGTGGATTTGCAACAAATGCTTCAACAACTCATACAGGGTCAGGAAGAAATTAAGAAACAATTAAAAGAAATGAAGGAAGAAATTAAAGAGAATAAAGTCCAAATTTATAAGAACTCACAGAGACTGGACCTTGTAGAGGGTGGGGTGGCGGAGGCGAGGGGGGGGGTAGAGGCTTTACAGAGGGGAAACAAAGAACTTGATACTCAACAAATGAAAACAGAGTTTGAGAGAATGTCCTTTTATCTTAGATTTCAAAATGTCATAGAAGCAGATGGGGAAAATATAAGGGACATTATGACCAACATTCTAGCTGAATACATACATAAAGATAAGCAGCGGATGGAATGGGAGATAGATCTGGCTTATAGAGTGAATTCAGCATATGCCAGAACACACAATGTACCCAGGGAGGTTCATATTAAATTTCTTAGGAAAAGCACAAGAGATGAAATTCTGGGTGTACAAAGGGGGCAAACATTGACATACCATGACAGGGAGATAACCATCTTGAAGCAGATCCCCCAAAAAATTAGGGAGAAAAGGAAAAATTATTCGCAATTGGCGAATAAACTATACCAGAAGGGGGTGTGGTTTAGATGGTTGATGCCTGAAGGGATGCTGATATTCTGGGAGGAGACAAGAATCAGAATCAATACACCCATAGAGGCACAGGCCTTTATGGAAAAAAATAAAGTCCACCTAGAAAAAACAGAAGACTCTACAACGGTCATACAGGACACGGGAGGGGCCGGAGCTCTGCCAGCAGGGGGTGATGGGGCAACATCAAGAAAGCTCAGATCACAAAAATGAATAAGAAAACCACATTGTTATAAACAGACCGAAAGTAATAATGAAATTATACCTAGTTTATATATTATAATTGTATAAATTGATTGAAAATTTTCTTAGATCTAATATGCTGACTTTACATGATCTTGTATTAATGTTTTATACATAGATTTATCTTATGAGTTTGGAGGGAGGGGGTGTCTGCCATACTTGCAACTGCCAAAATTTGTATACCATTCCACTTACCCTTTGCCCTATAAATGTTTTTAAAAAACCAATAAAATTTTCTGGAAAAAAAAAAAAAGAAAGAGGCTGGGGGGATGTGTGTGTACTACTGGAAACTAATCAAGGAAAGAAGCAACTTAGAACTGAGGAGAAATTTCCTGACAGTTAGAACAATTAATCAGTGGAACAGCTTGCCTCCAGAAGTTGTGAATGCCCCAACACTGGAAGTCTTTAAGATGTTGGATAGCCATTTGCCTGAAACGGTATAGGGTTTTCTGCCTAGGCAGGGGGTTGGACTAGAAGGCCTCCATGGTCCCTTCCAACTCTACTATTGTATTGTATTGTATTGTACAGCATGGCTCTTTGCCTGGCTTCCTGCCTCCTCCTGTGGTCTCCTCAGTGCTCGCTTGTGCTCTCCCTCCCCAAGTGTAGTTTGATTGCAGGTGGAGCCACGTTGCCTTTTCAAACTTGTAATCAGTGAAGCTGGGCTAGATTTTTATATAGTTTTATCCAGCTGTGTGTGTGAGAGAGAGAAATGAATGGGGGCCTGGGGAGGAAGTCACTACACTTGGGGAGGGAGAGCACCAGTGAGGTTAAGCAGAGTCATCCACGGTGAGGCAGCAAGTAGCTCAGCTTTTTCCTTTTACTTTTTTTTTCATGATGAGAGTGGTGAGGCTGTGCCTCACTTGCCTCACCTGACTGCACGTCACTGCGCAGGAGCTAGAATAGGAAACCATCTCCCCTGCTGCCACCGCCACTGCTGCCAGTCCATGGAGGCAGTAATGTTGGCTACAGCTTTTTAAAAAGTCACTTAACCCTTGATGTATTCAAAGAGCATTAATATACAATCTGGAAAATTTGCTTGAGTTTTACTAGAGATTTCTAAACAGGAATTCAGTTTGCAAGTAATTTCTTTTACTATGCATGGACTCTTAAGTACACAGGATTGTCCTTATGAAAAGCAAAAGATGGTTATTGACCACTTTTAAAATACTCCAGACAAAGAAGGGTAAAACTGGAAAATATTTAAATCTTACAACCATTTCTGATACCTTTTCTCAAAAAGGGTTTAGAAAACACTTCTGTTTTTATTTGTTGTTTGTAAGACTTACTTTAAATTTAAGAAATCCAGGTAATCAGATGTTCAGATAAACCAGTGCACGACAGCAGACTTTGTAACTATATTCAAATATTTAAAAAGAACATATGTCATCAAAGCATCGTATGAGCCAAAGAACCATCTGCACTTTTAGAAGTTATTAATGGGCACAATCAATAGATACTTACAATATACCGTACTTACGCCCCTTTAAAATCAGTGGGGCTTAAAGTTATGCATATTTCCTGTAGTTGTCATTTAGTGACCACAATTGGGACCATCAATTTGGTCATTAAATGAAACCACAGTCCATGCTTACCATCACACTTCACTTTTCCTTTGCTTTACAAACTCAATAAGGTTGTAAATGTGAAGATTGAGTGTAAAGTTACTTTTCATCACCATCATAATTATAAACAATTGCTAAATGAGGCAATTGCTAAAGAAGGACTACATTCTAGAGATAATATCTACTGTTTTTATGAACTAATTAATGGAAAATGTTTTTGTTGTCTTTTTTCCCTCCAGGATTCACGAAACGCTTCAAGCATCCTTACTGTGTCAAGCTCTTTACCCCAGCTAGATCAAGGTTGTCTTCCGGGGTTTTTGCCACTGAAGTCCGAATCAGATTATGATCTGCCTTTTAACTTGGCACATAATAGACCTCCAATTTCATCATCCTTTCCTTCAAACCTGCATGTCATGTCTGCCAAAAGAGCCATGCCAAATGGATGCTAGAATCTAGTCATTTTGTAAGCAGCCGAAAGAGAATTAATTAAAGTCCAATTTTATTAGGATGTTTTTAGCCTTTGAATTGAAGTTTGCTCTCTATGCATTTCTATGGCGTTAATTTTACATTCTTCACGGGAGGAAGGAGGGGCCCATGTTCACACATGCCACACATCCCATGGCCAGCATAGTAGAAGGGTCATTTTTTTAAAAAAACTTGCATTTACCGTGGTAGCTCATTTTTATGTAATATATTTTTAAATGTTAAGGAATGACACATTTGGGGTAATTTTCTTCAGACTTAAAAAAAAAAAATCAATAAGCCATTTTATTCTCTATCTATCAAAGTTGTTTCATACTTGTCTATTTTAAAACAGGGCTGCAATACTTTAATAGGATTGAGAGAGCTATTTGAAATGTATGCCAATGATTCCTGTCATTTCATGGCAGCCCTGCTATGGTTCACTGAGCCCTCTCTTCTCTCTTGTCAGCTCAACTGAAGACAAGCATTTAGTTGCAAACTTTAAGCAGGTTGTGCAAAACAGAAATGATGTGACTGCTTCTCCTCCTGCACAATTATGTCACTCCTGGTCAATGTGAGAAGGTCAGGTTGCGCCTTGTAAAGCTACATGATACCACTTGCCCATTTGAACAAGTTAAGTGCAGAATCCGGTCCCTAACGGCCGCCTTTTTTTTTTATCAAGTCGGCATTTGGTCAGGAAGTAGAAACAATGGTGTAGGGAGATTTGGAGAGGATGTGTTTATGTGCTTTCATAAAGGCAGTTCTCAAGCCAGCATCGCAGGTAATAAATTTAGTCCGAGTTGCCAGACTTTAAAGTAATGGCTGCTCTGACCTTCAAAATAAGCTCCTTTTCTTTGTTGTTGTTGTTGGTAGGACCCAAGAGTGACGCCCATCTTTGATGCTGACAGAATTTAAAACAAGGCCATTGCCCTGCATTTTCTGCCTTGTAGCACACAAAAGTAAAATTGTATGTCAGGCCAAGATGTCGGGGAGCTGACAAGATGCCCCAGTGACATTTCAGCTGGAAAGAGCAAGTGTCTTGCAACCAAGTGGTCAAATATCAAATAATAGGTCAAGCAGGAAGGAGCTGAGTTCTAACCATAAAGAGGTTTCTGGTAACTTACTTGACAAGCTTTTGGGCGCTTTGTGGCTTGACAAAGTGATATTCTGTTGGGTATCGCTAGACAGTCTGTTCTTTATTGCCTTCAGAAGATCAGACATTGACATTGATTAAACTCTTTAACCCTTAAAGGTTACATTCTGGTTGTATGCATCATTGTGAGGAAAGAACAAAAGAAATTTTGTAATATATACTATTTGTTATGGTATTAATCACCCCAACTCCCTAGCGCCATTAACATTTGATGTGTGATGTAGTTTTTGACAGAGTTATTGAATGCAAAATCTATACGTTAGATTGCTTCTCATTATAGATCAGAGATAACATTAGAAAAATAACATTGTGCTGGTGGAATTTGTAATTTCTCATGCTTTGATAAGAGTAGGGTTTGATTCCGTAAACCTGACTGCTAACATTTGTCTTTGTCCTATCATCCCAGAAGACAATAAATTTGCATATGTAATACACCTACCACTATCAGTAAAATCATGTAAATTCCTGACTGGTAATTCCAAAGCCACTAGGTAGAACTTTGAAATTTTTCAAGTATTTCTTATTTTAAGATTTCAAGAGGGTTTTCATGCCTGCAGTTGCAACTGTGTTCATTTAAAAAATGAGCAAATCGTTGTTGTTTTTTAAAGGTCTCTCTTCATAACATGTTATCTTTGGTCTATTTACGGCAATATTTTTTTTCCTTCTACCAAGAGAAAAAACAGAAAAAGGAACATGCATTATTCCAATCGGAGGTTGCTTATCTTTTCCACATGGAATTTTAGCATGCTTTGTTTTGTGCTGTTTTTCATTTTTTAATTATAGTATATAGTTAGGCTTTTAAAAAAAAGAGGTATATGATGGAAGTCTGATAAGATTTACTTATCAGCTGTATAATAACTCACAGTTGGAGATTAAAATCAACATAATAATTTAAACATTATTGGTTTTGGAGAATTGGAACAGATCTGCCTTTTTTTAAAAAGAGCACTGGAAATTCATAAGGAGTGTATGGATAGATGTACCATATTTTTCGCCCTATAAGACGCTCCGGAATATAAGACGCACCCAATTTTAAAGGAGGAAAATCTAGAAAAAAAAGATTTTTGGGCTCAATTGCCACTCAATTTTGGGCTCAATTGTGGTCATAAGTTTTCTTTCTTTGTTTGTTTCTTTCATCTCAATCTCCCACTTTCTTTTTTTTTCTTTTCTTTTTTCATTTTTTCTGCCTTTCTTTCTCTTTCTCTCTCTTTCTGTTTCTCTGTGTGTCTGTCTGTCTGTCTCTCTCTGTGTGTGTAGCTCTTTGTCTCTCTCTCCCTCCCCCCTCTCTGTCTCCCTCTGTCATTCTTTCTGTGTGTCTGTCTGTCTCTGTATATCTCTCTCTCTCTCTCCTCCCTCCTCCATCTGTCACTCTGTATGTGTGTGTCTGTCTGTCTCTCCCTCTCCCTCCCTCTCTCTCTCTCTCTCTCTCTCTCTCTGTGTGTTTCTCTCTCCTCCCTTCCTCTCTGTCTGTCACTCTGTGTGTATATATGTGTGTGTGTCTGTCTCTCTGTCACTCACTCAATCACTCACTCTATGTGTGTGTGTGTCTGTGTGTCTGTGTGTCTCTGTCTGTCTGTCCCTCTCTTCGTCCCAACTGGAGAACAACCTTTTCTGTCCCCTTACCAGCCCATCCGGGAAGATGAGGAACGCGAGGGGGATCCCTCCCCCCCCGCGGATGGACTCTGAACCAGCGGAGCCTCGTCCTTCTTTTTAAGCAGGCAGCTATCAGAGAGAAGAAGGCAGCGCAGCTTGTGCAGCAGCCGAAAATTGCCTGCTTAAAGATCGCCTGCTTAAAAAGAAGGACGAGGCTCCTCTAGTTCAGAGCTTTACTGTCCCCTTACCAGCCCATCCGGGAAGATGAGGAACGCGAGGAGGATCCCTCCCCCCCCCCGCGGATGGGCTCTGAACCAGCGGAGGCTCGTCCTTCTTTTTAAGCAGGCGATCTTTAAGCAGGCGATCTTTAAGCAGGCGATTTTCGGCTGCTGCACAAACTGCGCTGCCTTCTTCTCTCTGATAGCTGCCTGCTTAAAAAGAAGGACGAGGCTCCGCTGGTTCAGAGCCCATCCGGGGGGGGAGGGATCCCCCTCGCGTTCCTCATCTTCCCGGATGGGCTGGTAAGGGGACAGAAAAGGTTGTTCTCCAGTTGGGACGGAGAGAGGGACAGACAGACAGAGACACACAGAGAGAGACACACACACACACACACAGAGTGAGTGATTGAGTGAGTGACAGACAGACATGCACACACACACACACACACATACACACAGAGTGACAGACAGAGAGGAAGGGAGGAGAGAGAAACACAGAGAGAGAGGGGGAGGGAGGGAGGGAGAGTGAGAGACAGACAGACACACAAGCAAGGCAGCCCCCCCCCGCAGAAGAAGGAACAGGAGAGGAGTTAGCGCCAAACGCCTCTGCAGACGATCTTGAAAACCTGCGAGGTTGCTTTCAGAGGGGAAAGACGGGCAGCTGTGCAAAGGCTTGTTTTAAAGCTGCAGGCTCCAAGGCTGCAGGTGCCCAGGGAGGGCGGCAGGGGCAAATGCTGCTGCCTGCCCCCTCCCAAAGCAACATCGCAGGTTTTCATGATAGTTTGGACAGGTGTTTTTTAAAAAGAAAACCCTGAAAAAGCCGCAAGATCTGGAGAGAGATCCGGCCAGCCCGAGAAGACATTTCTGAGAAGAGATCTCACCATTTTTTGCATCGGGGCATGCTGCAAAAGGGGGGGAAGTGAAGACCTTTTTCAGATGGCGCAAAGGACTTCCCCGGACTTGCTTTAGTGAGTACGGGCCCGCACCTCCACCACAACCAATCCGGAAAAGGTCTTTTCGCCCTCTCTTTTGCAGCAAGCCCCGATGCAAAAAAACGCCAAGGACTTGCGAGTGAGTGACAGGGGCGGGGCTTCCAGGTTCATTGACCAACCAGCAGAAACCCACCACTGCCCAAGTGGCTACATTCGGCCTATAAGGCACACCCAGATTTTCACCCTCATTTTTGGAGTTAAAAAGTGCGTCTTATAGGGCGAAAAATACGGTGCATAAGGCCAGCTGAAAAGGCGTGACCCCTCCTAACCATACCTATGGGCTCCGAATCCAATGGCGATGTCCGTTTTGCTCTGCGAATTCATGGAGAGCTAACCCTAACCCTAAGTAGAATTTTCCCCAATGGGATTTTCCCATGTGTTTTCCCAGGAAATGTACATAAGTCCGATTCAAAAGGCGTTATCCTTCCTAACCATACCTATGGGATCCAAATCCAATGGCGATGTCCATTTTGCTCTGTGAATTCATGGAGAGCTAACCCTAACCCTAAGTAGAATTTTCCCCAATGGGATTTTCCCATGTATTTTCCAAGGAAATGTACATAAATCCGACTCAAAAGGCGTGAGCCCTCCTAACCATACCTATGGGCTCCGAATCCAATGGCGATGTCCGTTTTGCTCTGCGAATTCATGGAGAGCTAACCCTAACCCTAAGTAGAATTTTATCCAATGGGATTTTCCCATATATTTTGTCAGGAAAAGTACATAATGCCAGCTCAAAAGGCGTGACCCCTCCTAACCATACCTATGGGCTCCGAATCCAATGGCGATGTCCATATTGCTCTGCGAATTCATGGAGAGCTAACCCTAACCCTAAGTAGAATTTTCCCCAATGGGATTTTCCCATGTATTTTCCCAGGAAATGTACATAAGGCCGACTCAAAAGGTGTGAGCCCTCCTAACCATACCTATGGGCTCCGAATCCAATGGCGATGTCCGTTTTGCTCTGCGAATTCATGGAGAGCTAACCCTAACCCTAAGTAGAATTTTCCCCAATGGGATTTTCCCATGTATTTTGCCAGGAAAAGTACATAAGGCCGGCTCAAAAGGCGTGACCTCTCCTAACCATACCTATGGGCTCCGAATCCAATGGTGATGTCCATTTTGGTCTGCAAATTCATGGAGAGCTAACACTAACCCTAAGTAGAATTTTCCCCAATGGGATTTTCCCACATATTTTGCCAGGAAAAGTACATAAGGCCGGCTCAAAAGGCGTGACCCCTCCAAACCATACCTATGGGCTCCGAATCCAATGGCAATGTCCATTTTGGTCTGCTAATTCATGGACAGATAACCCTAACCCTAAGTAGAATTTTCCCCAATGGGATTTTCCCATGTATTTTCCCAGAAAATGTACATACATCCGACTCAAAAGGCGTCACCCCTCCGAACCATACCTATGGGCTCCGAATCCAATGGCAATGTCCGTTTTGCTGTGCGAATTCATGGAGAGCTAACCCTACCCCTAAGTAAAATTTTCCCCAATGGGATTTTCCCACGTATTTTGCCAGGAAAAGTATATAAGGCCGGCTCAAAAGGCGTGACCCCTCCTAACCATACTTATGGGCTCCGAGTCCAATCACAGTGTCCGTTTTGCTCTGCGAATTCATGGAGAGCTAACCCTAACCCTAAGTGGAATTTTCCCCAATGTGATATTCCCATGTATTTTCCCAGGAAATGTACATAAGGCCGGCTCAAAAGGCGTCACCCCTCCAAACCATACCTATGGGCTCCGAATCCAATGGCGATGTCCATTTTGGTCTGCGAATTCATGGACGGCAAACACTAACGCTAAGTAGAATATTGCCCAATGGGATTTTCCCATGTATTTTCCCAGGAAATGTACATAAATCCGATTCAAAAGGTGTGATCCCTCCTAACCATATCTATGGGCTCCGAATCCAATGGCGACGTCCGTTTTGCTCTGCAAATTCATGGAAAGCTAACCCTAACTCTAAGTAGAATTTTCCCCAATGGGATTTTCCCATGTATTTTCCCAGGAAATGTACATAAGGCCGACTCAAAAGGCGTGACCACTCCTAACCATACCTATGGGCTCTGAATCCAATGGCGATTTCCATTTTGCTCTGTGAATTCATGAAGAGCTAACCCTAACCCTAAGTAGAATTTTCCCCAATGGGATTTTCCCATATATTTTCCAAAGAAATGTACATAAATCCAATTCAAAAGGTGTGATCCGTCCTAACCATATCTATGAGCTCCGAATCCAATGGCGATGTCCGTTTTGCTCTGCAAATTAATGGAAAGCTAACCCTAACCCTAAGTAGAATTTTCCCCAATGGGATTTTGCCTTGTATTTTCCCAGGAAATGTACATAAGGCCGACTCAAAAGGCGTGACCCCTCCTAACCATACCTATCGGCTCCGAATCCAATGGCGATGTCCATTTTACTCTGCGAATTCATTAAAAGCTAACCCTAAGCCTAAGTAGAATTTTCCCCAATGGGATTTTCCCATGTATTTTCCAAGGAAATGTACATAAATCCAACTCAAAAGGCGTGACCCTTCCTAACCATACCTATGGGCTCCGAATCCATACCTATGGGCTCTCCATGAATTGGCACAGCAAAACGGACAACGCCATTGGATTCGGAGCCCATAGGTATGGTTAGGAGGGGTCACGCCTTTTGAGTCGGATTTATGTACAGTTCATGGCAAAATATATGGGAAAATCCCATTGGGGAATATTCTACTTAGCGTTAGTGTTTGCTGTCCATGAATTCGCAGACCAAAATGGACATCGCCATTGGATTCGGAGCCGATAGGTATGGTTAGGAGGGGTCACGCCTTTTGAGTCGGCCTTATGTACATATCCTGGAAATATACATGGGAAAATCCCATTGGGGAAAATTCTACTTAGGGTTAGGGTTAGCATTCCATGAATTTGCAGAGCAAAATGGACATCGCCATTGGATTCGGAGCCCATAGATATGGTTAGGAGGGATCACATCTTTTGAGTCGGATTTATGGACATTTACTGGGAACATACGTGCGAAAATCCCATTGGGGAAAATTTTGCTCTACGAATTCATGCAGAGCTAACCCTAACCCTAAGTAGAATTTTCCCCAATGGGATTTTACCATGTATTTTCCCAGGAAATGTACATAAGGCTGGCTCAAAAGGCGTCATCCCTCCTAACCATACCTATGGGCTCCGAATCCAATGGCGATGTCCGTTTTGCTCTGCAAATTCATGGAGAGCTAACCCTAACACTAAGTAGAATTTTCCCCAATGGGATTTTCCCTTGTATTTTCCAAGGAAATATACATTAGGCTGGCTCAAAAGGCGTCACCCCTCCTAACCATACTTATGGGCTCCGAGTCCAATCACAGTGTCCGTTTTGCTCTGCGAATTCATGGAGAGCTAACCCTAACCCTAAGTGGAATTTTCCCCAATGCGATTTACCCATGTATTTTCACAGGAAATGTACATAAGGCCGGCTCAAAAGGTGTGACCCCTCCTACGTTCCCTCTAAGGTGTGCGGCTGCGCTAGCGCGCAGGTGGCAAGAAAACACCGCGCAGCAGTTTTCAACTGCCACGCAGTGATTTCTATTGCCACAGGCTTTGGAAGCTGGGCAGGTCCTTTGCAGGCAGCTAGAACGGGCCGCCTGCAAAGGACTTCCCCAGACTTGCTTTGAGGAGCACGGGGCGACTGAGGCTAGTTGTGAAGCCCCAAAGCCCCACCGCCACCGGAAGAACTGCTGCCACCTCCTCCTCCTCCTCCTCTAACACCCAGCACTGCCGGATTTGCCTGCCCGGCGCTGCGGCTGAGATGAAGCTGGCAAAGGTCCAGCCGGCATCTCCGCGCGTGGCAGCGTCGCCTAACCTCTGCTCGGAGCACCTGAGCTCAGCGCTGGGTTACCCCTGCCTGCCCCCTCCTCCTCCTCCGCCGTGCTTTTGAAGAGCCATGAGGCTGCGGGAGACAGTAGGAAGGCGGGGAGGGAGCAGGGGGAAAAAAAGCCTCATGGCTCCTCAAAAGCACGGAGGAGGAGGAGCGGGCACGGGTTACCCAGCGCTGAGCTCAGGAGCAAATCTGGTGGTGCTGTTGGAGGAGGAGGAGGTAGCAGCAGTTATTCTGGTGGCAACTCGTCGGCAACTTCAGCAGCAGCCCGGCCCACAATGAAGAAAGCAGAGATGGAGCAGATCCACGCAGATGACGTCGCTGCAACATGACTGGAGGAGGAATTCTGGGAGTTGAAGTTCACAAGTGTTAAAGCTGTCAGGTTTGAAGAGCTCTGCATTTTTTTTCTAGGGGTGGAAGGGTCTTGTAACTTGACAGCTTTAAGACTTCCATGCTTCAAATGCCAGAGTTCCTGACCCAACAGGACTGGAGGAGAAATTCTGGGAGTTGAAGTCCACAAATCTTAAAGCTGTCAGGTTTGAAGACCCCTGGGGGTTTTTTTCCCTAAAAGGTTAGGGGTGCAAGGGTCTTGTAACTGGACAGCTTTAAGAGTTGCGTGCTTCAAATGCCAGAGTTTCTGAGCCAACATTTTGGTTGCTAAGCAGGAGCGTTGTTAAGTGATACTGATATTATATAACACTTTGAATTAAGCGGGTACCTTGAAGAAACATAACTTTGAGTTTCAAATAATACTGATTTCGTTGTTGTCTTAGGTGACATCTGTGAAAAAAATTCGGGTGCTCAGGCATGAAAATGTGCCACTCAAACACTATACTTTTCTGCTCACATCGAAAAAAAATTAGAGGGAACATTGGACCCCTCCAAACCATACCTATGGGCTCCGAATCCAATGGCGATGTCCATTTTGGTCTGCGAATTCATGGACAGCAAACACTAACGCTAAGTAGAATATTCCCCAATGGGATTTTCCCATGTATTTTCCCAGGAAATGTACATAAATCCGATTCAAAAGGTGTGATCCCTCCTAACCATATCTATGGGCTCCGAATCCAATGGCGATGTCCGTTTTGCTCTGCAAATTCATGGAAAGCTAACCCTAACGCTAAGTAGAATTTTCCCCAATGGGATTTTCCCATGTATTTTCCCAGGAAATGTACATAAGGCCGACTCAAAAGGCGTGACCCCTCCTAACCATACCTATGGGCTCCGAATCCAATGGCGATGTCCATTTTGCTCTGTGAATTCATGAAGAGCTAACCCTAACCCTAAGTAGAATTTTCCCCAATGGGATTTTCCCATGTATTTTCCCAGAAACCGTACATAAATCCGACTCAAAAGGCGTGACCCCTCCTAACCATACCTATGGGCTCCGAATCCAATGGCGATGTCCGTTTTGCTCTGCAAATTCATGGAGAGCTAACACTAAGTAGAATTTTCCCCAATGGGATTTTCCCATGTATTTTCCAAGGAAATGTACATAAGACTAGCTCAAAAGGCGTCACCCCTCCTAATCATACTTATGGGCTCCGAGTCCAATCACAGTGTCCATTTTGCTCTGCGAATTCATGGAGAGCTAACCCTACCCCTAAGTAGAATTTTCCCCAATGGGATTTTCCCACGTATTTTGCCAGGAAAAGTACATAAGGCCGGCTCAAAAGGCGTGACCCCTCCAAACCATACCTATGGGCTCCGAATCCAATGGCGGTGTCCATTTTGGTCTGCGAATTCATGCACAGCAAACACTAACGCTAAGTAGAATATTCCCCAATGGGATTTTCCCATGTCTTTTCCCAGGAAATGTACATAAATCCGATTCAAAAGACGTGATCCCTCATAACCATACCTATGGGCTCCGAATCAAATGGCGATCTCCATTTTGCTCTGTGAATTCATGCAGAGCTAACCCTAACCCTAAGTAGAATTTTCCCCAATGGGATTTTCCCATGTATTTTGCCAGGAAATGTACATAAATCTGACTCAAAAGGCGTGACCCCTCCAAACCATACCTATGGGCTCCGAATCCAATGGCGATGTCCATTTTGGTCTGCGAATTCATGGACAGCAAACACTAACGCTAAGTAGAATTTTCCCCAATGGGATTTTCCCATGTATTTTCCAAGGAAATGTACATAAGGCTGGCTCAAAAGGCGTCACCCCTCCTAACCATACCTATGGGCTCCGAATCCAATGGCAATGGCCATTTTGCTCTGCAAATTCATGGAGAGCTAACCCTACCCCTAAATAGAATTTTCCCCAATGGGATTTTCCCATGTATTTTCCCAGGAAATGTACATAAGGCCGACTCAAAAGGCGTGACCCCTCCTAACCATACCTATGGGCTCCGAATCCAATGGCGATGTCCGTTTTGCTCTGCAAATTCATGGAGAGCTAACCCTAACACTAAGTAGAATTTTCCCCAATGGGATTTTCCCACGTATTTTGCCAGGAAAAGTACATAAGGCCGGCTCAAAAGGCGTGACCCCTCCAAACCATACCTATGGGCTCCGAATCCAATGGCGATGTCCGTTTTGCTCTGCGAATTCATGGACAGCAAACACTAACGCTAAGTAGAATATTCCCCAATGGGATTTTCCCATGTCTTTTCCCAGGAAATGTACATAAATCTGATTCAAAAGGCGTGATCCCTCCTAACCATATCTATGGGCTCCGAATCCAATGGCGACGTCCGTTTTGCTCTGCAAATTCATGGAAAGCTAACCCTAACCCTAAGTAGAATTTTCCCCAATGGGATTTTCCCATGTATTTTGCCAGGAAATGTACATAAGGCCGACTCAAAAGGCGTCACCCCTCCTAACCATACCTATGGACTCCAAATCCAATGGCGATGTCCGTTTTGCTCTGCAAATTCATGGAGAGCTAACCCTAACCCTAAGTAGAATTTTCCCCAATGGGATTTTCCCATGTATTTTCCCAGGATATGTACATAAATCCGACTCAAAAGGCGTGACCCCTCCTAACCATACATATGGGCTCCGAATCCAATGCCGATGTCCATTTTGCTCTGTGAATTCATGGAGAGGTAACCCTAAGCCTAAGTACAATTTTCCCCAATGGGATTTTCCCATGTACTTTCCTAGGAAATGTACATAAATCCGATTCAAAAGGCGTGATCCCTCCTAACCATATCTATGGGCTCCAAATCCAATGGCGATGTCCATTTTGCTCTGCAAATTCATGGAGAGCTAACCCTAAGTAGAATTTTCCCCAATGGGATTTTTCCATGTATTTTGCCAGGAAATGTACATAAGGCCGACTCAAAAGGCGTCACCCCTCCTAACCATACCTATGGACTCCAAATCCAATGGCGATGTCCGTTTTGCTCTGCAAATTCATGAAGAGCTAACCCTAACCCTAAGTAGAATTTTCCCCAATGGGATTTTCTCATGTATTTTCCTAGGAAATGTACGTAAGGCTGGCTCAAAAGGCGTCAGCCCTCCTAACCATACCTATGGGCTCCGAATCCATACCTATGGGCTCTCCATGAATTTGCACAGTAGAATTTTCCCCAATGGGATTTTCCCATCTATTTTCCAAAGAAATGTACATAAATCCGGCTCAAACGGGGTGACGCCTCCTAACGATAACTGTAGAATTTTCCCCAATGGGATTTTCCCACGTATTTTGCCAAGAAAAGTACATAAGGCCAGATCAAAAGGCGTTACCACTCCAAACCATACCTATGGGCTCCGAATCCAATGGCGATGTCCATTTTGGTCTGCGAATTCATGGACAGCTAACCCTAACCCTAAGTAGAATTTTCCCCAATGGGATTGTCCCATGTATTTTCCCAGGAAATGTACATAAGGCCGACTGAAAAGGCGTGACCCCTCCTAACGATACCTATGGGCTCCGAATCCAATGGCGATGTCCATTTTGCTCTGTGAATTCATGAAGAGCCAACCCTAACGCTAAGTAGAATTTTCCCCAAATGGGATTTTCCCATGTATTTTGCCATGAACCGTACATAAATCCGACTCAAAAGGCGTGAGGCCTCCTAACCAAACCTATGGGCTCCGAATCCAATAGCGATGGCCGTTTTGCTCTGCGAATTCATGGAGAGCTAACCCTAACCCTAAGTAGAATTTTCCCCAATGGGATTTTCCCATGTATTTTGCCAGGAAATGTACATAAGGCCAGATCAAAAGGCGTTACCACTCCAAACCATACCTATGGGCTCCGAATCCAATGGCGATGTCCATTTTGGTCTGCGAATTCATAAAGAGCTAAGCCTAAGCCTAAGTAGAATTTTCACCAATGGGATATTCCCATGTATTTTGCCAGGAGCCGTACATAAGTCCGACTCAAAAGGCGCGAGCCCTCCTTACCATACCTATGGGCTCCGAATCCAATGGCAATGTCCGTTTTGCTCTGTGAATTCATTGAGAGCTAACCCTAACCCTAAGTAGAATTTTCCCCAATGGGATTTTCCCATGTATTTTCCAAAGAAATGTACATAAATCCGACTCAAAAAGGCGTGACCCCTCCTAACCAAACCTATGGGCTCCGAATCAAATGGCGATGTACATTTTGCTCTGTGAATTCATGGAGAGCTAACCCTAACCCTAAGTAGAATTTTCCCCAATGGGATTTTCCCATGTATTTTCCTAGGAAATGTACATAAATCTGACGCAAAAGGCGTGAGCCCTCCTAACCATACCTATGGGCTCCGAATCAAATGGTGATGTCCATTTTGCTCTGTGAATTCATGGAAAGCTAATCCTAACCCTAAGTAGAATTTTCCCCAATGGGATTTTCCCATGTATTTTCCAAGGAAATGTACATAAATCTGACTCAAAAGGCGTGACCCCTCCAAACCATACCTATGGGCTCCGAATCCAATGGCAATGTTCATTTTGGTCTACGAATTCATGGACAGCAAACATTAACTCTAAGTAGAATATTCCCCAATGGGATTTTCCCATGTATTTTCCCAGGAAATGTAGATAAATCCAATTCAAAAGGTGTGATCGCTCTTAACCATATCTATGGGCTCCGAATCCAATGGCGATGTCCATTTTGCTCTGTGAATTCATGAAGAGCTAAACCTAACCCTAAGTAGAATTTTCCCCAAATGGGATTTTCCCATGTATTTTGCTATGAACGGTACATAAATCCGACTCAAAAGGCGTGACCCCTCCTAACCTCCTATGGGCTCCGAATCCAATGGCGATGTCCGTTTTGCTGTGCGAATTCATGGAGAGCCCATAGGTATGGATTGGGAGCCCATAGGTATGGTTAGGAGGGCTGACGCCTTTCGAGCCAGCCTTATGTACATTTCCTTGGAAAATGCATGGGAAAATCCCATTGGGGAAAATTCTACTTAGGGTTAGGGTTAGCTCTCCATGAATTTCCAGAGCAAAACGGACATCGCCATTGGATTCGGAGCCCATAGATATGGATAGGAGGGGTGACGCCTTTTGAGCCAGCCTTATGTACATTTCCTGGGGAAATACATGGTAAAATCCCATTGGGGAAAATTCTACTTAGGGTTAGGGTTAGCTCTGCATGAATTGGTAGAGCAAAATTTTCCCCAATGGGATTTTCCCATGTATGTTCCCAGTAAATGTCCATAAATCCGACTCAAAAGGTGTGATCCCTCCTAACCATATCTATGGGCTCCGAATCCAATGGCGATGTCCGTTTTGCTCTGCAAATTCATGGAAAGCTAACCCTAACCCTAAGTAGAATTTTCCCCAATGGGATTTTCCCATGTATTTTCCCAGGAAATGTACATAAGGCCGACTCAAAAGGAGTGACCCCTCCTAACCATACCTATCGGCTCCGAATCCAATGGCGATGTTCATTTTGCTCTGTGAATTCATGAAGAGCTAACCCTAACCCTAAGTAGAATTTTCCCCAATGGGATTTTCCCATTTATTTTCCCAGGAAATGTACATAACGCCGACTCAAAAGGCGTGACCCCTCCTAACCATACCTATGGGCTCCGAATCCAATGGCGATGTCCGTTTTGCTCTGTGAATTCATGAAGAGCTAACCCTAAGCCTAAGTAGAATTTTCCCCAATGGGATATTCCCATGTATTTTCCAAGGAAATGTACATAAATCTGACTCAAAAGGCGTGAGCCCTCCTAACCATACCTATGGGCTCCGAATGAAATGGTGATTTCCATTTTGCTCTGTAAATTCATGGAGAGCTAACACTAACCCTAAGTAGAATTTTCCCCAATGGGATATTCCCATGTATTTTCCAAGGAAATGTACATAAATCTGACTCAAAAGGCGTGAGCCCTCCTAACCATACCTATGGGCTCCGAATGAAATGGTGATTTCCATTTTGCTCTGTAAATTCATGGAGAGCTAACACTAACCCTAAGTAGAATTTTCCCCAATGGGATTTTCCCATGTATTTTGCCAGGAACCGTACATAAGTCCGACTCAAAAGGCGTGAGCCCTCCTTACCATACCTATGGGCTCCGAATCCAATGGCAATGTCCGTTTTGCTCTGTGAATTCATGGAGAGATAACCCTACCCCTAAGTAGAATTTTCCCCAAATGGGATTTTCCCATGTATTTTGCCATGAACGGTACATAACTCCGACTCAAAAGGCGTGACCCCTCCTAATCTCCTATGGGCTCCGAATCCAATGGCGATGTCCGTTTTGCTGTGTGAATTCATGGAGAGCCCATAGGTATGGATTTAGAGCCCATAGGTATGGTTAGGAGGACTGACGCCTTTGGAGCCAGCCTTATGTACATTTCCTTGGAAAATACAGGGAAAAACCCATTGGGGAAAATTCTACTTCGGGTTAGGGTTAGCTCTCCATGAATTCTCAGAGCAAAACGTACATCCCCATTGGATTCGGAGCCCATAGATGTGGTTAGGAGGGATCACACCTTTTGAATCGGATTTGTGTACATTTCCTGGGGAAATACATGGGAAAATCCCATTGGCGAAAATTCTACTTAGGGTTAGGGTTCGCTCTCTATGATTTCGCAGAGCAAAACGGACATCCCCATTGGATTCGGAGCCCATAGGTATTGTTAGGAGGGGTGACGCTTTTTGAGCCAGCCTTATGTACATTTCCTGGGGAAATACATGGGGAAATCCCATTGGGGAAAATTCCACTTAGGGTTAGGGTTAGCTCTCCATGAATTCGTAGAGCAAAACGGACATTCCCATTGGATTCGGAGCCCATAGGTATGGTTAGGAGGGGTGACGCCTTTTGAGCCAGCCTTATGTACATTTCCTGGGAAAATACATGGTAAAATCCCATTGGGGAAAATTATACTTAGGGTTAGGGTTAGCTCTGCATGAATTCGTAGAGCAAAATTTTCCCCAATGGGATTGTCCCATGTATGTTCCCAGTAAATGTCCATAAATCCGACTCAAAAGGTGTGATCCCTCCTAACCATATCTATGGGCTCCGAATCCAATGGCGATGTCCGTTTTGCTCTGCAAATTCATGGAAAGCTAACCCTAACCCTAAGTAGAATTTTCCCCAATGGGATTTTCCCATTTATTTTCCCAGGAAATGTACATAACGCCGACTCAAAAGGCGTGACCCCTCCTAACCATACCTATGGGCTCCGAATCCAATGGCGATGTCCGTTTTGCTCTGTGAATTCATGAAGAGCTAACCCTAAGCCTAAGTAGAATTTTCCCCAATGGGATATTCCCATGTATTTTCCAAAGAAATGTACATAAGTCCGACTCAAAAGGCGTCACCCCTCCTAACCATACCTATGGGCTCCGAATCCAATGGCAAAGGCCGTTTTGCTCTATGAATTCATGGAGAGCTAACCCTACCCCTAAGTAGAATTTTCCCCAATGGGATTTTCCCATGTATTTTCCCAGGAAATGTACATAAATCCGACTCAAAAGGCGTGACCCGTCCTAAACATACCTATGAGCTCTGAATCAAATGGCGATGTCCATTTTGCTCTGTGAATTCATGGAGAGCTAACCCTAACCCTAAGTAGAATTTTCCCCAATGGGATTTTCCCATGTATTTTCCAAAGAAATGTACATAAGTCCGACTCAAAAGGCGTGACCCCTCCTAACCATACCTATGGGCTCCAAATCCAATGGCGATGTCCGTATTGCTGTGCGAATTCATGGAGAGCTAACCCTAACCCTAAGTAGAATTTTCCCCAATGGGATTTTCCCATGTACATCCCCAGGAAATGTACATAAATCCGACTCAAAAGGCGTGACCCCTCCTAACCATACCTATGGGCTCCGAATCAAATGGCGATGTCCACTTTGCTCTGTGAATTCATGGAGAGCTAAACCTAACCCTAAGTAGAATTTTCCCAAATGGGATTTTCCCATGTATTTTGCCAGGAACTGTACATAAGTCCGACTCAAAAGGCGTGAGCCCTCCTAACCATACCTATGGGCTCCGAATCCAATGGCGATGTCCGTTTTGCTCTGTGAATTCATGGAGAGCTAACCCTAACCCTAAGTAGTATTTTCCCCAAATGGGATTTTCCCATGTATTTTCCAAGGAAATGTACATAAATCTGACTCAAAAGGCGTGAGCCCTCCTAACCATACCTATGGGCTCCGAATTAAATGGTGATTTCCATTTTGCTCTGTAAATTCATGGAGAGCTAACACTAACCCTAAGTAGAATTTTCCCCAATGGGATTTTCCCATGTATTTTGCCAGGAACCGTACATAAATCCGACTCAAAAGGCGTGAGCCCTCCGTACCATACCTATGGGCTCCGAATCCAATGGCAATGTCCGTTTTGCTCTGTGAATTCATGGAGAGATAACCCTACCCCTAAGTAGAATTTTCCCCAAATGGGATTTTCCCATGTATTTTGCCATGAACGGTACATAACTCCGACTCAAAAGGCGTGACCCCTCCTAATCTCCTATGGGCTCCGAATCCAATGGCGATGTCCGTTTTGCTGTGTGAATTCATGGAGAGCCCATAGGTATGGATTTAGAGCCCATAGGTATGGTTAGGAGGACTGACGCCTTTGGAGCCAGCCTTATGTACATTTCCTTGGAAAATACAGGGAAAAACCCATTGGGGAAAATTCTACTTCGGGTTAGGGTTAGCTCTCCATGAATTCTCAGAGCAAAACGTACATCCCCATTGGATTCGGAGCCCATAGATGTGGTTAGGAGGGATCACACCTTTTGAATCGGATTTGTGTACATTTCCTGGGGAAATACATGGGAAAATCCCATTGGCGAAAATTCTACTTAGGGTTAGGGTTCGCTCTCTATGAATTCGCAGAGCAAAACGGACATCCCCATTGGATTCGGAGCCCATAGGTATGGTTAGGAGGGGTGACGCTTTTTGAGCCAGCCTTATGTACATTTCCTGGGGAAATACATGGGGAAATCCCATTGGGGAAAATTATACTTAGGGTTAGGGTTAGCTCTGTATGAATTCGTAGAGCAAAATTTTCCCCAATGGGATTGTCCCATGTATGTTCCCAGTAAATGTCCATAAATCCGACTCAAAAGGTGTGATCCCTCCTAACCATATCTATGGGCTCCGAATCCAATGGCGATGTCCGTTTTGCTCTGCAAATTCATGGAAAGCTAACCCTAACCCTAAGTAGAATTTTCCGCAATGGGATTTTCCCATTTATTTTCCCAGGAAATGTACATAACGCCGACTCAAAAGGCGTGACCCCTCCTAACCATACCTATGGGCTCCGAATCCAATGGCGATGTCCGTTTTGCTCTGTGAATTCATGAAGAGCTAACCCTAAGCCTAAGTAGAATTTTCCCCAATGGGATATTCCCATGTATTTTCCAAAGAAATGTACATAAGTCCGACTCAAAAGGCGTCACCCCTCCTAACCATACCTATGGGCTCCGAATCCAATGGCAAAGGCCGTTTTGCTCTATGAATTCATGGAGAGCTAACCCTACCCCTAAGTAGAATTTTCCCCAATGGGATTTTCCCATGTACATCCCCAGGAAATGTACATAAATCCGACTCAAAAGGCGTGACCCCTCCTAACCATACATATGGGCTCCGAATCAAATGGCGATGTCCACTTTGCTCTGTGAATTCATGAAGAGCTAACCCTAACCCTAAGTAGAATTTTCCCCAATGGGATTTTCCCATGTATTTTGCCAGGAACTGTACATAACTCCGACTCAAAAGGCGTGAGCCCTCCTAACCATACCTATGGGCTCCGAATCCAATGGCGATGTCCGTTTTGCTCTGTGAATTCATGGAGAGCTAACCCTAACCCTAAGTAGTATTTTCCCCAAATGGGATTTTCCCATGTATTTTCCAAGGAAATGTACATAAATCTGACTCAAAAGGCGTGAGCCCTCCTAACCATACCTATGGGCTCCGAATGAAATGGTGATTTCCATTTTGCTCTGTAAATTCATGGAGAGCTAACACTAACCCTAAGTAGAATTTTCCCCAATGGGATTTTCCCATGTATTTTGCCAGGAACCGTACATAAGTCCGACTCAAAAGGCGTGAGCCCTCCTTACCATACCTATGGGCTCCGAATCCAATGGCAATGTCCGTTTTGCTCTGTGAATTCATGGAGAGATAACCCTACCCCTAAGTAGAATTTTCCCCAAATGGGATTTTCCCATGTATTTTGCCATGAACGGTACATAACTCCGACTCAAAAGGCGTGACCCCTCCTAATCTCCTATGGGCTCCGAATCCAATGGCGATGTCCGTTTTGCTGTGTGAATTCATGGAGAGCCCATAGGTATGGATTTAGAGCCCATAGGTATGGTTAGGAGGACTGACGCCTTTGGAGCCAGCCTTATGTACATTTCCTTGGAAAATACAGGGAAAAACCCATTGGGGAAAATTCTACTTCGGGTTAGGGTTAGCTCTCCATGAATTCTCAGAGCAAAACGTACATCCCCATTGGATTCGGAGCCCATAGATGTGGTTAGGAGGGATCAAACCTTTTGAATCGGATTTGTGTACATTTCCTGGGGAAATACATGGGAAAATCCCATTGGCGAAAATTCTACTTAGGGTTAGGGTTCGCTCTCTATGAATTCGCAGAGCAAAACGGACATCCCCATTGGATTCGGAGCCCATAGGTATGGTTAGGAGGGATCAAACCTTTTGAATCGGATTTGTGTACATTTCCTGGGGAAATACATGGGAAAATCCCATTGGCGAAAATTCTACTTAGGGTTAGGGTTCGCTCTCTATGAATTCGCAGAGCAAAACGGACATCCCCATTGGATTCGGAGCCCATAGGTATGGTTAGGAGGGGTGACGCTTTTTGAGCCAGCCTTATGTACATTTCCTGGGGAAATACATGGGGAAATCCCATTGGGGAAAATTCCACTTAGGGTTAGGGTTAGCTCTCCATGAATTCGTAGAGCAAAACGGACATTCCCATTGGATTCGGAGCCCATAGGTATGGTTAGGAGGGGTGACGCCTTTTGAGCCAGCCTTATGTACATTTCCTGGGAAAATACATGGTAAAATCCCATTGGGGAAAATTATACTTAGGGTTAGGGTTAGCTCTGCATGAATTCGTAGAGCAAAATTTTCCCCAATGGGATTGTCCCATGTATGTTCCCAGTAAATGTCCATAAATCCGACTCAAAAGGTGTGATCCCTCCTAACCATATCTATGGGCTCCGAATCCAATGGCGATGTCCGTTTTGCTCTATGAATTCATGGAGAGCTAACCCTACCCCTAAGTAGAATTTTCCCCAATGGGATTTTCCCATGTACATCCCCAGGAAATGTACATAAATCCGACTCAAAAGGCGTGACCCCTCCTAACCATACATATGGGCTCCGAATCAAATGGCGATGTCCACTTTGCTCTGTGAATTCATGGAGAGCTAAACCTAACCGTAAGTAGAATTTTCCCAAATGGGATTTTCCCATGCATTTTCCAAAGAAATGTACATAAGTCCGACTCAAAAGGCGTCACCCCTCCAAACCATACCTATGGGCTCCGAATCCAATGGCAAAGGCCGTTTTGCTCTATGAATTCATGGAGAGCTAACCCTACCCCTAAGTAGAATTTTCCCCAATGGGATTTTCCCATGTATTTTCCCAGGAAATGTACATAAATCCCACTCAAAAGGCGTGACCCGTCCTAAACATACCTATGAGCTCTGAATCAAATGGCGATGTCCATTTTGCTCTGTGAATTCATGGAGAGCTAACCCTAACCCTAAGTAGAATTTTCCCCAATGGGATTTTCCCATGTATTTTCCAAAGAAATGTATATAAGTCCGACTCAAAAGGCGTGACCCCTCCTAACCATACCTATGGGCTCCAAATCCAATGGCGATGTCCGTATTGCTGTGCGTATTCATGGAGAGCTAACCCTAACCCTAAGTAGAATTTTCCCCAATGGGATTTTCCCATGTACATCCCCAGGAAATGTACATAAATCCGACTCAAAAGGCGTGACCCCTCCTAACCATACCTATGGGCTCCGAATCAAATGGCGATGTCCACTTTGCTCTGTGAATTCATGGAGAGCTAAACCTAACCCTAAGTAGAATTTTCCCAAATGGGATTTTCCCATGTATTTTCCAAAGAAATGTACATAAGTCCGACTCAAAAGGCGTCACCCCTCCTAACCATACCTATGGGCTCCGAATCCAATGGCAAAGGCCGTTTTGCTCTATGAATTCATGGAGAGCTAACCCTACCCCTAAGTAGAATTTTCCCCAATGGGATTTTCCCATGTATTTTCCAAAGAAATGTACATAAATCCGACTCAAAAGGCGTGACCCCTCCTAACCATACCTATGGGCTCCGAATCAAATGGCGATGTCCATTTTGCTCTGTGAATTCATGGAGAGCTAACCCTAACCCTAAGTAGAATTTTCCCCAATGGGATTTTCCCATGTATTTTCCAAAGAAATGTACATAAGTCCGACTCAAAAGGCGTCACCCCTCCAAACCATACCTATGGGCTCCAAATCCAATGGCGATGTCCGTATTGCTGTGCGAATTCATGGAGAGCTAACCCTAACCCTCAGTAGAATTTTCCCCAATGGGATTTTCCCATGTATTTTCCCAGGAAATGTATATAAATCCGGTTCAAAAGGCGTGATCCCTCCTAACCATATCTATGGGCTCCGAATCAAATGGCGATGTCCGTTTTGCTCTGCAAATTCATGAAGAGCTAACCCTAAGCCTAAGTAGAATTTTCCCCAATGGGATATTCCCATGTATTTTGCCAGGAACCGTACATAAATCCGACTCAAAGGGCGTGACCCCTCCTAACCATACCTATGTGCTCCGAATCCAATGGCAATGTCCGTTTTGCTCTGTGAATTCATGGAGAGCTAACCCTACCCTTAAGTAGAATTTTCCCCAATGGGATTTTCCCATATACATCCCCAGGAAATGTACATAAATCCGACTCAAAAGGCGTGACCCCTCCTAAACATACCTATGAGCTCCGAATCAAATGGCGATGTCCATTTTGCTCTGTGAATTCATGGAGAGCTAACCCTAACCCTAAGTAGAATTTTCCCCAATGGGATTTTCCCATGTATTTTCCAAGGAAATATACATAAATCTGACTCAAAAGGCGTGAGCCCTCCTAACCATACCTATGGGCTCCAAATCCAATGGCGATGTCCGCATTGCTGTGCGAATTCATGGAGAGCTAACCCTAACCCTAAGTAGAATTTTCCCCAATGGGATTTTCCCATGTATTTTCCCAGGAAATGTATATAAATCCGGTTCAAAAGGCGTGATCCCTCCTAACCATATCTATGGGCTCCGAATCAAATGGCGATGTCCGTTTTGCTCTGCAAATTCATTAAGAGCTAACCCTAAGCCTAAGTGGAATTTTCCCCAATGGCATATTCCCATGTATGTTCCCAGTAAATGTCCATAAATCCGACTCAAAAGGTGTGATCCCTCCTAACCATATCTATGGGCTCCGAATCCAATGCCGATGTCCGTTTTGCTCTGCAAATTCATGGAAAGCTAACCCTAACCCTAAGTAGAATTTTCCCCAATGAGATTTTCCCATTTATTTTCCCAGGAAATGTACATAAGGACGACTCAAAAGGCATGACCCCTCCTAACCATACCTATGGGCTCCGAATCCAATGGCGATGTCCGTTTTGCTCTGTGAATTCATGAAGAGCTAACCCTAAGCCTAAGTAGAATTTTCCCCAATGGGATATTCCCATGTATTTTGCCAGGAACCATACATAAATCCAACTCAAAGGGCGTGACCCCTCCTAACCATACCTATGGGCTCCAAATCCAATGGGGATGTCCTTTTGTTCTGTGAATTCATGGAGAGCTAACCCTAACCCTAAGTAGAATTTTACCCAATGGGATTTTCCCATGTATTTTCCAAGGAAATGTACATAAATCCGACTCAAAGGGCGTGACCCCTCCTAACCATACATATGGGCTCCGAATCCAATGGGGATGTCCATTGTGCTCTGTGAATTCATGGAGAGCTAACCCTAACCCTAAGTAGAATTTTCCCCAATGGGATTTTCCCATGTATTTCCCCAGGAAATGTACATAAATTCGACTCAAAAGGCGTGACCCCTCCTAACCATACCTATGGGCTCCGAATCAAATGGCGATGTCCACTTTGCTCTGTGAATTTATGGAGAGCTAAACCTAACCCTAAGTAGAATTTTCCCAAATGGGATTTTCCCATGTATTTTCCAAAGAAATGTACATAAGTCCGACTCAAAAGTCGTCACCCCTCCTAACCATACCTATGGGCTCCGAATCCAATGGCGATGTCCGTATTGCTGTGCGAATTCATGGAGAGCTAACTCTAACCCTAAGTAGAATTTTCCCCAATGGGATTTTCCCAGGTATTTTCCCAGGAAATGTATATAAATCCGGTTCAAAAGGCGTGATCCCTCCTAACCATATCTATGGGCTCCGAATCAAATGGCGATGTCCGTTTTGCTCTGCAAATTCATGAAGAGCTAACCCTAAGCCTAAGTAGAATTTTCCCCAATGGGATATTCCCATGTATTTTGCCAGGAACCGTACATAAATCCGACTCAAAGGGCGTGACCCCTCCTAACCATACCTATGGGCTCCGAATCCAATGGCAAAGGCCGTTTTGCTCTATGAATTCATGGAGAGCTAACCCTACCCCTAAGTAAAATTTTCCCCAATGGGATTTTCCCATGTATTTTCCAAAGAAATGTACATAAGTCCGACTCAAAAGGCGTCACCCCTCCTAACCATACCTATGGGCTCCGAATCCAATGGCAAAGGCCGTTTTGCTCTATGAATTCATGGAGAGCTAACCCTAACCCTAAGTAGAATTTTCCCCAATGGGATTTTCCCATGTATTTTCCCAGGAAATATATATAAATCCGGTTCAAAAGGCGTAATCCCTCCTAACCATATCTATGGGCTCCGAATCAAATGGCGATGTCCGTTTTGCTCTGCAAATTCATGGAGAGCTAACCCTAACCCTAAGTACAATTTTCCCCAATGGGATTTTCCCATGTATTTTGCCAGGAACCGTACATAAGTCCGACTCAAAAGGCGTGAGCCCTCCTTACCATACCTATGGGCTCCGAATCCAATGGCAATGTCCGTTTTGCTCTGTGAATTCATGGAGAGCTAACCCTACCCATAAGTAGAATTTCCCCCAAATGGGATTTTCCCATGTATTTTGCCATGAACGGTACATAACTCCGACTCAAAAGGCGTGACCCCTCCTAACCTCCTATGGGCTGCCAATCCAATGGCGATGTCCGTTTTGCTGTGTGAATTCATGGAGAGCCCATAGGTATGGATTTAGAGCCCATAGGTATGGTTAGGAGGACTGACGCCTTTGGAGCCAGCCTTATGTACATTTCCTTGGAAAATACAGGGAAAAACCCATTGGGGAAAATTCTACTTCGGGTTAGGGTTAGCTCTCCATGAATTCTCAGAGCAAAACGTACATCCCCATTGGATTCGGAGCCCATAGATGTGGTTAGGAGGGATCACACCTTTTGAATCGGATTTGTATACATTTCCTGGGGAAATACATGGGAAAATCCCATTGGCGAAAATTCTACTTAGGGTTAGGGTTCGCTCTCTATGAATTCGCAGAGCAAAACGGACATCCCCATTGGATTCGGAGCCCATAGGTATGGTTAGGAGGGGTGACGCTTTTTGAGCCAGCCTTATGTACATTTCCTGGGGAAATACATGGTAAAATCCCATTGGGGAAAATTATACTTAGGGTTAGGGTTAGCTCTGCATGAATTCGTAGAGCAAAATTTTCCCCAATGGGATTGTCCCATGTATGTTCCCAGTAAATGTCCATAAATCCGACTCAAAAGGTGTGATCCCTCCTAACCATATCTATGGGCTCCGAATCCAATGGCGATGTCCGTTTTGCTCTGCAAATTCATGGAAAGCTAACCCTAACCCTAAGTAGAATTTTCCCCAATGGGATTTTCCCATTTATTTTCCCAGGAAATGTACATAACGCCGACTCAAAAGGCGTGACCCCTCCTAACCATACCTATGGGCTCCGAATCCAATGGCGATGTCCGTTTTGCTCTGTGAATTCATGAAGAGCTAACCCTAAGCCTAAGTAGAATTTTCCCCAATGGGATATTCCCATGTATTTTCCAAGGAAATGTACATAAATCTGACTCAAAAGGCGTGAGCCCTCCTAACCATACCTATGGGCTCCGAATGAAATGGTGATTTCCATTTTGCTCTGTAAATTCATGGAGAGCTAACACTAACCCTAAGTAGAATTTTCCCCAATGGGATTTTCCCATGTATTTTGCCAGGAACCGTACATAAGTCCGACTCAAAAGGCGTGAGCCCTCCTTACCATACCTATGGGCTCCGAATCCAATGGCAATGTCCGTTTTGCTCTGTGAATTCATGGAGAGATAACCCTACCCCTAAGTAGAATTTTCCCCAAATGGGATTTTCCCATGTATTTTGCCATGAACGGTACATAACTCCGACTCAAAAGGCGTGACCCCTCCTAATCTCCTATGGGCTCCGAATCCAATGGCGATGTCCGTTTTGCTGTGTGAATTCATGGAGAGCCCATAGGTATGGATTTAGAGCCCATAGGTATGGTTAGGAGGACTGACGCCTTTGGAGCCAGCCTTATGTACATTTCCTTGGAAAATACAGGGAAAAACCCATTGGGGAAAATTCTACTTCGGGTTAGGGTTAGCTCTCCATGAATTCTCAGAGCAAAACGTACATCCCCATTGGATTCGGAGCCCATAGATGTGGTTAGGAGGGATCACACCTTTTGAATCGGATTTGTGTACATTTCCTGGGGAAATACATGGGAAAATCCCATTGGCGAAAATTCTACTTAGGGTTAGGGTTCGCTCTCTATGATTTCGCAGAGCAAAACGGACATCCCCATTGGATTTGGAGCCCATAGGTATTGTTAGGAGGGGTGACGCTTTTTGAGCCAGCCTTATGTACATTTCCTGGGGAAATACATGGGGAAATCCCATTGGGGAAAATTCCACTTAGGGTTAGGGTTAGCTCTCCATGAATTCGTAGAGCAAAACGGACATTCCCATTGGATTCGGAGCCCATAGGTATGGTTAGGAGGGGTGACGCCTTTTGAGCCAGCCTTATGTACATTTCCTGGGAAAATACATGGTAAAATCCCATTGGGGAAAATTATACTTAGGGTTAGGGTTAGCTCTGCATGAATTCGTAGAGCAAAATTTTCCCCAATGGGATTGTCCCATGTATGTTCCCAGTAAATGTCCATAAATCCGACTCAAAAGGTGTGATCCCTCCTAACCATATCTATGGGCTCCGAATCCAATGGCGATGTCCGTTTTGCTCTGCAAATTCATGGAAAGCTAACCCTAACCCTAAGTAGAATTTTCCCCAATGGGATTTTCCCATTTATTTTCCCAGGAAATGTACATAACGCCGACTCAAAAGGCGTGACCCCTCCTAACCATACCTATGGGCTCCGAATCCAATGGCGATGTCCGTTTTGCTCTGTGAATTCATGAAGAGCTAACCCTAAGCCTAAGTAGAATTTTCCCCAATGGGATATTCCCATGTATTTTCCAAAGAAATGTACATAAGTCCGACTCAAAAGGCGTCACCCCTCCTAACCATACCTATGGGCTCCGAATCCAATGGCAAAGGCCGTTTTGCTCTATAAATTCATGGAAAGCTAACCCTACCCCTAAGTAGAATTTTCCCCAATGGGATTTTCCCATGTACATCCCCAGGAAATGTACATAAATCCGACTCAAAAGGCGTGACCCCTCCTAACCATACCTATGGGCTCCGAATCAAATGGCGATGTCCACTTTGCTCTGTGAATTCATGGAGAGCTAAACCTAACCCTAAGTAGAATTTTCCCAAATGGGATTTTCCCATGCATTTTCCAAAGAAATGTACATAAGTCCGACTCAAAAGGCGTCACCCCTCCAAACCATACCTATGGGCTCCAAATCCAATGGCAAAGGCCGGTTCCGGCGGCTACGGCGACAGGCAAGCCTTTGCCTGCTCCCGCTCTCCCGGTGGGCTTCCCCCGCTTCTGGGGTGGCACAGGACGCCCCGGAGAGGTGTCCTGCCGAGGGAACGGCTCGCGGAGGGTCCTGGCGGCGGCGGCGGCTGGCGGGGGCTTCTCCGCTTCGTTCTAGGCACCGGGGAGCAGTCTCGGAGGGCGCCCGTGTGCGCGCGCCTCGCCCCATGCCGATCGGAGAACGTGCTATTGAACGAAGCAGCGGCAATGTGGTGAGAGGCTTCCCTTCTCCATTCCTTCTATCTTGAATTTATGGACTTTTCAGCATCTTTTTTAAAAAAAAAGTTAAACTTTCGGACTTTTGCTAGAGGTGCGGCTAGAGGGAGGGGGATTTCCCCCCCTCCCTTGGACAAGCGGCTTGAGAAGATTTTGCTTTCGCCCTCAGGGGAAGGAGGAGGGGGGAGAGCCAACTAATGATGCCTCACCCTCATAAAAGTGACTTTCATTGGACTTAGCTCCAGAATCTATGGGTGAACTGAGAACTTTCTGAACTTTTAAAACTTTATTATGCCTCTGAGCCCAAAGCTGGCAGGGCAAGATGGCACACTTCCGTTGTCTTCATGAACTGTGAAACCTGACTCCACCTTTAAAATTCAGGCTTCCGGTCTTTGTCTCCGAGTCACCCAGAGGAATCTCTTGTGGATTGTTCTTTTCTGAACTCTTTGGGGAAAAAATCTTCATCTATTGCTAGACTGACTAAAGAAATCCCCATCTGTTTGGATCCTCTGCCTTCTGGATTCGCCTGCCTGCTCTACTTCTCCAGCTGCCCAGTCTCTATTTTGACTGATTTCCTTGCTTTAAAAACCATGTCTCCAAAAAGACCACCTCCTGGAAAGCCTGGATTTGCTACTTCTGCCCCAACGTCTGCAACGTCTAGCCCAGCTACACAGTCAAAGATAACAGAACTGATGCAACCCAAGACTACAGAGATAGACTTTCAACAAATGCTTCAACAAATTCTACAGGGCCAGGAGGAAATTAAGAAACAGTTAAGGGAAATGAAAGATGAAATTAAACAGAACCAAGCCCAAATCTTTAAGAACTCACAGAGACTGGACCTTGTGGAGGGTGGGGTGGCGGAGGCGAGGGGGGGGGTAGAGGCTTTACAGAAGGGGAACAAAGAACTTGATATCCAACAAATGAAAATAGAGTTTGAGAGAATGTCCTTTTATCTTAGATTTCAAAATGTAATAGAAGCAGATGGGGAAAACATAAGGGACATTATGACTAATATTCTAGCTGAATACATACACAAAGATAAACAGCAGATGGAATGGGAGATAGACCTAGCTTATAGAGTGAATTCAGCATATGCCAGAACACATAATGTACCCAGGGAGGTTCACATTAAATTCCTTAGGAAAACCACAAGAGATGAAATTCTGGGTGTGCAAAGGGGGCAAACATTGACATACAGTGACAGGGAGATAACCATTCTAAAGCAGATTCCCAAAAAAATTAGGGAAAAAAGGAAAAATTATTCGCAATTGGCGAATAAATTATACCAGAAGGGGGTGTGGTTTAGATGGTTGATGCCTGAAGGTATGCTGATATTCTGGGAGGAGACAAGAATCAGAATTAATACACCCATAGAGGCACAGGCCTTTATGGAAAAAAATAAAGCCAACCTAGAAAAAACAGAAGACACCACAACGGTCACGCAGGACACGGGAGGGGCCGGAGCTCTGCCAGCGGGGGGTGAAGGGGCAACACCAAGAAAGCTCAGATCACAAAAATAAATAAGAAAATCACAATGTTATAAACAGACCGAAAGTAAAAATGAATTTATAACTAGACTATATATTATAATTATATAAATTGATTGAAAATTATTCTTTCTAGAATTAAGATGCTGACTTTTTATGATTATGTATTAAGATTTGATATTTTGATGTAATCTAGGAGTTTGGAGGGAGGGGGCGTCTGCCGCATTTGCAACTGCCAAAATTTGTAATTCCACCTACCCTTTTCCACATAAATGTTTTTAAAAAAACCAATAAAACATTTTGAAAAAAAAAAAAAAAAAGGCCGACTCAAAAGGCGTGACCCCTCCTAACCATACCTATGGGCTCCGAATCCAATGGCGATGTCCGTTTTGCTCTGTGAATTCATGAAGAGCTAACCCTAAGCCTAAGTAGAATTTTCCCCAATGGGATTTTCCCATGTATTTCCCCAGGAAATGTACATAAATTCGACTCAAAAGGCGTGAACCCTCCTAACCATACCTATGGGCTCCGAATCAAATGGCGATGTCCACTTTACTCTGTGAATTCATGGAGAGCTAAACCTAACCCTAAGTAGAATTTTCCCAAATGGGATTTTCCCATGTATTTTCCAAAGAAATGTACATAAGTCCGACTCAAAAGGCGTCACCCCTCCTAACCATACCTATGGGCTCCGAATCCAATGGCAAAGGCCGTTTTGCTCTATGAATTCATGGAGAGCTAACCCTAACCCTAAGTACAATTTTCCCCAATGGGATTTTCCCATGTATTTTCCAAAGAAATGTACATAAATCCGACTCAAAAGGCGTCACCCCTCCTAACCATACCTATGGGCTCCTAATCAAATGGCGATGTCCATTTAGCTCTATGAATTCATGGAGAGCTAACCCTAACCCTAAGTAGAATTTTCCCCAATGGGATTTTCCCATGTATTTTCCAAAGAAATGTACATAAGTCCGACTCAAAAGGCGTCACCCCTCCAAACCATACCTATGGGCTCCAAATCCAATGGCGATGTCAGTATTGCTGTGCGAATTCATGGAGAGCTAACCCTAACCCTAAGTAGAATTTTCCCCAATGGGATTTTCCCATGTATTTTCCAAAGAAATGTACATAAATCCGACTCAAAAGGCGTGACCCCTCCTAACCATACCTATGGGCTCCTAATCAAATGGCGATGTCCGTTTTGCTCTATGAATTCATGGAGAGCTAACCCTAACCCTAAGTAGAATTTTCCCCAATGGGATTTTCCCATGTATTTTCCAAAGAAATGTACATAAGTCCGACTCAAAAGGCGTCACCCCTCCAAACCATACCTATGGGCTCCAAATCCAATGGCGATGTCCGTATTGCTGTGCGAATTCATGGAGAGCTAACCCTAACCCTAAGTAGAATTTTCCCCAATGGTATTTTCCCATGTAGTTCCCCAGGAAATGTACATAAATCCGACTCAAAAGGCGTGACCCCTCCTAACCATACCTATGGGCTCCGAATCAAATGGCGATGTCCACTTTGCTCTGTGAATTCATGGAGAGCTAATCCTAACCCTAAGTAGAATTTTCCCAAATGGGATTTTCCCATGTATTTTCCAAAGAAATGTACATAAATCCGACTCAAATGGCGTGACCCCTCCTAACCATACCTATGGGCTCCGAATCAAATGGCGATGTCCATTTTGCTCTGTGAATTCATGGAGAGCTAACCCTAACCCTAAGTAGAATTTTCCCCAATGGGATTTTCCCATGTATTTTCAAAAGAAATGTACATAAGTCCGACTCAAAAGGCGTCACCTCTCCAAACCATACCTATGGGCTCCAAATCGAATGGCGATGTCCGTATTGCTTTGCGAATTCATGGAGAGCTAACTCTAACCCTAAGTAGAATTTTCCCCAATGGGATTTTCCCATGTATTTTCCCAGGAAATGTATATAAATCCGGTTCAAAAGGCGTGATCCCTCCTAACCATATCTATGGGCTCCGAATCAAATGGCGATGTCCGTTTTGCTCTGCAAATTCATGAAGAGCTAACCCTAAGCCTAAGTAGAATTTTCCCCAATGGGATATTCCCATGTATTTTGCCAGGAACCGTACATAAATCCGACTCAAAGGGCGTGACCCCTCCTAACCATACCTATGGGCTCCGAATCCAATGGCAAAGGCCGTTTTGCTCTATGAATTCATGGAGAGCTAACCCTACCCCTAAGTAAAATTTTCCCCAATGGGATTTTCCCATGTATTTTCCAAAGAAATGTACATAAGTCCGACTCAAAAGGCGTCACCCCTCCTAACCATACCTATGGGCTCCGAATCCAATGGCAAAGGCCGTTTTGCTCTATGAATTCATGGAGAGCTAACCCTACCCCTAAGTAGAATTTTCCCCAATGGGATTTTCCCATGTACATCCCCAGGAAATGTACATTAATCCGACTCAAAAGGCGTGACCCCTCCTAACCATACCTATGGGCTCCGAATCAAATGGCGATGTCCACTTTGCTCTGTGAATTCATGGAGAGCTAAACCTAACCCTAAGTAGAATTTTCCCAAATGGGATTTTCCCATGTATTTTCCAAAGAAATGTACATAAATCCGACTCAAAAGGCGTGACCCCTCCTAACCATACCTATGGGCTCCTAATCAAATGGCGATGTCCATTTAGCTCTATGAATTCATGGAGAGCTAACCCTAACCCTAAGTAGAATTTTCCCCAATGGGATTTTCCCATGTATTTTCCAAAGAAATGTACATAAGTCCGACTCAAAAGGCGTCACCCCTCCAAACCATACCTATGGGCTCCAAATCCAATGGCGATGTCCGTATTGCTGTGCGAATTCATGGAGAGCTAACCCTAACCCTAAGTAGAATTTTCCCCAATGGGATTTTCCCATGTATTTCCCCAGGAAATGTACATAAATCCGACTCAAAAGGCGTGACCCCTCCTAACCATACCTATGGGCTCCGAATCAAATGGCGATGTCCACTTTGCTCTGTGAATGCATGGAGAGCTAATCCTAACCCTAAGTAGAATTTTCCCAAATGGGATTTTCCCATGTATTTTCCAAAGAAATGTACATAAGTCCGACTCAAAGGGCGTGACCCCTCCTAACCATACCTATGGGCTCCGAATCCAATGGCAAAGGCCGTTTTGCTCTATGAATTCATGGAGAGCTAACCCTACCCCTAAGTAAAATTTTCCCCAATGGGATTTTCCCATGTATTTTCCAAAGAAATGTACATAAGTCCGACTCAAAAGGCGTCACCCCTCCTAACCATACCTATGGGCTCCGAATCCAATGGCAAAGGCCGTTTTGCTCTATGAATTCATGGAGAGCTAACCCTACCCCTAAGTAGAATTTTCCCCAATGGGATTTTCCCATGTACATCCCCAGGAAATGTACATAAATCCGACTCAAAAGGCGTGACCCCTCCTAACCATACCTATGGGCTCCGAATCAAATGGCGATGTCCACTTTGCTCTGTGAATTCATGGAGAGCTAAACCTAACCCTAAGTAGAATTTTCCCAAATGGGATTTTCCCATGTATTTTCCAAAGAAATGTACATAAATCCGACTCAAAAGGCGTGACCCCTCCTAACCATACCTATGGGCTCCTAATCAAATGGCGATGTCCATTTAGCTCTATGAATTCATGGAGAGCTAACCCTAACCCTAAGTAGAATTTTCCCCAATGGGATTTTCCCATGTATTTTCCAAAGAAATGTACATAAGTCCGACTCAAAAGGCGTCACCCCTCCAAACCATACCTATGGGCTCCAAATCCAATGGCGATGTCCGTATTGCTGTGCGAATTCATGGAGAGCTAACCCTAACCCTAAGTAGAATTTTCCCCAATGGGATTTTCCCATGTATTTCCCCAGGAAATGTACATAAATCCGACTCAAAAGGCGTGACCCCTCCTAACCATACCTATGGGCTCCGAATCAAATGGCGATGTCCACTTTGCTCTGTGCATGCATGGAGAGCTAATCCTAACCCTAAGTAGAATTTTCCCAAATGGGATTTTCCCATGTATTTTCCAAAGAAATGTACATAAGTCCGACTCAAAAGGCGTCACCCCTCCTAACCATACCTATGGGCTCCAAATCCAATGGCAAAGGCCGTTTTTCTCTATGAATTCATGGAGAGCTAACCCTACCCCTAAGTAGAATTTTCCCCAATGGGATTTTCCCATGTATTTTCCAAAGAAATGTACATAAATCCGACTCAAAAGGCGTGACCCCTACTAACCATACCTATGGGCTCCGAATCAAATGGCGATGTCCATTTTGCTCTGTGAATTCATGGAGAGCTAACTCTAACCCTAAGTAGAATTTTCCCCAATGGGATTTTCCCATGTATTTTCAAAAGAAATGTACATAAGTCCGACTCAAAAGGCGTCACCTCTCCAAACCATACCTATGGGCTCCAAATCCAATGGCGATGTCCGTATTGCTGTGCGAATTCATGGAGAGCTAACCCTAACCCTAAGTAGAATTTTCCCCAATGGGATTTTCCCATGTATTTTCCAAGGAAATGTACATAAATCTGACTCCAAAGGCGTGAGCCCTCCTAACCATACCTATGGGCTCCAAGTCCAATGGCGATGTCCGTATTGCTGTGCGAATTCATGGAGAGCTAACCCTAACCCTAAGTAGAATTTTCCCCAATGGGATTTTCCCATGTATTTTCCCAGGAAATGTATATAAATCCGGTTCAAAAGGCGTGATCCCGCCTAACCATATCTATGGGCTCCGAATCAAATGGCGATGTCCACTTTGCTCTGTGAATTCATGGACAGCTAAACCTAACCCTAAGTAGAATTTTCCCAAATGGGATTTTCCCATGTATTTTCCAAAGAAATGTACTTAAGTCCGACTCAAAAGGCGTCACCCCTCCTAACCATACCTATGGGCTCTGAATCCAATGGCAAAGGCCGTTTTGCTCTATGAATTCATGGAGAGCTAACCCTACCCCTAAGTAGAATTTCTCCCAATGGGATTTTCCCATGTATTTTCCCAGGAAATGTATATAAATCCGGTTCAAAAGGCGTGATCCCTCCTAACCATATCTATGGGCTCCGAATCAAATGGCGATGTCCGTTTTGCTCTGCAAATTCATGAAGAGCTAACCCTAAGCCTAAGTAGAATTTTCCCCAATGGCATATTCCCATGTATTTTGCCAAGAACCGTACATAAATCCGACTCAAAAGGCGTGACCCCTCCTAACCATACCTATGGGCTCCGAATCCAATGGCAATGGCCGTTTTGCTCTGTGAATTCATGGACAGCTAACCCTACCCCTAAGTAGAATTTTCCCCAATGGGATTTTCCCATATACATCCCCAGGAAATGTACATAAATCCGACTCAAAAGGCGTGACCCCTCCTAAACATACCTATGAGCTCCGAATCAAATGGCGATGTCCATTTTGCTCTGTGAATTCATGGAGAGCTAACCCTAACCCTAAGTAGAATTTTCCCCAATGGGATTTTCCCATGTATTTTCCCAGGAAATGTATATAAATCCGGTTCAAAAGGCGTGATCCCTCCTAACCATATCTATGGGCTCCGAATCAAATGGCGATGTCCGTTTTGCTCTGCAAATTCATGGAGAGCTAACCCTAACCCTAAGTACAATTTTCCCCAATGGGATTTTCCCATGTATTTCCCCAGGAAATGTACATAAATCCGACTCAAAAGGCGTGACCCCTCCTAACCATACCTATGGGCTCCCAATCAAATGGCGATGTCCACTTTGCTCTGTGAATTCATGGAGAGCTAAACCTAACCCTAAGTAGAATTTTCCCAAATGGGATTTTCCCATGTATTTTCCAAAGAAATGTACATAAGTCCGACTCAAAAGGCGTCACCCCTCCTAACCATACCTATGGGCTCCGAATCCAATGGCAAAGGCCGTTTTGCTCTATGAATTCATGGAGAGCTAACCCTACCCCTAAGTAGAATTTTCCCCAATGGGATTTTCCCATGTATTTTCCCAGGAAATGTACATAAATCCGACTCAAAAGGCGTGACCCTTCCTAAACATACCTATGAGCTCTGAATCAAATGGCGATGTCCATTTTGCTCTGTGAATTCATGGAGAGCTAACCCTAACCCTAAGTAGAATTTTCCCCAATGGGATTTTCCCATGTATTTTCCAAAGAAATGTACATAAGTCCGACTCAAAAGGCGTGACCCCTCCTAACCATACCTATGGGCTCCAAATCCAATGGCGATGTCCGTATTGCTGTGCGAATTCATGGAGAGCTAACCCTAACCCTAAGTAGAATTTTCCCCAATGGGATTTTCCCATGTACATCCCCAGGAAATGTACATAAATCCGACTCAAAAGGCGTGACCCCTCCTTACCATACCTATGGGCTCCGAATCAAATGGCGATGTCCACTTTGCTCTGTGAATTCATGGAGAGCTAAACCTAACCCTAAGTAGAATTTTCCCAAATGGGATTTTCCCATGTATTTTGCCAGGAACTGTACATAAGTCCGACTCAAAAGACGTGAGCCCTCCTAACCATACCTATGGGGTCCGAATCCAATGGCGATGTCCGTTTTGCTCTGTGAATTCATGGAGAGCTAACCCTAACCCTAAGTAGAATTTTCCCCAATGGGATTTTCCCATGTATTTTCCCAGGAAATGTATATAAATCCGGTTCAAAAGGCGTGATCCCTCCTAACCATATCTATGGGCTCCGAATCAAATGGCGATGTCCGTTTTGCTCTGCAAATTCATGGAGAGCTAACCCTAACCCTAAGTACAATTTTCCCCAATGGGATTTTCCCATGTATTTCCCCAGGAAATGTACATAAATCCGACTCAAAAGGCGTGACCCCTCCTAACCATACCTATGGGCTCCCAATCAAATGGCGATGTCCACTTTGCTCTGTGAATTCATGGAGAGCTAAACCTAACCCTAAGTAGAATTTTCCCAAATGGGATTTTCCCATGTATTTTCCAAAGAAATGTACATAAGTCCGACTCAAAAGGCGTCACCCCTCCTAACCATACCTATGGGCTCCGAATCCAATGGCAAAGGCCGTTTTGCTCTATGAATTCATGGAGAGCTAACCCTACCCCTAAGTAGAATTTTCCCCAATGGGATTTTCCCATGTATTTTCCCAGGAAATGTACATAAATCCGACTCAAAAGGCGTGACCCGTCCTAAACATACCTATGAGCTCTGAATCAAATGGCGATGTCCATTTTGCTCTGTGAATTCATGGAGAGCTAACCCTAACCCTAAGTAGAATTTTCCCCAATGGGATTTTCCCATGTATTTTCCAAAGAAATGTACATAAGTCCGACTCAAAAGGCGTGACCCCTCCTAACCATACCTATGGGCTCCAAATCCAATGGCGATGTCCGTATTGCTGTGCGAATTCATGGAGAGCTAACCCTAACCCTAAGTAGAATTTTCCCCAATGGGATTTTCCCATGTACATCCCCAGGAAATGTACATAAATCCGACTCAAAAGGCGTGACCCCTCCTAACCATACCTATGGGCTCCAAATCCAATGGCGATGTCCACTTTGCTCTGTGAATTCATGGAGAGCTAAACCTAACCCTAAGTAGAATTTTCCCAAATGGGATTTTCCCATGTATTTTGCCAGGAACTGTACATAAGTCCGACTCAAAAGGCGTGAGCCCTCCTAACCATACCTATGGGCTCCGAATCCAATGGCGATGTCCGTTTTGCTCTGTGAATTCATGGAGAGCTAACCCTAACCCTAAGTAGTATTTTCCCCAAATGGGATTTTCCCATGTATTTTCCAAGGAAATGTACATAAATCTGACTCAAAAGGCGTGAGCCCTCCTAACCATACCTATGGGCTCCGAATTAAATGGTGATTTCCATTTTGCTCTGTAAATTCATGGAGAGCTAACACTAACCCTAAGTAGAATTTTCCCCAATGGGATTTTCCCATGTATTTTGCCAGGAACCGTACATAAGTCCGACTCAAAAGGCGTGAGCCCTCCGTACCATACCTATGGGCTCCGAATCCAATGGCAATGTCCGTTTTGCTCTGTGAATTCATGGAGAGATAACCCTACCCCTAAGTAGAATTTTCCCCAAATGGGATTTTCCCATGTATTTTGCCATGAACGGTACATAACTCCGACTCAAAAGGCGTGACCCCTCCTAATCTCCTATGGGCTCCGAATCCAATGGCGATGTCCGTTTTGCTGTGTGAATTCATGGAGAGCCCATAGGTATGGATTTAGAGCCCATAGGTATGGTTAGGAGGACTGACGCCTTTGGAGCCAGCCTTATGTACATTTCCTTGGAAAATACAGGGAAAAACCCATTGGGGAAAATTCTACTTCGGGTTAGGGTTAGCTCTCCATGAATTCTCAGAGCAAAACGTACATCCCCATTGGATTCGGAGCCCATAGATGTGGTTAGGAGGGATCACACCTTTTGAATCGGATTTGTGTACATTTCCTGGGGAAATACATGGGAAAATCCCATTGGCGAAAATTCTACTTAGGGTTAGGGTTCGCTCTCTATGAATTCGCAGAGCAAAACGGACATCCCCATTGGATTCGGAGCCCATAGGTATGGTTAGGAGGGGTGACGCTTTTTGAGCCAGCCTTATGTACATTTCCTGGGGAAATACATGGGGAAATCCCATTGGGGAAAATTCCACTTAGGGTTAGGGTTAGCTCTCCATGAATTCGTAGAGCAAAACGGACATTCCCATTGGATTCGGAGCCCATAGGTATGGTTAGGAGGGGTGACGCCTTTTGAGCCAGCCTTATGTACATTTCCTGGGAAAATACATGGTAAAATCCCATTGGGGAAAATTATACTTAGGGTTAGGGTTAGCTCTGTATGAATTCGTAGAGCAAAATTTTCCCCAATGGGATTGTCCCATGTATGTTCCCAGTAAATGTCCATAAATCCGACTCAAAAGGTGTGATCCCTCCTAACCATATCTATGGGCTCCGAATCCAATGGCGATGTCCGTTTTGCTCTGCAAATTCATGGAAAGCTAACCCTAACCCTAAGTAGAATTTTCCCCAATGGGATTTTCCCATTTATTTTCCCAGGAAATGTACATAACGCCGACTCAAAAGGCGTGACCCCTCCTAACCATACCTATGGGCTCCGAATCCAATGGCGATGTCCGTTTTGCTCTGTGAATTCATGAAGAGCTAACCCTAAGCCTAAGTAGAATTTTCCCCAATGGGATATTCCCATGTATTTTCCAAAGAAATGTACATAAGTCCGACTCAAAAGGCGTCACCCCTCCTAACCATACCTATGGGCTCCAAATCCAATGGCAAAGGCCGTTTTGCTCTATGAATTCATGGAGAGCTAACCCTACCCCTAAGTAGAATTTTCCCCAATGGGATTTTCCCATGTACATCCCCAGGAAATGTACATAAATCCGACTCAAAAGGCGTGACCCCTCCTAACCATACATATGGGCTCCGAATCAAATGGCGATGTCCACTTTGCTCTGTGAATTCATGGAGAGCTAAACCTAACCCTAAGTAGAATTTTCCCAAATGGGATTTTCCCATGCATTTTCCAAAGAAATGTACATAAGTCCGACTCAAAAGGCGTCACCCCTCCAAACCATACCTATGGGCTCCGAATCCAATGGCAAAGGCCGTTTTGCTCTATGAATTCATGGAGAGCTAACCCTACCCCTAAGTAGAATTTTCCCCAATGGGATTTTCCCATGTATTTTCCCAGGAAATGTACATAAATCCGACTCAAAAGGCGTGACCCGTCCTAAACATACCTATGAGCTCTGAATCAAATGGCGGTCCATTTTGCTCTGTGAATTCATGGAGAGCTAACCCTAACCCTAAGTAGAATTTTCCCCAATGGGATTTTCCCATGTATTTTCCAAAGAAATGTACATAAGTCCGACTCAAAAGGCGTGACCCCTCCTAACCATACCTATGGGCTCCAAATCCAATGGCGATGTCCGTATTGCTGTGCGAATTCATGGAGAGCTAACCCTAACCCTAAGTAGAATTTTCCCCAATGGGATTTTCCCATGTATTTTCCAAAGAAATGTACATAAGTCCGACTCAAAAGGCGTCACCCCTCCTAACCATACCTATGGGCTCCGAATCCAATGGCAAAGGCCGTTTTGCTCTATGAATTCATGGAGAGCTAACCCTACCCCTAAGTAGAATTTTCCCCAATGGGATTTTCCCATATACATCCCCAGGAAATGTACATAAATCCGACTCAAAAGGCGTGACCCCTCCTAACCATACATATGGGCTCCGAATCAAATGGCGATGTCCACTTTGCTCTGTGAATTCATGGAGAGCTAAACCTAACCCTAAGTAGAATGTTCCCAAATGGGATTTTCCCATGCATTTTCCAAAGAAATGTACATAAGTCCGACTCAAAAGGCGTCACCCCTCCAAACCATACCTATGGGCTCCGAATCCAATGGCAAAGGCCGTTTTGCTCTATGAATTCATGGAGAGCTAACCCTACCCCTAAGTAGAATTTTCCCCAATGGGATTTTCCCATGTATTTTCCCAGGAAATGTACATAAATCCGACTCAAAAGGCGTGACCCGTCCTAAACATACCTATGAGCTCTGAATCAAATGGCGATGTCCATTTTGCTCTGTGAATTCATGGAGAGCTAACCCTAACCCTAAGTAGAATTTTCCCCAATGGGATTTTCCCATGTATTTTCCAAAGAAATGTACATAAGTCCGACTCAAAAGGCGTGACCCCTCCTAACCATACCTATGGGCTCCAAATCCAATGGCGATGTCCGTATTGCTGTGCGTATTCATGGAGAGCTAACCCTAACCCTAAGTAGAATTTTCCCCAATGGGATTTTCCCATGTACATCCCCAGGAAATGTACATAAATCCGACTCAAAAGGCGTGACCCCTCCTAACCATACCTATGGGCTCCGAATCAAATGGCGATGTCCACTTTGCTCTGTGAATTCATGGAGAGCTAAACCTAACCCTAAGTAGAATTTTCCCAAATGGGATTTTCCCATGTGTTTTCCAAAGAAATGTACATAAGTCCGACTCAAAAGGCGTCACCCCTCCTAACCATACCTATGGGCTCCGAATCCAATGGCAAAGGCCGTTTTGCTCTATGAATTCATGGAGAGCTAACCCTACCCCTAAGTAGAATTTTCCCCAATGGGATTTTCCCATGTATTTTCCAAAGAAATGTACATAAATCCGACTCAAAAGGCGTGACCCCTCCTAACCATACCTATGGGCTCCGAATCAAATGGCGATGTCCATTTTGCTCTGTGAATTCATGGAGAGCTAACCCTAACCCTAAGTAGAATTTTCCCCAATGGGATTTTCCCATGTATTTTCCAAAGAAATGTACATAAGTCCGACTCAAAAGGCGTCACCCCTCCAAACCATACCTATGGGCTCCAAATCCTATGGCGATGTCCGTATTGCTGTGCGAATTCATGGAGAGCTAACCCTAACCCTAAGTAGAATTTTCCCCAATGGGATTTTCCCATGTATTTTCCCAGGAAATGTATATAAATCCGGTTCAAAAGGCGTGATCCCTCCTAACCATATCTATGGGCTCCGAATCAAATGGCGATGTCCGTTTTGCTCTGCAAATTCATGAAGAGCTAACCCTAACCCTAAGTAGAATTTTCCCCAATGGGATATTCCCATGTATTTTGCCAGGAACCGTACATAAATCCGACTCAAAGGGCGTGACCCCTCCTAACCATACCTATGTGCTTCGAATCCAATGGCAATGGCCGTTTTGCTCTGTGAATTCATGGAGAGCTAACCCTACCCTTAAGTAGAATTTTCCCCAATGGGATTTTCCCATATACATCCCCAGGAAATGTACATAAATCCGACTCAAAAGGCGTGACCCCTCCTAAACATACCTATGAGCTCCGAATCAAATGGCGATGTCCATTTTGCTCTGTGAATTCATGGAGAGCTAACCCTAACCCTAAGTAGAATTTTCCCCAATGGGATTTTCCCATGTATTTTCCCAGGAAATGTATATAAATCCGGTTCAAAAGGCGTGATCCCTCCTAACCATATCTATGGGCTCCGAATCAAATGGCGATGTCCGTTTTGCTCTGCAAATTCATGAAGAGCTAACCCTAACCCTAAGTAGAATTTTCCCCAATGGGATATTCCCATGTATTTTGCCAGGAACCGTACATAAATCCGACTCAAAGGGCGTGACCCCTCCTAACCATACCTATGTGCTCCGAATCCAATGGCAATGGCCGTTTTGCTCTGTGAATTCATGGAGAGCTAACCCTACCCTTAAGTAGAATTTTCCCCAATGGGATTTTCCCATATACATCCCCAGGAAATATACATAAATCTGACTCAAAAGGCGTGAGCCCTCCTAACCATACCTATGGGCTCCAAATCCAATGGCGATGTCCGCATTGCTGTGCGAATTCATGGAGAGCTAACCCTAACCCTAAGTAGAATTTTCCCCAATGGGATTTTCCCATGTATTTTCCCAGGAAATGTATATAAATCCGGTTCAAAAGGCGTGATCCCTCCTAACCATATCTATGGGCTCCGAATCAAATGGCGATGTCCGTTTTGCTCTGCAAATTCATTAAGAGCTAACCCTAAGCCTAAGTAGAATTTTCCCCAATGGCATATTCCCATGTATGTTCCCAGTAAATGTCCATAAATCCGACTCAAAAGGTGTGATCCCTCCTAACCATATCTATGGGCTCCGAATCCAATGCCGATGTCCGTTTTGCTCTGCAAATTCATGGAAAGCTAACCCTAACCCTAAGTAGAATTTTCCCCAATGAGATTTTCCCATTTATTTTCCCAGGAAATGTAAATAAGGCCGACTCAAAAGGCGTGACCCCTCCTAACCATACCTATGGGCTCCGAATCCAATGGCGATGTCCGTTTTGCTCTGTGAATTCATGAAGAGCTAACCCTAAGCCTAAGTAGAATTTTCCCCAATTGGATATTCCCATGTATTTTGCCAGGAACCATACATAAATCCGACTCAAAGGGCGTGACCCCTCCTAACCATACCTATGGGCTCCAAATCCAATGGGGATGTCCTTTTGCTCTGTGAATTCATGGAGAGCTAACCCTAACCCTAAGTAGAATTTTACCCAATGGGATTTTCCCATGTATTTTCCAAGGAAATGTACATAAATCCGACTCAAAGGGCGTGACCCCTCCTAACCATACATATGGGCTCCGAATCCAATGGGGATGTCCATTGTGCTCTGTGAATTCATGGAGAGCTAACCCTAACCCTAAGTAGAATTTTCCCCAATGGGATTTTCCCATGTATTTCCCCAGGAAATGTACATAAATTCGACTCAAAAGGCGTGACCCCTCCTAACCATACCTATGGGCTCCGAATCAAATGGCGATGTCCACTTTGCTCTGTGAATTCATGGAGAGCTAAACCTAACCCTAAGTAGAATTTTCCCAAATGGGATTTTCCCATGTATTTTCCAAAGAAATGTACATAAGTCCGACTCAAAAGGCGTCACCCCTCCTAACCATACCTATGGGCTCCGAATCCAATGGCGATGTCCGTATTGCTGTGCAAATTCATGGAGAGCTAACTCTAACCCTAAGTAGAATTTTCCCCAATGGGATTTTCCCAGGTATTTTCCCAGGAAATGTATATACATCCGGTTCAAAAGGCGTGATCCCTCCTAACCATATCTATGGGCTCCGAATCAAATGGCGATGTCCGTTTTGCTCTGCAAATTCATGAAGAGCTAACCCTAAGCCTAAGTAGAATTTTCCCCAATGGGATATTCCCATGTATTTTGCCAGGAACCGTACATAAATCCGACTCAAAGGGCGTGACCCCTCCTAACCATACCTATGGGCTCCGAATCCAATGGCAAAGGCCGTTTTGCTCTATGAATTCATGGAGAGCTAACCCTACTCCTAAGTAAAATTTTCCCCAATGGGATTTTCCCATGTATTTTCCAAAGAAATGTACATAAGTCCGACTCAAAAGGCGTCACCCCTCCTAACCATACCTATGGGCTCCGAATCCAATGGCAAAGGCCGTTTTGCTCTATGAATTCATGGAGAGCTAACCCTAACCCTAAGTAGAATTTTCCCCAATGGGATTTTCCCATGTATTTTCCCAGGAAATATATATAAATCCGGTTCAAAAGGCGTAATCCCTCCTAACCATATCTATGGGCTCCGAATCAAATGGCGATGTCCGTTTTGCTCTGCAAATTCATGGAGAGCTAACCCTAACCCTAAGTACAATTTTCCCCAATGGGATTTTCCCATGTATTTTGCCAGGAACCGTACATAAGTCCGACTCAAAAGGCGTGAGCCCTCCTTACCATACCTATGGGCTCCGAATCCAATGGCAATGTCCGTTTTGCTCTGTGAATTCATGGAGAGCTAACCCTACCCATAAGTAGAATTTCCCCCAAATGGGATTTTCCCATGTATTTTGCCATGAACGGTACATAACTCTGACTCAAAAGGCGTGACCCCTCCTAACCTCCTATGGGCTGCCAATCCAATGGCGATGTCCGTTTTGCTGTGTGAATTCATGGAGAGCCCATAGGTATGGATTTAGAGCCCATAGGTATGGTTAGGAGGACTGACGCCTTTGGAGCCAGCCTTATGTACATTTCCTTGGAAAATACAGGGAAAAACCCATTGGGGAAAATTCTACTTCGGGTTAGGGTTAGCTCTCCATGAATTCTCAGAGCAAAACGTACATCCCCATTGGATTCGGAGCCCATAGATGTGGTTAGGAGGGATCACACCTTTTGAATCGGATTTGTGTACATTTCCTGGGGAAATACATGAGAAAATCCCATTGGCGAAAATTCTACTTAGGGTTAGGGTTCGCTCTCTATGAATTCGCAGAGCAAAACGGACATCCCCATTGGATTCGGAGCCCATAGGTATGGTTAGGAGGGGTGACGCTTTTTGAGCCAGCCTTATGTACATTTCCTGGGGAAATACATGGGGAAATCCCATTGGGGAAAATTCCACTTAGGGTTAGGGTTAGCTCTCCATGAATTCGTAGAGCAAAACGGACATTCCCATTGGATTCGGAGCCCATAGGTATGGTTAGGAGGGGTGACGCCTTTTGAGCCAGCCTTATGTACATTTCCTGGGAAAATACATGGTAAAATCCCATTGGGGAAAATTATACTTAGGGTTAGGGTTAGCTCTGCATGAATTCGTAGAGCAAAATTTTCCCCAATGGGATTGTCCCATGTATGTTCCCAGTAAATGTCCATAAATCCGACGCAAAAGGTGTGATCCCTCCTAACCATATCTATGGGCTCCGAATCCAATGGCGATGTCCGTTTTGCTCTGCAAATTCATGGAAAGCTAACCCTAACCCTAAGTAGAATTTTCCCCAATGGGATTTTCCCATTTATTTTCCCAGGAAATGTACATAACGCCGACTCAAAAGGCGTGACCCCTCCTAACCATACCTATGGGCTCCGAATCCAATGGCGATGTCCGTTTTGCTCTGTGAATTCATGAAGAGCTAACCCTAAGCCTAAGTAGAATTTTCCCCAATGGGATATTCCCATGTATTTTCCAAGGAAATGTACATAAATCTGACTCAAAAGGCGTGAGCCCTCCTAACCATACCTATGGGCTCCGAATGAAATGGTGATTTCCATTTTGCTCTGTAAATTCATGGAGAGCTAACACTAACCCTAAGTAGAATTTTCCCCAATGGGATTTTCCCATGTATTTTGCCAGGAACCGTACATAAGTCCGACTCAAAAGGCGTGAGCCCTCCTTACCATACCTATGGGCTCCGAATCCAATGGCAATGTCCGTTTTGCTCTGTGAATTCATGGAGAGATAACCCTACCCCTAAGTAGAATTTTCCCCAAATGGGATTTTCCCATGTATTTTGCCATGAACGGTACATAACTCCGACTCAAAAGGCGTGACCCCTCCTAATCTCCTATGGGCTCCGAATCCAATGGCGATGTCCGTTTTGCTGTGTGAATTCATGGAGAGCCCATAGGTATGGATTTAGAGCCCATAGGTATGGTTAGGAGGACTGACGCCTTTGGAGCCAGCCTTATGTACATTTCCTTGGAAAATACAGGGAAAAACCCATTGGGGAAAATTCTACTTCGGGTTAGGGTTAGCTCTCCATGAATTCTCAGAGCAAAACGTACATCCCCATTGGATTCGGAGCCCATAGATGTGGTTAGGAGGGATCACACCTTTTGAATCGGATTTGTGTACATTTCCTGGGGAAATACATGGGAAAATCCCATTGGCGAAAATTCTACTTAGGGTTAGGGTTCGCTCTCTATGATTTCGCAGAGCAAAACGGACATTCCCATTGGATTCGGAGCCCATAGGTATGGTTAGGAGGGGTGACGCCTTTTGAGCCAGCCTTATGTACATTTCCTGGGAAAATACATGGTAAAATCCCATTGGGGAAAATTATACTTAGGGTTAGGGTTAGCTCTGCATGAATTCGTAGAGCAAAATTTTCCCCAATGGGATTGTCCCATGTATGTTCCCAGTAAATGTCCATAAATCCGACTCAAAAGGTGTGATCCCTCCTAACCATATCTATGGGCTCCGAATCCAATGGCGATGTCCGTTTTGCTCTGCAAATTCATGGAAAGCTAACCCTAACCCTAAGTAGAATTTTCCCCAATGGGATTTTCCCATTTATTTTCCCAGGAAATGTACATAACGCCGACTCAAAAGGCGTGACCCCTCCTAACCATACCTATGGGCTCCGAATCCAATGGCGATGTCCGTTTTGCTCTGTGAATTCATGAAGAGCTAACCCTAAGCCTAAGTAGAATTTTCCCCAATGGGATATTCCCATGTATTTTCCAAAGAAATGTACATAAGTCCGACTCAAAAGGCGTCACCCCTCCTAACCATACCTATGGGCTCCGAATCCAATGGCAAAGGCCGTTTTGCTCTATGAATTCATGGAGAGCTAACCCTACCCCTAAGTAGAATTTTCCCCAATGGGATTTTCCCATGTACATCCCCAGGAAATGTACATAAATCCGACTCAAAAGGCGTGACCCCTCCTAACCATACCTATGGGCTCCGAATCAAATGGCGATGTCCACTTTGCTCTGTGAATTCATGGAGAGCTAAACCTAACCCTAAGTAGAATTTTCCCAAATGGGATTTTCCCATGCATTTTCCAAAGAAATGTACATAAGTCCGACTCAAAAGGCGTCACCCCTCCAAACCATACCTATGGGCTCCAAATCCAATGGCAAAGGCCGGTTCCGGCGGCTATGGCGACAGGCAAGCCTTTGCCTGCTCCCGCTCTCCCGGTGGGCTTCCCCCGCTTCTGGGGGTGCACAGGACGCCCCGGAGAGGTGTCCTGCCGAGGGAACGGCTCGCGGAGGGTCCTGGCGTCGGCGGCGGCTGGCGGGGGCTTCTCCGCTTCGTTCTAGGCACCGGGGAGCAGTCTCGGAGGGCGCCCGTGTGCGCGCGCCTCGCCCCATGCCGATCGGAGAACGTGCTATTGAACGAAGCAGCGGCAATGTGGTGAGAGGCTTCCCTTCTCCATTCCTTCTATCTTGAATTTATGGACTTTTCAGCATCTTTTAAAAAAAAAAAAGTTAAACTTTCGGACTTTTGCTAGAGGTGCGGCTAGAGGGAGGGGGATTTCCCCCCCTCCCTTGGACAAGCGGGTTGAGAAGATTTTGCTTTCGCCCTCAGGGGAAGGAGGAGGGGGGAGAGCCAACTAATGATGCCTCACCCTCATAAAAGTGACTTTCATTGGACTTAGCTCCAGAATCTATGGGTGAACTGAGAACTTTCTGAACTTTTAAAACTTTATTATGCCTCTGAGCCCAAAGCTGGCAGGGCAAGATGGCACACTTCCGTTGTCTTCATGAACTGTGAAACCTGACTCCACCTTTAAAATTCAGGCTTCCGGTCTTTGTCTCCGAGTCACCCAGAGGAATCTCTTGTGGATTGTTCTTTTCTGAACTCTTTGGGGAAAAAATCTTCATCTATTGCTAGACTGACTAAAGAAATCCCCATCTGTTTGGATCCTCTGCCTTCTGGATTCGCCTGCCTGCTCTACTTCTCCAGCTGCCCAGTCTCTATTTTGACTGATTTCCTTGCTTTAAAAACCATGTCTCCAAAAAGACCACCTCCTGGAAAGCCTGGATTTGCTACTTCTGCCCCAACGTCTGCAACGTCTAGCCCAGCTACACAGTCAAAGATAACAGAACTGATGCAACCCAAGACTACAGAGATAGACTTTCAACAAATGCTTCAACAAATTCTACAGGGCCAGGAGGAAATTAAGAAACAGTTAAGGGAAATGAAAGATGAAATTAAACAGAACCAAGCCCAAATCTTTAAGAACTCACAGAGACTGGACCTTGTGGAGGGTGGGGTGGCGGAGGCGAGGGGGGGGGGGTAGAGGCTTTACAGAAGGGGAACAAAGAACTTGATATCCAACAAATGAAAATAGAGTTTGAGAGAATGTCCTTTTATCTTAGATTTCAAAATGTAATAGAAGCAGATGGGGAAAACATAAGGGACATTATGACTAATATTCTAGCTGAATACATACACAAAGATAAACAGCAGATGGAATGGGAGATAGACCTAGCTTATAGAGTGAATTCAGCATATGCCAGAACACATAATGTACCCAGGGAGGTTCACATTAAATTCCTTAGGAAAACCACAAGAGATGAAATTCTGGGTGTGCAAAGGGGGCAAACATTGACATACAGTGACAGGGAGATAACCATTCTAAAGCAGATTCCCAAAAAAATTAGGGAAAAAAGGAAAAATTATTCGCAATTGGCGAATAAATTATACCAGAAGGGGGTGTGGTTTAGATGGTTGATGCCTGAAGGTATGCTGATATTCTGGGAGGAGACAAGAATCAGAATTAATACACCCATAGAGGCACAGGCCTTTATGGAAAAAAATAAAGCCAACCTAGAAAAAACAGAAGACACCACAACGGTCACGCAGGACACGGGAGGGGCCGGAGCTCTGCCAGCGGGGGGTGAAGGGGCAACACCAAGAAAGCTCAGATCACAAAAATAAATAAGAAAATCACAATGTTATAAACAGACCGAAAGTAAAAATGAATTTATAACTAGACTATATATTATAATTATATAAATTGATTGAAAATTATTCTTTCTAGAATTAAGATGCTGACTTTTTATGATTATGTATTAAGATTTGATATTTTGATGTAATCTAGGAGTTTGGAGGGAGGGGGCGTCTGCCGCATTTGCAACTGCCAAAATTTGTAATTCCACCTACCCTTTTCCACATAAATGTTTTTAAAAAAACCAATAAAACATTTTGAAAAAAAAAAAAAAAAAAGGCCGACTCAAAAGGCGTGACCCCTCCTAACCATACCTATGGGCTCCGAATCCAATGGCGATGTCCGTTTTGCTCTGTGAATTCATGAAGAGCTAACCCTAAGCCTAAGTAGAATTTTCCCCAATGGGATTTTCCCATGTATTTCCCCAGGAAATGTACATAAATTCGACTCAAAAGGCGTGAACCCTCCTAACCATACCTATGGGCTCCGAATCAAATGGCGATGTCCACTTTACTCTGTGAATTCATGGAGAGCTAAACCTAACCCTAAGTAGAATTTTCCCAAATGGGATTTTCCCATGTATTTTCCAAAGAAATGTACATAAGTCCGACTCAAAAGGCGTCACCCCTCCTAACCATACCTATGGGCTCCGAATCCAATGGCAAAGGCCGTTTTGCTCTATGAATTCATGGAGAGCTAACCCTACCCCTAAGTAGAATTTTCCCCAATGGGATTTTCCCATGTACATCCCCAGGAAATGTACATAAATCCGACTCAAAAGGCGTGACCCCTCCTAACCATACCTATGGGCTCCGAATCAAATGGCGATGTCCACTTTGCTCTGTGAATTCATGGAGAGCTAAACCTAACCCTAAGTAGAATTTTCCCAAATGGGATTTTCCCATGCATTTTCCAAAGAAATGTACATAAGTCCGACTCAAAAGGCGTCACCCCTCCAAACCATACCTATGGGCTCCAAATCCAATGGCAAAGGCCGGTTCCGGCGGCTACGGCGACAGGCAAGCCTTTGCCTGCTCCCGCTCTCCCGGTGGGCTTCCCCCGCTTCTGGGGGTGCACAGGACGCCCCGGAGAGGTGTCCTGCCGAGGGAACGGCTCGCGGAGGGTCCTGGCGTCGGCGGCGGCTGGCGGGGGCTTCTCCGCTTCGTTCTAGGCACCGGGGAGCAGTCTCGGAGGGCGCCCGTGTGCGCGCGCCTCGCCCCATGCCGATCGGAGAACGTGCTATTGAACGAAGCAGCGGCAATGTGGTGAGAGGCTTCCCTTCTCCATTCCTTCTATCTTGAATTTATGGACTTTTCAGCATCTTTAAAAAAAAAAAAAGTTAAACTTTCGGACTTTTGCTAGAGGTGCGGCTAGAGGGAGGGGGATTTCCCCCCCTCCCTTGGACAAGCGGGTTGAGAAGATTTTGCTTTCGCCCTCAGGGGAAGGAGGAGGGGGGAGAGCCAACTAATGATGCCTCACCCTCATAAAAGTGACTTTCATTGGACTTAGCTCCAGAATCTATGGGTGAACTGAGAACTTTCTGAACTTTTAAAACTTTATTATGCCTCTGAGCCCAAAGCTGGCAGGGCAAGATGGCACACTTCCGTTGTCTTCATGAACTGTGAAACCTGACTCCACCTTTAAAATTCAGGCTTCCGGTCTTTGTCTCCGAGTCACCCAGAGGAATCTCTTGTGGATTGTTCTTTTCTGAACTCTTTGGGGAAAAAATCTTCATCTATTGCTAGACTGACTAAAGAAATCCCCATCTGTTTGGATCCTCTGCCTTCTGGATTCGCCTGCCTGCTCTACTTCTCCAGCTGCCCAGTCTCTATTTTGACTGATTTCCTTGCTTTAAAAACCATGTCTCCAAAAAGACCACCTCCTGGAAAGCCTGGATTTGCTACTTCTGCCCCAACGTCTGCAACGTCTAGCCCAGCTACACAGTCAAAGATAACAGAACTGATGCAACCCAAGACTACAGAGATAGACTTTCAACAAATGCTTCAACAAATTCTACAGGGCCAGGAGGAAATTAAGAAACAGTTAAGGGAAATGAAAGATGAAATTAAACAGAACCAAGCCCAAATCTTTAAGAACTCACAGAGACTGGACCTTGTGGAGGGTGGGGTGGCGGAGGCGAGGGGGGGGGGTAGAGGCTTTACAGAAGGGGAACAAAGAACTTGATATCCAACAAATGAAAATAGAGTTTGAGAGAATGTCCTTTTATCTTAGATTTCAAAATGTAATAGAAGCAGATGGGGAAAACATAAGGGACATTATGACTAATATTCTAGCTGAATACATACACAAAGATAAACAGCAGATGGAATGGGAGATAGACCTAGCTTATAGAGTGAATTCAGCATATGCCAGAACACATAATGTACCCAGGGAGGTTCACATTAAATTCCTTAGGAAAACCACAAGAGATGAAATTCTGGGTGTGCAAAGGGGGCAAACATTGACATACAGTGACAGGGAGATAACCATTCTAAAGCAGATTCCCAAAAAAATTAGGGAAAAAAGGAAAAATTATTCGCAATTGGCGAATAAATTATACCAGAAGGGGGTGTGGTTTAGATGGTTGATGCCTGAAGGTATGCTGATATTCTGGGAGGAGACAAGAATCAGAATTAATACACCCATAGAGGCACAGGCCTTTATGGAAAAAAATAAAGCCAACCTAGAAAAAACAGAAGACACCACAACGGTCACGCAGGACACGGGAGGGGCCGGAGCTCTGCCAGCGGGGGGTGAAGGGGCAACACCAAGAAAGCTCAGATCACAAAAATAAATAAGAAAATCACAATGTTATAAACAGACCGAAAGTAAAAATGAATTTATAACTAGACTATATATTATAATTATATAAATTGATTGAAAATTATTCTTTCTAGAATTAAGATGCTGACTTTTTATGATTATGTATTAAGATTTGATATTTTGATGTAATCTAGGAGTTTGGAGGGAGGGGGCGTCTGCCGCATTTGCAACTGCCAAAATTTGTAATTCCACCTACCCTTTTCCACATAAATGTTTTTAAAAAAACCAATAAAACATTTTGAAAAAAAAAAAAAAAAAAGGCCGACTCAAAAGGCGTGACCCCTCCTAACCATACCTATGGGCTCCGAATCCAATGGCGATGTCCGTTTTGCTCTGTGAATTCATGAAGAGCTAACCCTAAGCCTAAGTAGAATTTTCCCCAATGGGATTTTCCCATGTATTTCCCCAGGAAATGTACATAAATTCGACTCAAAAGGCGTGAACCCTCCTAACCATACCTATGGGCTCCGAATCAAATGGCGATGTCCACTTTACTCTGTGAATTCATGGAGAGCTAAACCTAACCCTAAGTAGAATTTTCCCAAATGGGATTTTCCCATGTATTTTCCAAAGAAATGTACATAAGTCCGACTCAAAAGGCGTCACCCCTCCTAACCATACCTATGGGCTCCGAATCCAATGGCAAAGGCCGTTTTGCTCTATGAATTCATGGAGAGCTAACCCTACCCCTAAGTAGAATTTTCCCCAATGGGATTTTCCCATGTACATCCCCAGGAAATGTACATAAATCCGACTCAAAAGGCGTGACCCCTCCTAACCATACCTATGGGCTCCGAATCAAATGGCGATGTCCACTTTGCTCTGTGAATTCATGGAGAGCTAAACCTAACCCTAAGTAGAATTTTCCCAAATGGGATTTTCCCATGCATTTTCCAAAGAAATGTACATAAGTCCGACTCAAAAGGCGTCACCCCTCCAAACCATACCTATGGGCTCCAAATCCAATGGCAAAGGCCGGTTCCGGCGGCTACGGCGACAGGCAAGCCTTTGCCTGCTCCCGCTCTCCCGGTGGGCTTCCCCCGCTTCTGGGGGTGCACAGGACGCCCCGGAGAGGTGTCCTGCCGAGGGAACGGCTCGCGGAGGGTCCTGGCGTCGGCGGCGGCTGGCGGGGGCTTCTCCGCTTCGTTCTAGGCACCGGGGAGCAGTCTCGGAGGGCGCCCGTGTGCGCGCGCCTCGCCCCATGCCGATCGGAGAACGTGCTATTGAACGAAGCAGCGGCAATGTGGTGAGAGGCTTCCCTTCTCCATTCCTTCTATCTTGAATTTATGGACTTTTCAGCATCTTTTAAAAAAAAAAAAGTTAAACTTTCGGACTTTTGCTAGAGGTGCGGCTAGAGGGAGGGGGATTTCCCCCCCTCCCTTGGACAAGCGGGTTGAGAAGATTTTGCTTTCGCCCTCAGGGGAAGGAGGAGGGGGGAGAGCCAACTAATGATGCCTCACCCTCATAAAAGTGACTTTCATTGGACTTAGCTCCAGAATCTATGGGTGAACTGAGAACTTTCTGAACTTTTAAAACTTTATTATGCCTCTGAGCCCAAAGCTGGCAGGGCAAGATGGCACACTTCCGTTGTCTTCATGAACTGTGAAACCTGACTCCACCTTTAAAATTCAGGCTTCCGGTCTTTGTCTCCGAGTCACCCAGAGGAATCTCTTGTGGATTGTTCTTTTCTGAACTCTTTGGGGAAAAAATCTTCATCTATTGCTAGACTGACTAAAGAAATCCCCATCTGTTTGGATCCTCTGCCTTCTGGATTCGCCTGCCTGCTCTACTTCTCCAGCTGCCCAGTCTCTATTTTGACTGATTTCCTTGCTTTAAAAACCATGTCTCCAAAAAGACCACCTCCTGGAAAGCCTGGATTTGCTACTTCTGCCCCAACGTCTGCAACGTCTAGCCCAGCTACACAGTCAAAGATAACAGAACTGATGCAACCCAAGACTACAGAGATAGACTTTCAACAAATGCTTCAACAAATTCTACAGGGCCAGGAGGAAATTAAGAAACAGTTAAGGGAAATGAAAGATGAAATTAAACAGAACCAAGCCCAAATCTTTAAGAACTCACAGAGACTGGACCTTGTGGAGGGTGGGGTGGCGGAGGCGAGGGGGGGGGGTAGAGGCTTTACAGAAGGGGAACAAAGAACTTGATATCCAACAAATGAAAATAGAGTTTGAGAGAATGTCCTTTTATCTTAGATTTCAAAATGTAATAGAAGCAGATGGGGAAAACATAAGGGACATTATGACTAATATTCTAGCTGAATACATACACAAAGATAAACAGCAGATGGAATGGGAGATAGACCTAGCTTATAGAGTGAATTCAGCATATGCCAGAACACATAATGTACCCAGGGAGGTTCACATTAAATTCCTTAGGAAAACCACAAGAGATGAAATTCTGGGTGTGCAAAGGGGGCAAACATTGACATACAGTGACAGGGAGATAACCATTCTAAAGCAGATTCCCAAAAAAATTAGGGAAAAAAGGAAAAATTATTCGCAATTGGCGAATAAATTATACCAGAAGGGGGTGTGGTTTAGATGGTTGATGCCTGAAGGTATGCTGATATTCTGGGAGGAGACAAGAATCAGAATTAATACACCCATAGAGGCACAGGCCTTTATGGAAAAAAATAAAGCCAACCTAGAAAAAACAGAAGACACCACAACGGTCACGCAGGACACGGGAGGGGCCGGAGCTCTGCCAGCGGGGGGTGAAGGGGCAACACCAAGAAAGCTCAGATCACAAAAATAAATAAGAAAATCACAATGTTATAAACAGACCGAAAGTAAAAATGAATTTATAACTAGACTATATATTATAATTATATAAATTGATTGAAAATTATTCTTTCTAGAATTAAGATGCTGACTTTTTATGATTATGTATTAAGATTTGATATTTTGATGTAATCTAGGAGTTTGGAGGGAGGGGGCGTCTGCCGCATTTGCAACTGCCAAAATTTGTAATTCCACCTACCCTTTTCCACATAAATGTTTTTAAAAAAACCAATAAAACATTTTGAAAAAAAAAAAAAAAAAAGGCCGACTCAAAAGGCGTGACCCCTCCTAACCATACCTATGGGCTCCGAATCCAATGGCGATGTCCGTTTTGCTCTGTGAATTCATGAAGAGCTAACCCTAAGCCTAAGTAGAATTTTCCCCAATGGGATTTTCCCATGTATTTCCCCAGGAAATGTACATAAATTCGACTCAAAAGGCGTGAACCCTCCTAACCATACCTATGGGCTCCGAATCAAATGGCGATGTCCACTTTACTCTGTGAATTCATGGAGAGCTAAACCTAACCCTAAGTAGAATTTTCCCAAATGGGATTTTCCCATGTATTTTCCAAAGAAATGTACATAAGTCCGACTCAAAAGGCGTCACCCCTCCTAACCATACCTATGGGCTCCGAATCCAATGGCAAAGGCCGTTTTGCTCTATGAATTCATGGAGAGCTAACCCTAACCCTAAGTACAATTTTCCCCAATGGGATTTTCCCATGTATTTTCCAAAGAAATGTACATAAATCCGACTCAAAAGGCGTCACCCCTCCTAACCATACCTATGGGCTCCTAATCAAATGGCGATGTCCATTTAGCTCTATGAATTCATGGAGAGCTAACCCTAACCCTAAGTAGAATTTTCCCCAATGGGATTTTCCCATGTATTATCCAAAGAAATGTACATAAGTCCGACTCAAAAGGCTTCACCCCTCCAAACCATACCTATGGGCTCCAAATCCAATGGCGATGTCCGTATTGCTGTGCGAATTCATGGAGAGCTAACCCTAACCCTAAGTAGAATTTTCCCCAATGGGATTTTCCCATGTATTTTCCCAGGAAATGTACATAAATCCGACTCAAAAGGCGTGACCCCTCCTAACCATACCTATGGGCTCCTAATCAAATGGCGATGTCCATTTAGCTCTATGAATTCATGGAGAGCTAACCCTAACCCTAAGTAGAATTTTCCCCAATGGGATTTTCCCATGTATTTTCCAAAGAAATGTACATAAGTCCGACTCAAAAGGCGTCACCCCTCCAAACCATACCTATGGGCTCCAAATCCAATGGCGATGTCCGTATTGCTGTGCGAATTCATGGAGAGCTAACCCTAACCCTAAGTAGAATTTTCCCCAATGGGATTTTCCCATGTATTTTCCAAAGAAATGTACATAAATCCGACTCAAAAGGCGTGACCCCTCCTAACCATACCTATGGGCTCCTAATCAAATGGCGATGTCCATTTTGCTCTATGAATTCATGGAGAGCTAACCCTAACCCTAAGTAGAATTTTCCCCAATGGGATTTTCCCATGTATTTTCCAAAGAAATGTACATAAGTCCGACTCAAAAGGCGTCACCCCTCCAAACCATACCTATGGGCTCCAAATCCAATGGCGATGTCCGTATTGCTGTGCGAATTCATGGAGAGCTAACCCTAACCCTAAGTAGAATTTTCCCCAATGGTATTTTCCCATGTAGTTCCCCAGGAAATGTACATAAATCCGACTCAAAAGGCGTGACCCCTCCTAACCATACCTATGGGCTCCGAATCAAATGGCGATGTCCACTTTGCTCTGTGAATTCATGGAGAGCTAATCCTAACCCTAAGTAGAATTTTCCCAAATGGGATTTTCCCATGTATTTTCCAAAGAAATGTACATAAATCCGACTCAAATGGCGTGACCCCTCCTAACCATACCTATGGGCTCCGAATCAAATGGCGATGTCCATTTTGCTCTGTGAATTCATGGAGAGCTAACCCTAACCCTAAGTAGAATTTTCCCCAATGGGATTTTCCCATGTATTTTCAAAAGAAATGTACATAAGTCCGACTCAAAAGGCGTCACCTCTCCAAACCATACCTATGGGCTCCAAATCGAATGGCGATGTCCGTATTGCTTTGCGAATTCATGGAGAGCTAACTCTAACCCTAAGTAGAATTTTCCCCAATGGGATTTTCCCATGTATTTTCCCAGGAAATGTATATAAATCCGGTTCAAAAGGCGTGATCCCTCCTAACCATATCTATGGGCTCCGAATCAAATGGCGATGTCCGTTTTGCTCTGCAAATTCATGAAGAGCTAACCCTAAGCCTAAGTAGAATTTTCCCCAATGGGATATTCCCATGTATTTTGCCAGGAACCGTACATAAATCCGACTCAAAGGGCGTGACCCCTCCTAACCATACCTATGGGCTCCGAATCCAATGGCAAAGGCCGTTTTGCTCTATGAATTCATGGAGAGCTAACCCTACCCCTAAGTAAAATTTTCCCCAATGGGATTTTCCCATGTATTTTCCAAAGAAATGTACATAAGTCCGACTCAAAAGGCGTCACCCCTCCTAACCATACCTATGGGCTCCGAATCCAATGGCAAAGGCCGTTTTGCTCTATGAATTCATGGAGAGCTAACCCTACCCCTAAGTAGAATTTTCCCCAATGGGATTTTCCCATGTACATCCCCAGGAAATGTACATAAATCCGACTCAAAAGGCGTGACCCCTCCTAACCATACCTATGGGCTCCGAATCAAATGGCGATGTCCACTTTGCTCTGTGAATTCATGGAGAGCTAAACCTAACCCTAAGTAGAATTTTCCCAAATGGGATTTTCCCATGTATTTTCCAAAGAAATGTACATAAATCCGACTCAAAAGGCGTGACCCCTCCTAACCATACCTATGGGCTCCTAATCAAATGGCGATGTCCATTTAGCTCTGTGAATTCATGGAGAGCTAACCCTAACCCTAAGTAGAATTTTCCCCAATGGGATTTTCCCATGTATTTTCCAAAGAAATGTACATAAGTCCGACTCAAAAGGCGTCACCCCTCCAAACCATACCTATGGGCTCCAAATCCAATGGCGATGTCCGCATTGCTGTGCGAATTCATGGAGAGCTAACCCTAACCCTAAGTAGAATTTTCCCCAATGGGATTTTCCCATGTATTTCCCCAGGAAATGTACATAAATCCGACTCAAAAGGCGTGACCCCTCCTAACCAGGTGCGAGGACAGTTTAAGAGCACGTAGTCGGTTGGGAGACCGGGGTTTTTGGTCATTCCCGGTCGTTTGTACCAATCCCTGCATACTAGGTGGTCAGGATCTACAGACCCAAGGCCTGAGACTGCTGTTATGCAATGCGAGGTCCGTTGTTAATAAGGCCCCCCTCATCCACGATCTAATTTTGGAGGGGGACCCGGACCTCGCCGGAATAACCGAGACCTGGTTGGGCCACGAGGGAGGTCTACCCCTTGTGGAAATGTGTCCTCCAGGTTATCGAGCATTTCACCAGCCTCGGGCCCAGGGAAGGGGCGGTGGGGTAGCAGTGATTATCCGGGAAGACTTAGAGCCGAGAGAGTTCACTGTGCCGCAGACATCCGGGTGTGAGTCCCTCGTCGTGAGATGGGGCCCAGGGAGGCAGTTGGGCCTGCTGATAGTATACCTGGCTCCTCGCTATACTTCAGCGGCCCTGTCCGAACTCCTTGAGCTGATCTCATCGGTGGCGGTTGAGACCCCCAAACTTTTAGTGATGGGGGATTTTAATCTGCCGTCGATGGGAGAAGCGTCTGAGGGGGTTCGGGAGTTCATGGCTTCCATGACAGCCATGGACCTGACCCAGTTAATTCAGGGCCCTACTCACGAGGGAGGCCACACCCTGGACCTTGTTTTTGTCTCTGGCCAGTGGACGAGTGATCTGGGAATAGGGGATCTAGACACTATTCCCCTGTCATGGTCGGATCACTCACTTCTCCTGCTGGACTTCCCTGGTGCTACCCCCCGCCGCGAGGAGGCGGAACTGGAAGGTATTAGATGGTTCCGCCCCAAGCGCCTGATGGAACCGGATAGGTTCCAGACGGAACTTGGGCCACCTCCTGTGGACCTGACCCGCCCCCGAGTAGAGGACCTGGTAGTCGCATGGAATAGTGCGGCTACCGGGGCCCTAGACCGGGTGGCGCCTTTGTGGCCTCTCCTGCGGCGAAGAACCACCCTGGCACCTTGGTTTACCGAGGAGCTAAGGGTGATGAAACGCCACAAGAGACGCCTAGAGAGTCGTTGGAGATCCTCCCGTTCCGAATTTGACCGAGCACAGGCACGAGCCTATTTGAAGACGTACCTTGTGGCACTAAGAGCGGCCAAACGTCAACATTGCGCTGCTCTTATTGCGTCTGCAGATAACCGCCCTGCCGCCCTGTTTCGGGTGACCCGTTCCCTCTTGTTTGAGAGACCACGGGAAGCCCCTTTACAGGGCAGAGCAGAGGAGTTTGGGAATTATCTACAGGACAAAGTCGCTCAAATCCGGATGGGATGGACCCCTTTCAGTGGTTCAGTAGAGACGCCCGTTGCGAGTCTTGAGGGACCGCTTTGGGAGGAGTTTGACTCGGTTGCCATCGAGGATTTGGACAGGTTGCGTGGACGTCTGCGACCCACCACATGTTTATTGGACCCGTGTCCCTCCTGGCTTGTACTGGCATCCTGGGAGGTCACGCGTGACTGGCTCCTGGGCCTGGTGAACGCCTCGTTGGGTGAGGGGTCTCTACCGGCCGCCTTGAAAGAGGCGGTGGTGAGGCCCCTGCTCAAGAAGCCTTCCCTGGACCCAACGGACCTAGTCAATTATCGTCCAGTCTCCAACCTTCCTTTTTTAGCGAAGGTTGTAGAGAGTGTGGTAGCACAGCAGTTCCCACGTCACCTGGAGGAAAATGATTATCTAGACCCGCGCCAGTCCGGCTTCCGACCCGGGCACAGCACGGAGACGGCCTTGGTCGCATTGGTTGATGATCTCTGGAGGGCCAGAGATAGGGGTTGTTCCTCTATCCTGGTCCTATTAGATCTCTCGGCGGCGTTCGATACCATCGACCATGGTATCCTGTTGCACCGGCTAGAGGGGCTGGGAGTCAGAGGCACCGTTTTACGGTGGTTTGGCTCCTACCTCTCTGGTCGGACGCAACGTGTGTTGACAGGGGAGCAGAGTTCGACCCGGAGGCCACTCACATGTGGTGTGCCACAGGGATCGGTGCTCTCGCCTCTCCTGTTCAACACATATATGAAACCGCTGGGCGAGATCATCCGTGGTTTTGGAGTGGGATATCATCTGTATGCTGATGATACTCAGCTATACATTTCCACTCCGAACCACCCCAATGAGGCCGTCGAAATGATGTCCCGGTGTCTGGAGGCCGTACGGGTCTGGATGGATGGCAACCGACTAAAACTCAACCCTTCCAAGACGGAGTGGCTGTGGCTTCCGGCCTCCCGGTTCAACCAGGTGCTTCCATCTCTGGCCATCGGGGGCGTCCAACTAGCCCCCATGGAACAGGTGCGCAATTTGGGCGTCCTCCTGGATACCCGGCTGTCCATGGATAACCATGTAACAGCCGTGGCAAGGGGGGCGTTCCATCAGGTTCGCCTGATGCGCCAATTGCGCCCCTTATTGGACCGGGATGCCCTACGCACAGTCACCCATGCGCTAGTGACGTCTCGCCTGGATTACTGCAATGCTCTCTACATGGGGCTTCCCTTGAGATGCACTCGGAGACTACAATTGGTCCAGAACGCGGCCGCGCGGGTGATTATGGGGAGGACTAGATACTCCCCTGTAACACCTCTCCTGCGCGAGCTGCACTGGCTGCCTGTGGTCTACCGAGTGCGTTTCAAGGTTTTGATTATGATCTTTAAAGCGCTCCATGGCACAGGGCCTAGTTATATGCAGGATCGCATCCTGCCCCACACATCCCTACGACCAATTCGCTCACACAGAGAGGGACTTCTCCGGGTGCCGTCCGCCAAACAGTGCCGGGGGGCGACACCCAGGAGCAGAGCCTTCTCTGTGATGGGCCCAGCCCTATGGAATGACCTCCCCCGTGACATCAGGATGATTTCCGATCTCCGCTCCTTCCGTGTACAGCTGAAGACCCACCTCTTTCAATTATCCGGCCTGGCTCAATCGCAATCGTAATTTTCCCATTCCTCCAAACTGTTTTTTAAATTGTTCTTAAATATTAATTTTATTGGGTTTTTGCAATTGGGGTATTTTAAAGCAGATTTTTAACTGTCTATTGATGTAATTTGCTTCCTCCTCCGTGTATGTATGTGTGTTGTGTATGTATGTACGTTAGGTGTTGTTATATATGTTTCATGTTATATGCTCCATTGTACGCCGCCCCGAGTCCTACTTGGAAAGGGAGCGGCTAATAAATCCAAATTTTTTATTATTATTATTATTATTATTATTATTATTATTATTATTATTATTATTATTATTATTATTATTATTATTTATTATATTATTATTATTATTATTATTATTATTATTATTATTATTATTATTATTATTATTAATTTATTATTTATTATTATTATTATTATTATTATTATTTTATTTATTATTATTATTATTATTATTATTATTATTATTATTATTATTATTATTATTATTATTATTATTATTATTATTATTATTATTAACCATACCTATGGGCTCCGAATCAAATGGCGATGTCCACTTTGCTCTGTGAATGCATGGAGAGCTAATCCTAACCCTAAGTAGAATTTTCCCAAATGGGATTTTCCCATGTATTTTCCAAAGAAATGTACATAAGTCCGACTCAAAAGGCGTCACCCCTCCTAACCATACCTATGGGCTCCGAATCCAATGGCAAAGGCCGTTTTGCTCTATGAATTCATGGAGAGCTAACCCTACCCCTAAGTAGAATTTTCCCCAATGGGATTTTCCCATGTATTTTCCAAAGAAATGTACATAAATCTGACTCAAAAGGCATGACCCCTCCTAACCATACCTATGGGCTCCTAATCAAATGGCGATGTCCATTTAGCTCTATGAATTCATGGAGAGCTAACCCTAACCCTAAGTAGAATTTTCCCCAATGGGATTTTCCCATGTATTTTCCAAAGAAATGTACATAAGTCCGACTCAAAAGGCGTCACCCCTCCAAACCATACCTATGGGCTCCAAATCCAATGGCGATGTCCATTTTGCTCTGTGAATTCATGGAGAGCTAACTCTAACCCTAAGTAGAATTTTCCCCAATGGGATTTTCCCATGTATTTTCAAAAGAAATGTACATAAGTCCGACTCAAAAGGCGTCACCTCTCCAAACCATACCTATGGGCTCCAAATCCAATGGCGATGTCCGTATTGCTCTGCGAATTCATGGAGAGCTAACCCTAACCCTAAGTAGAATTTTCCCCAATGGGATTTTCCCATGTATTTTCCAAGGAAATGTACATAAATCTGACTCCAAAGGCGTGAGCCCTCCTAACCATACCTATGGGCTCCAAGTCCAATGGCGATGTCCGTATTGCTGTGCGAATTCATGGAGAGCTAACCCTAACCCTAAGTAGAATTTTCCCCAATGGGATTTTCCCATGTATTTTCCCAGGAAATGTATATAAATCCGGTTCAAAAGGCGTGATCCCGCCTAACCATATCTATGGGCTCCGAATCAAATGGCGATGTCCACTTTGCTCTGTGAATTCATGGACAGCTAAACCTAACCCTAAGTAGAATTTTCCCAAATGGGATTTTCCCATGTATTTTCCAAAGAAATGTACTTAAGTCCGACTCAAAAGGCGTCACCCCTCCTAACCATACCTATGGGCTCTGAATCCAATGGCAAAGGCCGTTTTGCTCTATGAATTCATGGAGAGCTAACCCTACCCCTAAGTAGAATTTCTCCCAATGGGATTTTCCCATGTATTTTCCCAGGAAATGTATATAAATCCGGTTCAAAAGGCGTGATCCCTCCTAACCATATCTATGGGCTCCGAATCAAATGGCGATGTCCGTTTTGCTCTGCAAATTCATGAAGAGCTAACCCTAAGCCTAAGTAGAATTTTCCCCAATGGCATATTCCCATGTATTTTGCCAGGAACCGTACATAAATCCGACTCAAAAGGCGTGACCCCTCCTAACCATACCTATGGGCTCCGAATCCAATGGCAATGGCCGTTTTGCTCTGTGAATTCATGGACAGCTAACCCTACCCCTAAGTAGAATTTTCCCCAATGGGATTTTCCCATATACATCCCCAGGAAATGTACATAAATCCGACTCAAAAGGCGTGACCCCTCCTAAACATACCTATGAGCTCCGAATCAAATGGCGATGTCCATTTTGCTCTGTGAATTCATGGAGAGCTAACCCTAACCCTAAGTAGAATTTTCCCCAATGGGATTTTCCCATGTATTTTCCCAGGAAATGTATATAAATCCGGTTCAAAAGGCGTGACCCCTCCTAACCATACCTATGGGCTCCCAATCAAATGGCGATGTCCACTTTGCTCTGTGAATTCATGGAGAGCTAAACCTAACCCTAAGTAGAATTTTCCCAAATGGGATTTTCCCATGTATTTTCCAAAGAAATGTACATAAGTCCGACTCAAAAGGCGTAACCCCTCCTAACCATACCTATGGGCTCTGAATCCAATGGCAAAGGCCGTTTTGCTCTATGAATTCATGGAGAGCTAACCCTACCCCTAAGTAGAATTTTCCCCAATGGGATTTTCCTATGTATTTTCCAAAGAAATGTACATAAATCCGACTCAAAAGGTGTGACCCCTCCTAACCATACCTATGGGCTCCGAATCAAATGGCGATGTCCATTTTGCTCTGTGAATTCATGGAGAGCTAACCCTAACCCTAAGTAGAATTTTCCCCAATGGGATTTTCCCATGTATTTTCCAAAGAAATGTACATAAGTCCGACTCAAAAGGCGTCACCCCTCCAAACCATACCTATGGGCTCCAAATCCAATGGCGATGTCCGTATTGCTATGCGAATTCATGGAGAGCTAACCCTAACCCTAAGTAGAATTTTCCCCAATGGGATTTTCCCATGTATTTTCCCAGGAAATGTATATAAATCCGGTTCAAAGGGCGTGATCCCTCCTAACCATATCTATGGGCTCCGAATCAAATGGCGATGTCCGTTTTGCTCTGCAAATTCATGGAGAGCTAACCCTAACCCTAAGTAGAATTTTCCCAAATGGGATTTTCCCATGTATTTCCCCAGGAAATGTACATATGACTGGCTCAAAAGGCGTCACCCCTCCTAACCATACCTATGGGCTCCGAATCCAATGGGGATGCCCGTTTTGCTCTGCGAATTCATGGAGAGCGAACCCTAACCCTAAGTAGAATTTTCCCCAATGGGATTTTCCCTTGTATTTTCCCAGGAAATGTACATAAGGCCGACTCAAAAGGCGTGACCCGTCCTAATCATACCTATCGGCTCCGAATCCAATGGCGATGTCCATTTTGCTCTGTGAATTCATGGATAGCTAACCCTAACCCTAAGTAGAGTTTTCCCCAAAGGGATTTTCCCATGTATTTTCCCAGGAAATGTACATAAATCCGACTCAAAAGGCGTGACCCCTCCTAACCATACCTATGGGCTCCGAATCCAATGGCGATGTCCATTTTGCTTTGTGAATTCATGGAGAGCTAACCCTAACCCTAAGTAGAATTTTCCCCAATGGGATTTTCCCATGTATTTTGCCAGGAACCGTACATAAGTCAGAGTCAAAAGGCGTGACCCCTCCAAACCATACCTATGGGCTCCGAATCCAATGGCGATGTCCATTTTGGTCTGCGAATTCATGGACAAAAAACACTAACGCTAAGTAGAATATTCCCCAATGGGATTTTCCCATGTATTTTCCCAGGAAATGTACATAAATCCGATTCAAAAGATGTGATCGCTCTTAACCATATCTATGGGCTCCGAATCCAATGGCGATGTCCGTTTGCTGTGCGAATTCATGGAGAGCCCATAGGTATGGATTCGGAGCCCATAGGTATGGTTAGGAGGGCTGACGCCTTTTGAGCCAGCCTTACGTACATTTCCTAGGAAAATACATGGGAAAATCCCATTGGGGAAAATTCTACTTAGGGTTAGGGTTAGCTCTCCATGAATTTGCAGAGCAAAACGGACGTCGCCATTGGATTCGGAGCCCATAGATATGGTTAGGAGGGATCACGCCTTTTGAATCGGATTTATGTACATTTACTGGGAAAATACATGGGAAAATCCCATTGGGGAAAATTCTACTTAGGGTTAGGGTTAGCTCTCCATGAATTCGCACAGCAAAACGGACATTGCCATTGGATTTGGAGCCCATAGGTATGGTTCGGAGGGGTCACGCCTTTTGAGTCGGATTTATGTACATTTCCTGGGAAAATACATGGGAAAATCCCATTGGGGAAAATTCTACTTAGGGTTACGGTTAGCTCTCCATGAATTCGCAGACCAAAATGGACATCGCCATTGGATTCGAAGTCCATAGGTATGGTTAGGAGGGATAACGTCTTTTGAATCGGACTTATGTACATTTCCTGGGAAAATACATGGGAAAATCCCATTGGGGAAAATTCTACTTAGGGTTAGGGTTCACTCTCCATGAATTCGCAGAGCAAAACGGGCATCCCCATTGGATTCGGAGTCCATAGGTATGGTGAGGAGGGGTGACGCCTTTTGAGCCAGTCTTATGTACATTTCCTGGGGAAATACATGGGAAAATCCCATTGGAGAAAATTGTACTTAGGGTTAGGGTTAGCTCTCCATGAATTCACAGAGCAAAACAGGCATCCGCATTGGATTTGGAGCCCATAGGTATGGTTAGGAGGGGTGACGCCTTTTGAGCCAGTCTTATGTACATTTCCTGGGGAAATACATGGGAAAATCCCATTGGAGAAAATTGTACTTAGGGTTAGGGTTAGCTCTCCATGAATTCGCACAGCAAAATGGACATCGCAATTGGATTTGGAGCCCATAGGTATGGTTCGGAGGGGTCACGCCTTTTAAGTCGGATTTATGTACAGTTCCTGGGAAAATACATGGGAAAATCCCATTGGGGAAAATTCTACTTAGGGTTACGGTTAGCTCTCCATGAATTCGCAGACGAAAATGGACATCGCCATTGGATTCGAAGTCCATAGGTATGGTTAGGAGGGATAACGCCTTTTGAATCGGACTTATGTACATTTCCTGGGAAAATACATGGGAAAATCCCATTGGGGAAAATTCTACTTAGGGTTAGGGTTCACTCTCCATTAATTCGCAGAGCAAAACGGGCATCCCCATTGGATTCGGAGTCCATAGGTATGGTGAGGAGGGGTGACGCCTTTTGAGCCAGTCTTATGTACATTTCCTGGGGAAATACATGGGAAAATCCCATTGGAGAAAATTGTACTTAGGGTTAGGGTTAGCTCTCCATGAATTCACAGAGCAAAACAGGCATCCGCATTGGATTTGGAGCCCATAGGTATGGCTAGGAGGGGTGAAGCCTTTTGAGCCAGCCTTATGTACATTTCCTGGGAAAATACATAGTAAATTCCCATTGGGGAAAATTCGACTTAGGGTTAGGGTTAGCTCTGCATGAGTTCGTAGAGCAAAATTTTCCCCAATGGGATTTTCCCATGTATGTTCCCAGTAAATGTCCATAAATCCGACTCAAAAGGTGTGATCCCTCCTAACCATATCTATCGGCTCCGAATCCAATGGCGATGTTCGTTTTGCCCTGCGAATTCATGGAGAGCTAACCCTAACCCTAAGTAGAATTTTCCCCAATGGGATTTTCCATGTATTTTCCAAGGAAATGTACATAAGGCTGGCTCAAAAGGCGTCACCCCTCCTAACCATACCTATGGGCTCCGAATCGAATGGCAATGGCCGTTTTGCTCTGCGAATTCATGGAGAGCTAAGCCTAACCCTAAGTAGAATTTTCCCCAATGGGATTTTCCATGTATTTTCCCAGGAAATGTACATAAATCCGATTCAAAAGGTGTGATCGCTCTTAACCATATCTATGGGCTCCGAATCCAATGGCGATGTCCATTTTGCTCTGTGAATTCATGAAGAGCTAAACCTAACCCTAAGTAGAATTTTCCCCAATGGGATTTTCCCATGTATTTTGCCAGGAAATGTACATAAGTCCGACTCAAAAGGCGTGACCCCTCCAAACCATACCTATGGGCTCCGAATCCAATGGCGATGTCCATTTTGGTCTGCGAATTCATGGACAGCAAACACTAACGCTAAGTAGAATATTCCCCAATGGGATTTTCCCATGTATTTTCCCAGGAAATGTACATAAATCCGATTCAAAAGGTCTGATCGCTCTTAACCATATCTATGGGCTCCGAATCCAATGGCGATGTCCGTTCTGCTGTGCGAATTAATGGAGAGCCCATAGGTATGGATTCGGAGCCCATAGGTATGGTTAGGAGGGCTGACGCCTTTTGAGCCAGCCTTACGTACATTTCCTAGGAAAATACATGGGAAAATCCCATTGGGGAAAATTCTACTTAGGGTTAGGATTAGCTCTCCATGAATTTGCAGAGCAAAACGGACATCGCCATTGGATTCGGAGCCCATAGATATGGTTAGGAGGGATCACGCCTTTTGAATCGGATTTATGTACATTTCCTGGGAAAATCCCATTGGGGAAAATTCTACTTAGGGTTAGGGTTAGCTCTCCATGAATTCGCACAGCAAAACAGACATTGCCATTGGATTTGGAGCCCATAGGTATGGTTCAGATGGGTCACCCCTTTTGAGTCGGATTTATGTACATTTCCTGGGAAAATACATGGGAAAATCCCATTGGGGAAAATTCTACTTAGGGTTAGGGTTAGCTCTCCATGAATTCACAGACCAAAATGGAGATCGCCATTGGATTCAGAGTCCATAGGTATGGTTAGGAGGGATAACGCCTTTTAAATCGGACTTATGTACATTTCCTGGGAAAATACATGGGAAAATCCCATTGGGGAAAATTCTACTTAGGGTTAGGGTTAGCTCTCCATGAATTCGCACAGCAAAACGGACATTGCCATTGGATTTGGAGCCCATAGGTATGGTTCGGAGGGGACACGCCTTTTGAGTCGGATTTATGTACATTTCCTGGGAAAATACATGGGAAAATCCCATTGGGGAAAATTCTACTTAGGGTTAGGGTTAGCTCTCCATGAATTCGCAGACCAAAATGGACATCGCCATTGGATTCGCAGTCCATAGGTATGGTTAGGAGGGATAACGCCTATTGAATCGGACTTATGTACATTTCCTGGGAAAATACATGGGAAAATCCCATTGGAGAAAATTGTACTTAGGGTTAGGGTTAGCTCTCCATGGATTCGCACAGCAAAATGGACATCGCCATTGGATTTGGAGCCCAGAGGTATGGTTCGGAGGGGTCACGCCTTTTGAGTCGGATTTATGTACATTTCCTGGGAAAATACATGGGAAAATCCCATTGGGGAAAATTTTACTTAGAGTTAGGCTTAGCTCTCTATGAATTCGCAGACCAAAGTGGACATCGCCATTGGATTCGAAGTCCATAGGTATGGTTAGGAGGGATAACGCCTTTTGAATCGGACTTATGTACATTTCCTGGGAAAATACATGGGAAAAACCCATTGGGAGAAATTCTACTTAGGGTTAGGGTTAGCTCTCCATGAATTTGCACAGCAAAACGGACGTCGCCATTGGATTCGGAGCCCATAGGTATGGTTCAGAGGGGTCACACCTTTTGAGTCGGATTTATGTACATTTCCTGGGAAAATACATGGGAAAATCCCATTGGCGAAAATTCTACTTAGGGTTAGGGTTAGCTCTCCATGAATTCAGAGCAAAATGGAAATCGCCATTGGATTCGCAGCCCATAGGTATGGTTAGGAGGGATCACACCTTTTGAATCGGATTTATGCACATTTCCTGGGAAAATACATGGGAAAATCCAATTGGGGAAAATTCTACTTAGGGTTAGGGTTAGCTCTCCATGAATTCGCAGAGCAAAACGGACATCGCCATTGGATTCGGATCCCATAGATATGCTTAGGAAGGATCACACCTTTTGAATCGGATTTATATACATTTCCTGGGAAAATACATGGGAAAATCCCATTGGGGAAAATTCTACTTAGGGTTAGGGTTAGCTCTCCATGAATTTGCAGAGCAAAATGGACATCGCCATTGGATTCGGAGTCCATAGGTATGGTTAGGAGGGGTGAAGCCTTTTGAGCCAGCCTTATGTACATTTCCTGGGAAAATTCATGGTACAATCCCATAGGGGAAAATTCGACTTAGGGTTAGGGTTAGCTCTCCATGAATTCAGAGCAAAATGGAAATCGCCATTGGATTCGCAGCCCATAGGTATGGTTAGGAGGGATCACACCTTTTGAATCGGATTTATGTACATTTCCTGGGAAAATACATGGGAAAATCCCATTGGGGAAAATTCTACTTAGGGTTAGGGTTAGCTTTCCATGAATTTGCAGAGCAAAATGGACATCGCCATTAGATTCGGATCCCATAACTATGCGTAGGAGGGATCACACCTTTTGAATCGGATTTATGCACATTTCCTGGGAAAATACATGGGAAAATCCCATTGGGGAAAATTCTACTTAGGGTTAGGGTTAGCTCTCCATGAATTCGCAGAGCAAAACGGACATCGCCATTGGATTCGGATCCCATAGATATGCTTAGGAGGGATCACACCTTTTGAATCGGATTTATATACATTTCCTGGGAAAATACATGGGAAAATCCCATTGGGGAAAATTCTACTTAGGGTTAGGGTTAGCTCTCCATGAATTTGCAGAGCAAAATGGACATCGCCATTGGATTCGGAGTCCATAGGTATGGTTAGGAGGGGTGAAGCCTTTTGAGCCAGCCTTATGTACATTTCCTGGGGAAATACATGGGAAAATCCCATTGGAGAAAATTGTACTTAGGGTTAGGGTTAGCTCAGCATGAATTCGTAGAGCAAAATTTTCCCCAATGGGATTTTCCCATGTATGTTCCCAGTAAATGTCCATAAATCCGACTCAAAAGGTGTGACCCCACCTAACCATACCTATCGGCTCCGAATCCAATGGCGATGTCCATTTTGCTCTGCGAGTTCATGAAGAGCTAACCCTAACCCTAAGTAGAATTTTCCCCAATGGGATTTTCCCATGTATTTTGCCAGGAACCGTACATAAGGCCGACTCAAAAGGCGTGACCCCTCATAACCATACCTATGGGCTCCGAATCCAATGGCAAAGGCCGTTTTGCTCTGCGAATTCATGGAGAGCTAACCCTAACCCTAAGTAGAATTTTCCCCAATGGGATTTTCCATGTATTTTCCAAGGAAATGTACATAAGGCTGGCTCAAAAGGCGTCACCCCTCCTAACCATACCTATGGGCTCCGAGTCCAATGGCAATGGCCGTTTTGCTCTGTGAATTCATGGAGAGCAATCCCTAACCCAAAGTATAATGTTCCCCAATGGCATTTTCCCATGTATTTTCCAAAGAAATGTACATAACTCCGACTCAAAAGGCGTGACCCCTCCTAAACATACCTATGGGCTCCGAATCAAATGGCGATGTCCATTTTGCTCTGTGAATTCATGGAGAGCTAACCCTAACCCTAAGTAGAATTTTCCCCAATGGGATTTTCCCATGTATTTTCCAAGGAAATGTTCATAAATCTGACTCAAAAGGCTTGAGCCCTCCTAACCATACCTATGGGCTCCAAATCCAATGGCGATGTCTGTTTTGCTCTGCAAATTCATGGAGAGCTAACCCTAACCCTAAGTACAATTTTCCCCAATGGGATTTTCCCATGTATTTCCCCAGGAAATGTACATATGACTGGGTGAAAAGGCGTCACCCCTCCTAACCATACCTATGGGCTCCGAATCCAATGGGGATGCCCGTTTTGCTCTGCGAATTCATGGAGAGCGAATCCTAACCCTAGGTAGAATTTTCCCCAATGGGATTTTCCCTTGTATTTTCCCAGGAAATGTACATAAATCCGACTCAAAAGGCATGACCCATCCTAACCATACCTATGGGCTCCGAATCCAATGGCGATGTCCATTTTGCTCTGTGAATTCATGAAGAGCTAACCCTAAGCCTAAGTAGTATTTTCCCCAATGGGATTTTCAAATGTATTTTGCCAGGAACCATACATAAGTCCGACTCAAAAGGCCTGAGCCCTCCTAACTATACATATGGGCTCCGAATCCAATGGCGATGGCCGTTTTGCTCTGCGAATTCATGGAGAGCTAACCCTAACCCTAAGTAGAGTTTTCCCCAATGGGATTTTCCCATGTATTTTCCCATGAACCGTACATAAATCCGACTCAAAAGGCGTGAGGCCTCCTCACCATACCTATGGGCTCCGAATCCAATAGCGATGGCCGTTTTGCTCTGCGAATTCATGGAGAGCTAACCCTAACCCTAAGTAGAGTTTTCCCCAGTGGGATTTTCCCATGTATTTTCCCAGGAAATGTACATAAGTCCGACTCAAAAGGCGTGACCCCTCCAAACCATACCTATGGGCTCCGAATCCAATGGTGATGTCCATTTTGGTCTGCGAATTCATGGACAGCAAACACTAACGCTAAGTAGAATATTCCCCAATGGGATTTTCCCATGTATTTTCCCAGGAAATGTACATAAATCCGATTCAAAAGGTGTGATCGCTCTTAACCATATCTATTGGCTCCGAATCCAATGGCGATGTCCGTTCTGCTGTGCGAATTCATGGAGAGCCCATAGGTATGGATTCGGAGCGCATAGGTATGGTTAGGAGGGCTGACGCCTTTTGAGCCAGCCTTACGTACATTTCCTAGGAAAATACATGGGAAAATCCCATTGGGGAAAATTCTACTTAGGGTTAGCTCTTCATGAATTTGCAGACCAAAATGGACATCGCCATTGGATTCGGAGTCCATAGGTATGGTTAGGAGGGATAACGCCTATTGAATCGGACTTATGTACATTTCCTGGGAAAATACATGGGAAAATCCCATTGGGGAAAATTCTACTTAGGGTTAGGGTTCGCACTCCATGAATTCGCAGAGCAAAACGGACATCACCATTGGATTCGGAGTCCATAGGTATGGTTAGGAGGAGTGACGTCTTTCGAGCCAGTCTTATGTACATTTCCTGGGGAAATACATGGGAAAATCCCATTGGGGAAAATTGTACTTAGGGTTAGGGTTAGCTCTCCATGAATTTGCAGAGCAAAACGGACGTCGCCATTGGATTTGGAGCCCATAGGTATGGTTTTGAGGGGTCACGCCTTTTGAGTCGGATTTATGTACATTTCCTGGGAAAATACATGGGAAAATCCCATTGGGGAAAATTCTACTTAGGGTTAGGGTTAGGTCTCCATGAATTCGCAGACCAAAATGAACATCGCCATTGGATTCGGAGTCCATAGGTATGGTTAGGAGGGATAATGCCTTTTGAATCAGACTTATGTACATTTCCTGGGAAAATACATGGGAAAATCCCATTTGGGAAAATTCTACTTAGGGTCAGGGTTCGCTCTCCATGAATTCGCAGAGCAAAACGAACATCCCCATTGGATTCGGAGTCCATAGGTATGGTTAGGAGGGGTGACGCCTTTTGAGCCAGTCTTATGTACATTTCCTGGGGAAATACATGGGAAAATCCCATTGGGGAAAATTCGACTTAGGGTTAGGGTTAGCTCTGCATGAATTTGTAGAGCAAAATTTTCCCCAATGGGATTTTCCCATGTATGTTCCCAGTAAATGTCCATAAATCTGACTCAAAAGGTGTGATCCCTCCTAACCATATCTATGGTCTCCGAATCCAACGGCGATGTCCATTTTGCTCTGTAAATTCATGGAAAGCTAACCCTAACCCTAAGTAGAATTTTCCCCAATGGGATTTTCCCATGTATTTTGCCAGGAAATGTACATAAGGCCGACTCAAAAGGCGTGACCCCTCCTAACCATATCTATGGGCTCCGAATCCAATGGCGACGTCCGTTTTGCTCTGCAAATTCATGGAGAGCTAACCCTAACCCTAAGTACAATTTTCCCCAATGGGATTTACACATGTATTTTCCCAGGAAATGTATATAAATCCGGTTCAAAGGGCGTGATCCCTCCTAACCATATCTATGGGCTCCGAATCAAATGGCGATCTCCGTTTTGCTCTGCAAATTCATGGAGAGCTAACCCTAACCCTAAGTAGAATTTTCCCAAATGGGATTTTCCCATATATTTCCCCAGGAAATGTACATATGACTGGCTCAAAAGGCGTCACCCCTCCTAACCATACCTATGGGCTCCGAATCCAATGGGGATGCCCGTTTTGCTCTGCGAATTCATGGAGAGCGAACCCTAACCCTAAGTAGAATTTTCCCCAATGGGATTTTCCCTTGTATTTTCCCAGGAAATGTACATAAGGCCGACTCAAAAGGCGTGACCCGTCCTAATCATACCTATCGGCTCCGAATCCAATGGCGATGTCCATTTTGCTCTGTGAATTCATGGATAGCTAACCCTAACCCTAAGTAGAGTTTTCCCCAAAGGGATTTTCCCATGTATTTTCCCAGGAAATGTACATAAATCCGACTCAAAAGGCGTGACCCCTCCTAACCATACCTATGGGCTCCGAATCCAATGGCGATGTCCATTTTGCTTTGTGAATTCATGGAGAGCTAACCCTAACCCTAAGTAGAATTTTCCCCAATGGGATTTTCCCATGTATTTTGCCAGGAACCGTACATAAGTCAGAGTCAAAAGGCGTGACCCCTCCAAACCATACCTATGGGCTCCGAATCCAATGGCGATGTCCATTTTGGTCTGCGAATTCATGGACAAAAAACACTAACGCTAAGTAGAATATTCCCCAATGGGATTTTCCCATGTATTTTCCCAGGAAACGTACATAAATCCGATTCAAAAGATGTGATCGCTCTTAACCATATCTATGGGCTCCGAATCCAATGGCGATGTCCGTTTGCTGTGCGAATTCATGGAGAGCCCATAGGTATGGATTCGGAGCCCATAGGTATGGTTAGGAGGGCTGACGCCTTTTGAGCCAGCCTTACGTACATTTCCTAGGAAAATACATGGGAAAATCCCATTGGGGAAAATTCTACTTAGGGTTAGGGTTAGCTCTCCATGAATTTGCAGAGCAAAACGGACGTCGCCATTGGATTCGGAGCCCATAGATATGGTTAGGAGGGATCACGCCTTTTGAATCGGATTTATGTACATTTACTGGGAAAATACATGGGAAAATCCCATTGGGGAAAATTCTACTTAGGGTTAGGGTTAGCTCTCCATGAATTCGCACAGCAAAATGGACATTGCCATTGGATTTGGAGCCCATAGGTATGGTTCGGAGGGGTCACGCCTTTTGAGTCGGATTTATGTACATTTCCTGGGAAAACACATGGGAAAATCCCATTGGGGAAAATTCTACTTAGGGTTACGGTTAGCTCTCCATGAATTCGCAGACCAAAATGGACATCGCCATTGGATTCGAAGTCCATAGGTATGGTTAGGAGGGATAACGTCTTTTGAATCGGACTTATGTACATTTCCTGGGAAAATACATGGGAAAATCCCATTGGGGAAAATTCTACTTAGGGTTAGGGTTCACTCTCCATGAATTCGCAGAGCAAAACGGGCATCCCCATTGGATTCGGAGTCCATAGGTATGGTGAGGAGGGGTGACGCCTTTTGAGCCAGTCTTATGTACATTTCCTGGGGAAATACATGGGAAAATCCCATTGGAGAAAATTGTACTTAGGGTTAGGGTTAGCTCTCCATGAATTCACAGAGCAAAACAGGCATCCGCATTGGATTTGGAGCCCATAGGTATGGTTAGGAGGGGTGACGCCTTTTGAGCCAGTCTTATGTACATTTCCTGGGGAAATACATGGGAAAATCCCATTGGAGAAAATTGTACTTAGGGTTAGGGTTAGCTCTCCATGAATTCGCACAGCAAAATGGACATCGCAATTGGATTTGGAGCCCATAGGTATGGTTCGGAGGGGTCACGCCTTTTAAGTCGGATTTATGTACAGTTCCTGGGAAAATACATGGGAAAATCCCATTGGGGAAAATTCTACTTAGGGTTACGGTTAGCTCTCCATGAATTCGCAGACGAAAATGGACATCGCCATTGGATTCGAAGTCCATAGGTATGGTTAGGAGGGATAACGCCTTTTGAATCGGACTTATGTACATTTCCTGGGAAAATACATGGGAAAATCCCATTGGGGAAAATTCTACTTAGGGTTAGGGTTCACTCTCCATGAATTCGCAGAGCAAAACGGGCATCCCCATTGGATTCGGAGTCCATAGGTATGGTGAGGAGGGGTGACGCCTTTTGAGCCAGTCTTATGTACATTTCCTGGGGAAATACATGGGAAAATCCCATTGGAGAAAATTGTACTTAGGGTTAGGGTTAGCTCTCCATGAATTCACAGAGCAAAACAGGCATCCGCATTGGATTTGGAGCCCATAGGTATGGCTAGGAGGGTTGAAGCCTTTTGAGCCAGCCTTATGTACATTTCCTGGGAAAATACATAGTAAATTCCCATTGGGGAAAATTCGACTTAGGGTTAGGGTTAGCTCTGCATGAGTTCGTAGAGCAAAATTTTCCCCAATGGGATTTTCCCATGTATGTTCCCAGTAAATGTCCATAAATCCGACTCAAAAGGTGTGATCCCTCCTAACCATATCTATCGGCTCCGAATCCAATGGCGATGTTCGTTTTGCCCTGCGAATTCATGGAGAGCTAACCCTAACCCTAAGTAGAATTTTCCCCAATGGGATTTTCCATGTATTTTCCAAGGAAATGTACATAAGGCTGGCTCAAAAGGCGTCACCCCTCCTAACCATACCTATGGGCTCCGAATCGAATGGCAATGGCCGTTTTGCTCTGCGAATTCATGGAGAGCTAAGCCTAACCCTAAGTAGAATTTTCCCCAATGGGATTTTCCATGTATTTTCCCAGGAAATGTACATAAATCCGATTCAAAAGGTGTGATCGCTCTTAACCATATCTATGGGCTCCGAATCCAATGGCGATGTCCATTTTGCTCTGTGAATTCATGAAGAGCTAAACCTAACCCTAAGTAGAATTTTCCCCAATGGGATTTTCCCATGTATTTTGCCAGGAAATGTACATAAGTCCGACTCAAAAGGCGTGACCCCTCCAAACCATACCTATCGGCTCCGAATCCAATGGCGATGTCCATTTTGGTCTGCGAATTCATGGACAGCAAACACTAACGCTAAGTAGAATATTCCCCAATGGGATTTTCCCATGTATTTTCCCAGGAAATGTACATAAATCCGATTCAAAAGGTCTGATCGCTCTTAACCATATCTATGGGCTCCGAATCCAATGGCGATGTCCGTTCTGCTGTGCGAATTAATGGAGAGCCCATAGGTATGGATTCGGAGCCCATAGGTATGGTTAGGAGGGCTGACGCCTTTTGAGCCAGCCTTACGTACATTTCCTAGGAAAATACATGGGAAAATCCCATTGGGGAAAATTCTACTTAGGGTTAGGATTAGCTCTCCATGAATTTGCAGAGCAAAACGGACATCGCCATTGGATTCGGAGCCCATAGATATGGTTAGGAGGGATCACGCCTTTTGAATCGGATTTATGTACATTTCCTGGGAAAATCCCATTGGGGAAAATTCTACTTAGGGTTAGGGTTAGCTCTCCATGAATTCGCACAGCAAAACAGACATTGCCATTGGATTTGGAGCCCATAGGTATGGTTCAGATGGGTCACCCCTTTTGAGTCGGATTTATGTACATTTCCTGGGAAAATACATGGGAAAATCCCATTGGGGAAAATTCTACTTAGGGTTAGGGTTAGCTCTCCATGAATTCACAGACCAAAATGGAGATCGCCATTGGATTCAGAGTCCATAGGTATGGTTAGGAGGGATAACGCCTTTTAAATCGGACTTATGTACATTTCCTGGGAAAATACATGGGAAAATCCCATTGGGGAAAATTCTACTTAGGGTTAGGGTTAGCTCTCCATGAATTCGCACAGCAAAACGGACATTGCCATTGGATTTGGAGCCCATAGGTATGGTTCGGAGGGGACACGCCTTTTGATTCGGATTTATGTACATTTCCTGGGAAAATACATGGGAAAATCCCATTGGGGAAAATTCTACTTAGGGTTAGGGTTAGCTCTCCATGAATTCGCAGACCAAAATGGACATCGCCATTGGATTCGCAGTCCATAGGTATGGTTAGGAGGGATAACGCCTATTGAATCGGACTTATGTACATTTCCTGGGAAAATACATGGGAAAATCCCATTGGAGAAAATTGTACTTAGGGTTAGGGTTAGCTCTCCATGGATTCGCACAGCAAAATGGACATCGCCATTGGATTTGGAGCCCATAGGTATGGTTCGGAGGGGTCACGCCTTTTGAGTCGGATTTATGTACATTTCCTGGGAAAATACATGGGAAAATCCCATTGGGGAAAATTTTACTTAGAGTTAGGCTTAGCTCTCTATGAATTCGCAGACCAAAGTGGACATCGCCATTGGATTCGAAGTCCATAGGTATGGTTAGGAGGGATAACGCCTTTTGAATCGGACTTATGTACATTTCCTGGGAAAATACATGGGAAAATCCCATTGGGAGAAATTCTACTTAGGGTTAGGGTTAGCTCTCCATGAATTTGCACAGCAAAACGGACGTCGCCATTGGATTCGGAGCCCATAGGTATGGTTCAGAGGGGTCACACCTTTTGAGTCGGATTTATGTACATTTCCTGGGAAAATACATGGGAAAATCCCATTGGCGAAAATTCTACTTAGGGTTAGGGTTAGCTCTCCATGAATTCAGAGCAAAATGGAAATCGCCATTGGATTCGCAGCCCATAGGTATGGTTAGGAGGGATCACACCTTTTGAATCGGATTTATGCATATTTCCTGGGAAAATACATGGGAAAATCCCATTGGGGAAAATTCTACTTAGGGTTAGGGTTAGCTCTCCATGAATTCGCAGAGCAAAATGGACATCGCCATTGGATTCGGAGTCCATAGGTATGGTTAGGAGGGGTGAAGCCTTTTGAGCCAGCCTTATGTACATTTCCTGGGAAAATTCATGGTACAATCCCATAGGGGAAAATTCGACTAAGGGTTAGGGTTAGCTCTCCATGAATTCAGAGCAAAATGGAAATCGCCATTGGATTCGCAGCCCATAGGTATGGTTAGGAGGGATCACACCTTTTGAATCGGATTTATGTACATTTCCTGGGAAAATACATGGGAAAATCCCATTGGGGAAAATTCTACTTAGGGTTAGGGTTAGCTTTCCATGAATTTGCAGAGCAAAATGGACATCGCCATTAGATTCGGATCCCATAGATATGCGTAGGAGGGATCACACCTTTTGAATCGGATTTATGCACATTTCCTGGGAAAATACATGGGAAAATCCCATTGGGGAAAATTCTACTTAGGGTTAGGGTTAGCTCTCCATGAATTCGCAGAGCAAAACGGACATCGCCATTGGATTCGGATCCCATAGATATGCTTAGGAGGGATCACACCTTTTGAATCGGATTTATATACATTTCCTGGGAAAATACATGGGAAAATCCCATTGGGGAAAATTCTACTTAGGGTTAGGGTTAGCTCTCCATGAATTTGCAGAGCAAAATGGACATCGCCATTGGATTCGGAGTCCATAGGTATGGTTAGGAGGGGTGAAGCCTTTTGAGCCAGCCTTATGTACATTTCCTGGGGAAATACATGGGAAAATCCCATTGGAGAAAATTGTACTTAGGGTTAGGGTTAGCTCAGCATGAATTCGTAGAGCAAAATTTTCCCCAATGGGATTTTCCCATGTATGTTCCCAGTAAATGTCCATAAATCCGACTCAAAAGGTGTGACCCCACCTAACCATACCTATCGGCTCCGAATCCAATGGCGATGTCCATTTTGCTCTGCGAGTTCATGAAGAGCTAACCCTAACCCTAAGTAGAATTTTCCCCAATGGGATTTTCCCATGTATTTTGCCAGGAACCGTACATAAGGCCGACTCAAAAGGCGTGACCCCTCATAACCATAGCTATGGGCTCCGAATCCAATGGCAAAGGCCGTTTTGCTCTGCGAATTCATGGAGAGCTAACCCTAACCCTAAGTAGAATTTTCCCCAATGGGATTTTCCATGTATTTTCCAAGGAAATGTACATAAGGCTGGCTCAAAAGGCGTCACCCCTCCTAACCATACCTATGGGCTCCGAGTCCAATGGCAATGGCCGTTTTGCTCTGTGAATTCATGGAGAGCAATCCCTAACCCAAAGTATAATGTTCCCCAATGGCATTTTCCCATGTATTTTCCAAAGAAATGTACATAACTCCGACTCAAAAGGCGTGACCCCTCCTAAACATACCTATGGGCTCCGAATCAAATGGCGATGTCCATTTTGCTCTGTGAATTCATGGAGAGCTAACCCTAACCCTAAGTAGAATTTTCCCCAATGGGATTTTCCCATGTATTTTCCAAGGAAATGTTCATAAATCTGACTCAAAAGGCTTGAGCCCTCCTAACCATACCTATGGGCTCCAAATCCAATGGCGATGTCTGTTTTGCTCTGCAAATTCATGGAGAGCTAACCCTAACCCTAAGTACAATTTTCCCCAATGGGATTTTCCCATGTATTTCCCCAGGAAATGTACATATGACTGGGTGAAAAGGCGTCACCCCTCCTAACCATACCTATGGGCTCCGAATCCAATGGGGATGCCCGTTTTGCTCTGCGAATTCATGGAGAGCGAATCCTAACCCTAGGTAGAATTTTCCCCAATGGGATTTTCCCTTGTATTTTCCCAGGAAATGTACATAAATCCGACTCAAAAGGCATGACCCATCCTAACCATACCTATGGGCTCCGAATCCAATGGCGATGTCCATTTTGCTCTGTGAATTCATGAACAGCTAACCCTAAGCCTAAGTAGTATTTTCCCCAATGGGATTTTCAAATGTATTTTGCCAGGAACCATACATAAGTCCGACTCAAAAGGCCTGAGCCCTCCTAACTATACATATGGGCTCCGAATCCAATGGCGATGGCCGTTTTGCTCTGCGAATTCATGGAGAGCTAACCCTAACCCTAAGTAGAGTTTTCCCCAATGGGATTTTCCCATGTATTTTCCCATGAACCGTACATAAATCCGACTCAAAAGGCGTGAGGCCTCCTCACCATACCTATGGGCTCCGAATCCAATAGCGATGGCCGTTTTGCTCTGCGAATTCATGGAGAGCTAACCCTAACCCTAAGTAGAGTTTTCCCCAGTGGGATTTTCCCATGTATTTTCCCAGGAAATGTACATAAGTCCGACTCAAAAGGCGTGACCCCTCCAAACCATACCTATGGGCTCCGAATCCAATGGCGATGTCCATTTTGGTCTGCGAATTCATGGACAGCAAACACTAACGCTAAGTAGAATATTCCCCAATGGGATTTTCCCATGTATTTTCCCAGGAAATGTACATAAATCCGATTCAAAAGGTGTGATCGCTCTTAACCATATCTATTGGCTCCGAATCCAATGGCGATGTCCGTTCTGCTGTGCGAATTCATGGAGAGCCCATAGGTATGGATTCGGAGCGCATAGGTATGGTTAGGAGGGCTGACGCCTTTTGAGCCAGCCTTACGTACATTTCCTAGGAAAATACATGGGAAAATCCCATTGGGGAAAATTCTACTTAGGGTTAGCTCTTCATGAATTTGCAGACCAAAATGGACATCGCCATTGGATTCGGAGTCCATAGGTATGGTTAGGAGGGATAACGCCTATTGAATCGGACTTATGTACATTTCCTGGGAAAATACATGGGAAAATCCCATTGGGGAAAATTCTACTTAGGGTTAGGGTTCGCACTCCATGAATTCGCAGAGCAAAACGGACATCACCATTGGATTCGGAGTCCATAGGTATGGTTAGGAGGGGTGACGTCTTTCGAGCCAGTCTTATGTACATTTCCTGGGGAAATACATGGGAAAATCCCATTGGGGAAAATTGTACTTAGGGTTAGGGTTAGCTCTCCATGAATTTGCAGAGCAAAACGGACGTCGCCATTGGATTTGGAGCCCATAGGTATGGTTTTGAGGGGTCACGCCTTTTGAGTCGGATTTATGTACATTTCCTGGGAAAATACATGGGAAAATCCCATTGGGGAAAATTCTACTTAGGGTTAGGGTTAGGTCTCCATGAATTCGCAGACCAAAATGAACATCGCCATTGGATTCGGAGTCCATAGGTATGGTTAGGAGGGATAATGCCTTTTGAATCAGACTTATGTACATTTCCTGGGAAAATACATGGGAAAATCCCATTTGGGAAAATTCTACTTAGGGTCAGGGTTCGCTCTCCATGAATTCGCAGAGCAAAACGAACATCCCCATTGGATTCGGAGTCCATAGGTATGGTTAGGAGGGGTGACGCCTTTTGAGCCAGTCTTATGTACATTTCCTGGGGAAATACATGGGAAAATCCCATTGGATAAAATTGTACTTAGGGTTAGGGTTAGCTCTCCATGAATTCGCAGAGCAATACAGGCATCCGCATTGGATTCGGAGGCCATAGGTATGGTTAGGAGGGGTGAAGCCTTTTGAGCCAGCCTTATGTACATTTCCTGGGAAAATACATGGTAAAATCAAATTGGGGAAAATTCGAATTAGGGTTAGGGTTAGCTCTGCATGAATTTGTAGAGCAAAATTTTCCCCAATGGGATTTTCCCATGTATGTTCCCAGTAAATGTCCATAAATCTGACTCAAAAGGTGTGATCCCTCCTAACCATATCTATGGTCTCCGAATCCAACGGCGATGTCCATTTTGCTCTGTAAATTCATGGAAAGCTAACCCTAACCCTAAGTAGAATTTTCCCCAATGGGATTTTCCCATGTATTTTGCCAGGAAATGTACATAAGGCCGACTCAAAAGGCGTGACCCCTCCTAACCAAACCTATGGGCTCCGAATCCAATGGCGATGTCCGTTTTGCTGTGCCAATTCATGGAGAGCCCATAGGTATGGATTCGGAGCCCATAGGTATGGTTAGGAGGGCTGACGCCTTTGGAGCCAGCCTTATGTACATTTCCTTGGAAAATACATGGGAAAATCCCATTGGGGAAAATTCTACTTAGGGTTAGGGTTTGCTCTCAGTGAATTTGCAGAGCAAAACGGACATCGCCATTGGATTTGGAGTCCATAGGTATGGTTAGGAGGGGTCACGCCTTGTGAGTCGGCCTTATGTACATTTCCTGGCAAAATACATGGGAAAATCCCATTGGGGAAAATTCTACTTAGGGTTAGGGTTAGCTCTCCATGAATTTGCAGAGCAAAACGGACATCGCCATTGGATTTGGAGTCCATAGGTATGGTTAGGAGGGGTCACGCCTTTTGAGTCGGATCTATGTACATTTCCTGGCAAAATACATGGGAAAATCCCATTGGGGAAAATTCTACTTAGGGTTAGGGTTAGCTCTCCATGAATTCGCAGACCAAAATGAACATCGCCATTGGATTCGGAGTCCATAGGTATGGTTAGGAGGGATAATGCCTTTTGAATCAGACTTATGTACATTTCCTGGGAAAATACATGGGAAAATCCCATTTGGGAAAATTGTACTTAGGGTCAGGGTTCGCTCTCCATGAATTCGCAGAGCAAAACGAACATCCCCATTGGATTCGGAGTCCATAGGTATGGTTAGGAGGGGTGACGCCTTTTGAGCCAGTCTTATGTACATTTCCTGGGGAAATACATGGGAAAATCCCATTGGATAAAATTGTACTTAGGGTTAGGGTTAGCTCTCCATGAATTCGTAGAGCAAAACGGACATACCCATTGGATACGGAGCCCATAGGTATGGTTAGGAGGGGTGATGCCTTTTGAGTCGGCCTTATTTACATTTCCTGGGAAAATACATGGTAAAATCCCATTGGGGAGAATTCTACTTAGGGTTAGGGTTAGCTCTGCATGAATTCGTAGAGCAAAATTTTCCCCAATTGGATTTTCCCATGTATGTTCCCAGTAATTGTCCATAAATCCGACTCAAAAGGTGTGATCCCTCCTAACCATACCTATGGACTCCGAATCCAATGGCGATGTCCGTTTTGCTCTGCAAATTCATGGAAAGCTAACCCTAACCCTAAGTAGAATTTTCCCCAATGGGATTTTCCCTTGTATTTTCCCAGGAAATGTACATAAGGCCGACTCAAAAGGCGTGACCCCTCTTAACCATACCTATCGGCTCCGAATCCAATGACGATGTCCATTTTGCTCTGTGAATTCATGAAGAGCTAACCCTAACCCTAAGTAGAATTTTCCCCAAAGGGATTTTCCCATGTATTTTGCCAGGAACCGTACATAAGTCCGACTCAAAAGGCGTGAGGCCTCCTAACCATACCTATGGGCTCCGAATCCAATGGCGATGTCCGTTTTGCTCTGTGAATTCATGAAGAGCTAAGCCTAAGCCTAAGTAGAATTTTCCCCAATGGGATATTCCCATGTATTTTGCAGGAACCGTACATAAGTCCGACTCAAAAGGCGTAAGCCCTCCTAACCATACCTATGGGCTCAGAATCTAATGGCGATGTCCGTTTTGCTCTGTGAATTCATGGAGAGCTAACCCTACCCCTAAGTAGAATTTTCCCCAATGGGATTTTCCCATGTATTTTCCAAAGAAATGTAGATAAGTCCGACTCAAAAGGCGTAACCCCTCCTAACCATATCTTTGGGCTCCGAATCCAATGTCAATGGCCGTTTTGCTCTATGAATTCATGGAGAGCTAACTCTACCCCTAAGTAGAATTTTCCCCAATGGGATTTTCCCATGTATTTTCCAAAGAAATGTACGTAAATCCGACTCAAAAGGCGTGACCCCTCCTAACCATACCTATGGACTCCAAATCAAATGGCGATGTCCATTTTGCTCTGTAAATTCATGGAAAGCTCACCCTAACCCTAAGTAGAATTTTCCCCAATGGGATTTTCCCATGTATTTTGCCAGGAAATGTACATAAGGCCGACTCAAAGGGCGTGACCCCACCTAACCAAACCTATGGGCTCCGAATCCAATGGCGATGTCCGTTTTGCTGTGCCAATTCATGGAGAGCCCATAGGTATGGATTCGGAGCCCATAGGTATGGTTAGGAGGGCTGACGCCTTTGGAGCCAGCCTTATGTACATTTCCTTGGAAAATGCATGGGAAAATCCCATTGGGGAAAATTCTACATAGGGTTAGGGTTAGCTCTCAGTGAATTTGCAGAGCAAAACGGACATCGCCATTGCATTTGGAGTCCATAGATATGCTTAGGAGGGATCACACCTTTTGAATTGGATTTATGTACATTTCCTGGCAAAATACATGGGAAAATCCCATTGGGGAAAATTCTACTTAGGGTTAGGGTTAGCTCTCCATGAATTTGCAGAGCAAAACGGACATCGCCATTGGATTCGGATCCCATAGATATGCTTAGGAGGGATCACACCTTTTGAATCGGATTTATATACATTTCCTGGGAAAATACATGGGAAAATCCCATTGGGGAAAATTCTACTTAGGGTTAGGGTTAGCTCTCCATGAATTTGCAGAGCAAAATGGACATCGCCATTGGATTCGGAGTCCATAGGTATGGTTAGGAGGGGTGAAGCCTTTTGAGCCAGCCTTATGTACATTTCCTGGGAAAATTCATGGTACAATCCCATTGGGGAAAATTCGACTTAGGGTTAGGGTTAGCTCTGCATGAATTCGTAGAGCAAAATTTTCCCCAATGGGATTTTCACATGTATTTTCCCAGTAAATGTCCATAAATCTGACTCAAAAGGTGTGATCCCTCCTAACCATATCTATGTTCTCCGAATCCAATGGCGATGTCCATTTTGCTCTGCAAATTCATGGAAAGCTAACCCTAACCCTAAGTAGAATTTTCCCCAATGGGATTTTACCATGTATTTTCCCAGGAAATGTACATAAATCCGACTCAAAAGGCGTGACCCCTCCTAACCATACCTATGGGCTCCAAATCCAATGGCGATGTCCATTTTGCTTTGTGAATTCATGGAGAGCTAACCCTAACCCTAAGTAGAATTTTCCCCAATGGGATTTTCCCATGTATTTTCCCATGAACCGTACATAAATCCGACTCAAAAGGCGTGAGGCCTCCTAACCATACCTATGGGCTCCGAATCCAATAGCGATGGCCGTTTTGCTCTGCGAATTCATGGAGAGCTAACCCTAACCCTAAGTAGAGTTTTCCCCAATGGGATTTTCCCATGTATTTTGCCAGGAAATGTACATAAGTCCGACTCAAAAGGCGTGACCCCTCCAAACCATACCTATGGGCTCCGAATCCAATGGCGATGTCCATTTTGGTCTGCGAATTCATGGACAGCAAACACTAACGCTAAGTAGAATATTCCCCAATGGGATTTTCCCATGTATTTTCCCAGGAAATGTACATAAATCCGATTCAAAAGGTGTGATCGCTCTTAACCATATCTATGGGCTCCGAATCCAATGGCGATGTCCGTTCTGCTGTGCGAATTAATGGAGAGCCCATAGGTATGGATTCGGAGCCCATAGGTATGGTTAGGAGGGCTGACGCCTTTTGAGCCAGCCTTACGTACATTTCCTAGGAAAATACATGGGAAAATCCCATTGTGGAAAATTCTACTTAGGGTTAGCTCTTCATGAATTTGCAGAACAAAACGGACATCCCCATTGGATTCGGAGTCCATAGGTATGGTTAGGAGGGGTGACGCCTTTTGAGCCAGTCTTATGTACATTTCCTGGGGAAATTCATGGGAAAATCCCATTGGATAAAATTGTACATAGGGTTAGGGTTAGCTCTCCATGAATTCGTAGAGCAAAACGGACATACCCATTAGATTCGGAGCCCATAGGTATGGTTAGGAGGGGTGACGCCTTTTGAGTCGGCCTTATTTACATTTCCTGGGAAAATACATGGTAAAATCCCATTGGGGAAAATTCTACTTAGGGTTAGGGTTAGCTCTGCATGAATTCGTAGAGCAACATTTTCCCCAATGGGATTTTCCCATGTATGTTCCCAGTAAATGTCCATAAATCCGACTCAAAAGGTGTGATCCCTCCTAACCATACCTATGGACTCCGAATCCAATGGCGATGTCCGTTTTGCTCTGCAAATTCATGGAAAGCTAACCCTAACCCTAAGTAGAATTTTCCCCAATGGGATTTTCCCTTGTATTTTCCCAGGAAATGTACATAAGGCCTACTCAAAAGGCGTGACCCCTCTTAACCATACCTATCGGCTCCGAATCCAATGGCGATGTCCGTTTTGCTCTGTGAATTCATGAAGAGCTAAGCCTAAGCCTAAGTAGAATTTTCCCCAATGGGATATTCCCATGTATTTTGCAGGAACCGTACATAAGTGCGACTCAAAAGGCGTAAGCCCTCCTAACCATACCTATGGGCTCAGAATCTAATGGCGATGTCCGTTTTGCTCTGTGAATTCATGGAGAGCTAACCCTACCCCTAAGTAGAATTTTCCCCAATGGGATTTTCCCATGTATTTTCCAAAGAAATGTAGATAAGTCCGACTCAAAAGGCGTAACCCCTCCTAACCATATCTATGGGCTCCGAATCCAATGTCAATGGCCGTTTTGCTCTATGAATTCATGGAGAGCTAACCCTACCCCTAAGTAGAATTTTCCCCAATGGGATTTTCCCATGTATTTTCCAAAGAAATGTACGTAAATCCGACTCAAAAGGCGTGACCCCTCCTAACCATACCTATGGACTCCAAATCAAATGGCGATGTCCATTTTGCTCTGTAAATTCATGGAAAGCTAACCCTAACCCTAAGTAGAATTTTCCCCAATGGGATTTTCCCATGTATTTTTCCAGGAAATGTACATAAGGCCGACTCAAAAGGCGTGACCCCTCCTAACCAAACCTATGGGCTCCGAATCCAATGGCGATGTCCGTTTTGCTGTGCCAATTCATGGAGAGCCCATAGGTATGGATTCGGAGCCCATAGGTATGGTTAGGAGGGCTGACGCCTTTGGAGCCAGCCTTATGTACATTTCCTTGGAAAATGCATGGGAAAATCCCATTGGGGAAAATTCTACATAGGGTTAGGGTTAGCTCTCAGTGAATTTGCAGAGCAAAACGGACATCGCCATTGGATTTGAAGTCCATAGGTATGGTTAGGAGGGGTCACGCCTTTTGAGTCGGCTTATGTACATTTCCTGGGGAAATACATGGGAAAATCCCATTGGATAAAATTGTACATAGGGTTAGGGTTAGCTCTCCATGAATTCGTAGAGCAAAACGGACATACCCATTGGATTCGGAGCCCATAGCTATGGTTAGGAGGGGTGACGCCTTTTGAGTCGGCCTTATTTACATTTCCTGGGAAAATACATGGTAAAATCCCATTGGGGAAAATTCTACTTAGGGTTAGGGTTAGCTCTGCATGAATTCGTAGAGCAACATTTTCCCCAATGGGATTTTCCCATGTATGTTCCCAGTAAATGTCCATAAATCCGACTCAAAAGGTGTGATCCCTCCTAACCATACCTATGGACTCCGAATCCAATGGCGATGTCCGTTTTGCTCTGCAAATTCATGGAAAGCTAATCCTAACCCTAAGTAGAATTTTCCCCAATGGGATTTTCCCATGTATTTTGCCAGGAACCGTACATAAGTCCGACTCAAAAGGCGTGAGGCCTCCTAACCATACCTATGGGCTCCGAATCCAATGGCGATGTCCGTTTTGCTCTGTGAATTCATGAAGAGCTAAGCCTAAGCCTAAGTAGAATTTTCCCCAATGGGATATTCCCATGTATTTTGCAGGAACCGTACATAAGTCCGACTCAAAAGGCGTAAGCCCTCCTAACCATACCTATGGGCTCAGAATCTAATGGCGATGTCCGTTTTGCTCTGTGAATTCATGGAGAGCTAACCCTACCCCTAAGTAGAATTTTCCCCAATGGCATTTTCCCATGTATTTTCCAAAGAAATGTACGTAAATCCGACTCAAAAGGCGTGACCCCTCCTAACCATACCTATGGACTCCAAATCAAATGGCGATGTCCATTTTGCTCTGTAAATTCATGGAAAGCTAACCCTAACCCAAAGTAGAATTTTCCCCAATGGGATTTTCCCATGTATTTTGCCAGGAAATGTACATAAGGCCGACTCAAAAGGCGTGACCCCTCCTAACCAAACCTATGGGCTCCGAATCCAATGGCGATGTCCGTTTTGCTGTGCCAATTCATGGAGAGCCCATAGGTATGGATTCGGAGCCCATAGGTATGGTTAGGAGGGCTGACGCCTTTGGAGCCAGCCTTATGTACATTTCCTTGGAAAATACATGGGAAAATCCCATTGGGGAAAATTCTACTTAGGGTTAGGGTTTGCTCTCAGTGAATTTGCAGAGCAAAACGGACATCGCCATTGGATTTGGAGTCCATAGGTATGGTTAGGAGGGGTCACGCCTTGTGAGTCGGCCTTATGTACATTTCCTGGCAAAATACATGGGAAAATCCCATTGGGGAAAATTCTACTTAGGGTTAGGGTTAGCTCTCCATGAATTTGCAGAGCAAAACGGACATCACCATTGGATTTGGAGTCCATAGGTATGGTTAGGAGGGGTCACGCCTGTTGAGTCGGATCTATGTACATTTCCTGGCAAAATACATGGGAAAATCCCATTGGGGAAAATTCTACTTAGGGTTAGGGTTAGCTCTAAGTGAATTTGCAGAGCAAAACGGACATTGCCATTGGATTTGGAGCCCATAGGTATGGTTCGGAGGGGTCACGCCTTTTGAGTCGGATTTATGTACATTTCCTGGGAAAATACATGGGAAAATCCCATTGGGGAAAATTCTACTTAGGGTTAGGGTTAGCTCTCCATGAATTTGCAGACCAAAATGGACATCGCCATTGGATTTGGAGCCCATAGGTATGGTTAGGAGGGATAACGACTTTTGAATAGGACTTATGTACATGTCCTGGGAAAATACATGGGAAAATCCCATTGGGGAAAATTCTACTTAGGTTTAGGGTTCGCTCTCCATGAATTCGCAGAGCAAAACAGGCATCCGCATTGGATTCGGAGCCCATAGGTATGGTTAGGAGGAGCGAAGCCTTTTGAGCCAGCCTTATGTACATTTCCTGGGGAAATACATGGGAAAATCCCATTGGAGAAAATTGTACTTAGGGTTAGGGTTAGCTCAGCATGAATTCGTAGAGCAAAATTTTCCCCAATGGGATTTTCCCATGTATGTTCCCAGTAAATGTCCATAAATCCGACTCAAAAGGTGTGACCCCTCCTAACCATACCTATCGGCTCCGAATCCAATGGCGATGTCCATTTTGCTCTGCGAGTTCATGAAGAGCTAACCCTAACCCTAAGTAGAATTTTCCCCAATGGGATTTTCCCATGTATTTTGCCAGGAACCGTACATAAGGCCGACTCAAAAGGCGTGACCCCTCATAACCATACCTATGGGCTCCGAATCCAATGGCAATGGCCGTTTTGCTCTGCGAATTCATGGAGAGCTAACCCTAACCCTAAGTAGAATTTTCCCCAATGGGATTTTCCATGTATTTTCCAAGGAAATGTACATAAGGCTGGCTCAAAAGGCGTCACCCCTCCTAACCATACCTATGGGCTCCGAGTCCAATGGCAATGGCCGTTTTGCTCTGTGAATTCATGGAGAGCAAACCCTAACCCAAAGTATAATGTTCCCCAATGGCATTTTCCCATGTATTTTCCAAAGAAATGTACATAACTCCGACTCAAAAGGCGTGACCCCTCCTAAACATACCTATGGGCTCCGAATCAAATGGCGATGTCCATTTTGCTCTGTGAATTCATGGAGAGCTAACCCTAACCCTAAGTAGAATTTTCCCCAATGGGATTTTCCCATGTATTTTCCAAGGAAATGTTCATAAATCTGACTCAAAAGGCGTGAGCCCTCCTAACCATACCTATGGGCTCTGAATCCAATGGGGATGCCCGTTTTGCTCTGCGAATTCATGGAGAGCGAATCCTAACCCTAGGTAGAATTTTCCCCAATGGGATTTTCCCTTGTATTTTCCCAGGAAATGTACATAAATCCGACTCAAAAGGCGTGACCCATCCTAACCATACCTATGGGCTCCGAATCCAATGGCGATGTCCATTTTGCTCTGTGAATTCATGAAGAGCTAACCCTAAGCCTAAGTAGTATTTTCCCCAATGGGATTTTCAAATGTATTTTGCCAGGAACCATACATAAGTCCGACTCAAAAGGCCTGAGCCCTCCTAACTATACATACGGGCTCCGAATCCAATGGCGATGGCCGTTTTGCTCTGCGAATTCATGGAGAGCTAACCCTAACCCTAAGTAGAGTTTTCCCCAATGGGATTTTCCCATGTATTTTCCCATGAACCGTACATAAATCCGACTCAAAAGGCGTGAGGCCTCCTAACCATACCTATGGGCTCCGAATCCAATAGCGATGGCCGTTTTGCTCTGCGAATTCATGGAGAGCTAACCCTAACCCTAAGTAGAGTTTTCCCCAGTGGGATTTTCCCATGTATTTTCCCAGGAAATGTACATAAGTCCGACTCAAAAGGCGTGACACCTCCAAACCATACCTATGGGCTCCGAATCCAATGGCGATGTCCATTTTGGTCTGCGAATTCATGGACAGCAAACACTAACGCTAAGTAGAATATTCCCCAATGGGATTTTCCCATGTATTTTCCCAGGAAATGTACATAAATCCGATTCAAAAGGTGTGATCGCTCTTAACCATATCTATTGGCTCCGAATCCAATGGCGATGTCCGTTCTGCTGTGCGAATTCATGGAGAGCCCATAGGTATGGATTCGGAGCGCATAGGTATGGTTAGGAGGGCTGACGCCTTTTGAGCCAGCCTTACGTACATTTCCTAGGAAAATACATGGGAAAATCCCATTGGGGAAAATTCTACTTAGGGTTAGCTCTTCATGAATTTGCAGACCAAAATGGACATCGCCATTGGATTCGGAGTCCATAGGTATGGTTAGGAGGGATAACGCCTATTGAATCGGACTTATGTACATTTCCTGGGAAAATACATGGGAAAATCCCATTGGGGAAAATTCTACTTAGGGTTAGGGTTCGCACTCCATGAATTCGCAGAGCAAAACGGACATCACCATTGGATTCGGAGTCCATAGGTATGGTTAGGAGGGGTGACGTCTTTCGAGCCAGTCTTATGTACATTTCCTGGGGAAATACATGGGAAAATCCCATTGGGGAAAATTGTACTTAGGGTTAGGGTTAGCTCTCCATGAATTTGCAGAGCAAAACGGACGTCGCCATTGGATTTGGAGCCCATAGGTATGGTTAGGAGGGATAATGCCTTTTGAATCAGACTTATGTACATTTCCTGGGAAAATACATGGGAAAATCCTATTTGGGAAAATTCTACTTAGGGTCAGGGTTCGCTCTCCATGAATTCGCAGAGCAAAACGAACATCCCCATTGGATTCGGAGTCCATAGGTATGGTTAGGAGGGGTGACGCCTTTTGAGCCAGTCTTATGTACATTTCCTGGGGAAATACATGGGAAAATCCCATTGGATAAAATTGTACTTAGGGTTAGGGTTAGCTCTCCATGAATTCGTAGAGCAAAACGGACATACCCATTGGATTCGGAGCCCATAGGTATGGTTAGGAGGGGTGATGCCTTTTGAGTCGGCCTTATTTACATTTCCTGGGAAAATACATGGTAAAATCCCATTGGGGAGAATTCTACTTAGGGTTAGGGTTAGCTCTGCATGAATTCGTAGAGCAAAATTTTCCCCAATTGGATTTTCCCATGTATGTTCCCAGTAAATGTCCATAAATCCGACTCAAAAGGTGTGATCCCTCCTAACCATATCTATGGACTCCGAATCCAATGGCGATGTCCGTTTTGCTCTGCAAATTCATGGAAAGCTAACCCTAACCCTAAGTAGAATTTTCCCCAATGGGATTTTCCCTTGTATTTTCCCAGGAAATGTACATAAGTGCGACTCAAAAGGCGTGAGGCCTCCTAACCATACCTATGGGCTCCGAATCCAATGGCGATGTCCGTTTTGCTCTGTGAATTCATGAAGAGCTAAGCCTAAGCCTAAGTAGAATTTTCCCCAATGGGATATTCCCATGTATTTTGCAGGAACCGTACATAAGTGCGACTCAAAAGGCGTAAGCCCTCCTAACCATAACTATGGGCTCAGAATCTAATGGCGATGTCCGTTTTGCTCTGTGAATTCATGGAGAGCTAACCCTACCCCTAAGTAGAATTTTCCCCAATGGGATTTTCCCATGTATTTTCCAAAGAAATGTAGATAAGTCCGACTCAAAAGGCGTAACCCCTCCTAACCATATCTATGGGCTCCGAATCCAATGTCAATGGCCGTTTTGCTCTATGAATTAATGGAGAGCTAACCCTACCCCTAAGTAGAATTTTCCCCAATGGGATTTTCCCATGTATTTTGCCAGGAAATGTACATAAGGCCGACTCAAAAGGCGTGACCCCTCCTAACCAAACCTATGGGCTCCGAATCCAATGGCGATGTCCGTTTTGCTGTGCCAATTCATGGAGAGCCCATAGGTATGGATTCGGAGCCCATAGGTATGGTTAGGAGGGGTCACGCCTTTTGAGTCGGCTTATGTACATTTCCTGGCAAAATACATGGGAAAATCCCATTGGGGAAAATTCTACTTAGGGTTAGGGTTAGCTCTCCATGAATTCAGAGCAAAATGGAAATCGCCATTGGATTCGCAGCCCATAGGTATGGTTAGGAGGGATCACACCTTTTGAATCGGATTTATGTACATTTCCTGGGAAAATACATGGGAAAATCCCATTGGGGAAAATTCTACTTAGGGTTAGGGTTAGCTCTCCATGAATTTGCAGAGCAAAACGGACATCGCCATTGGATTCGGATCCCATAGATATGCTTAGGAGGGATCACACCTTTTGAATTGGATTTATGTACATTTCTTGGGAAAATACATGGGAAAATCCCATTGGGGAAAATTCTACTTAGGGTTAGGGTTAGCTCTCCATGAATTTGCAGAGCAAAACGGACATCGCCATTGGATTCGGATCCCATAGATATGCTTAGGAGGGATCACACCTTTTGAATCGGATTTATATACATTTCCTGGGAAAATACATGGGAAAATCCCATTGGGAAAAATTCTACTTAGGGTTAGGGTTAGCACTCCATGAATTTGCAGAGCAAAATGGACATCGCCATTGGATTCGGAGTCCATAGGTATGGTTAGGAGGGGTGAAGCCTTTTGAGCCAGCCTTATGTACATTTCCTGGGAAAATTCATGGTACAATCCCATTGGGGAAAATTCGACTTAGGGTTAGGGTTAGCTCTGCATGAATTCGTAGAGCAAAATTTTGCCCAATGGGATTTTCACATGTATTTTCCCAGTAAATGTCCATAAATCTGACTCAAAAGGTGTGATCCCTCCTAACCATATCTATGTTCTCCGAATCCAATGGCGATGTCCATTTTGCTCTGCAAATTCATGGAAAGCTAACCCTAACCCTAAGTAGAATTTTCCCCAATGGGATTTTACCATGTATTTTCCCAGTAAATGTCCATAAATCCGACTCAAAAGGCGTGACCCCTCCTAACCATACCTATGGGCTCCAAATCCAATGGCGATGTCCATTTTGCTTTGTGAATTCATGGAGAGCTAACCCTAACCCTAAGTAGAATTTTCCCCAATGGGATTTTCCCATGTATTTTCCCATGAACCGTACATAAATCCGACTCAAAAGGCGTGAGGCCTCCTAACCATACCTATGGGCTCCGAATCCAATAGCGATGGCCGTTTTGCTCTGCGAATTCATGGAGAGCTAACCCTAACCCTAAGTAGAGTTTTCCCCAATGGGATTTTCCCATGTATTTTGCCAGGAAATGTACATAAGTCCGACTCAAAAGGCGTGAGGCCTCCTAACCATACCTATGGGCTCCGAATCCAATGGCGATGTCCATTTTGGTCTGCGAATTCATGGACAGCAAACACTAACGCTAAGTAGAATATTCCCCAATGGGATTTTCCCATGTATTTTCCCAGGAAATGTACATAAATCCGATTCAAAAGGTGTGATCGCTCTTAACCATATCTATGGGCTCCGAATCCAATGGCGATGTCCGTTCTGCTGTGCGAATTAATGGAGAGCCCATAGGTATGGATTCGGAGCCCATAGGTATGGTTAGGAGGGCTGACGCCTTTTGAGCCAGCCTTACGTACATTTCCTAGGAAAATACATGGGAAAATCCCATTGGGGAAAATTCTACTTAGGGTTAGCTCTTCATGAATTTGCAGAGCAAAACGGACATCGCCATTGGATTTCGAGTCCATAGGTATGGTTAGGAGGGATAACGCCTATTGAATCGGACTTATGTACATTTCCTGGGAAAATACATGGGAAAATCCCATTGGGGAAAATTCTACTTAGGGTCAGGGTTCGCTCTCCATGAATTCGCAGAGCAAAACGAACATCCCCATTGGATTCGGAGTCCATAGGTATGGTTAGGAGGGGTGACGCCTTTTGAGCCAGTCTTATGTACATTTCCTGGGGAAATACATGGGAAAATCCCATTGGATAAAATTGTACATAGGGTTAGGGTTAGCTCTCCATGAATTCGTAGAGCAAAACGGACATACCCATTGGATTCGGAGCCCATAGGTATGGTTAGGAGGGGTGACGCCTTTTGAGTCGGCCTTATTTACATTTCCTGGGAAAATACATGGTAAAATCCCATTGGGGAAAATTCTACTTAGGGTTAGGGTTAGCTCTGCATGAATTCGTAGAGCAACATTTTCCCCAATGGGATTTTCCCATGTATTTTCCCAGGAAATGTACATAAATCCGATTCAAAAGGTGTGATCGCTCTTAACCATATCTATGGGCTCTGAATCCAATGGCGATGTCCGTTCTGCTGTGCGAATTAATAGAGAGCCCATAGGTATGGATTCGGAGCCCATAGGTATGGTTAGGAGGGCTGACGCCTTTTGAGCCAGCCTTACGTACATTTCCTAGGAAAATACATGGGAAAATCCCATTGGGGAAAATTCTACTTAGGGTTAGCTCTTCATGAATTTGCAGAGCAAAACGGCCATCGCCATTGGATTCGGATCCCATAGATATGCTTAGGAGGGATCACACCTTTTGAATCGGATTTATGTACATTTCCTGGGAACATACATGGGAAAATCCCATTGGGGAAAATTCTACTTAGGGTTAGGGTTAGCTCTCCATGAATTTGCAGAGCAAAACGGACATCGCCATTGGATTCGGATCCCATAGATATGCTTAGGAGGGATCACACCTTTTGAATCGGATTTATATACATTTCCTGGGAAAATACATGGGAAAATCCCATTGGGGAAAATTCTACTTAGGGTTAGGGTTAGCTCTCCATGAATTCGCAGATCAAAACGGGCATCCCCATTGGAATCGGAGCCCATAGGTATGGTTAGGAGGGGTCACGCCTTTTGAGCCAGTCTTATGTACATTTCCTGGGGAAATATATGGGTAAATCCCATTGGGGAAAATTGTACTTAGGGTTAGGGTTAGCTCTCCATGAATTTGCAGAGCAAAACGGACGTCGCGATTGGATTCGGAGCCCATAGATATGGTTAGGAGGGATCACTCCTTTTGAATCGGATTTATGTACATTTACTGGGAAAATACATGGGAAAATCCCATTGGGGAAAATTCTACTTAGGGTTAGGGTTAGCTCTCCATGAATTCGCACAGCAAAACGGACATTGCCATTGGATTTGGAGCCCATAGGTATGGTTCGGAGGGGACACGCCTTTTGAGTCGGATTTATGTACATTTCCTGGGAAAATACATGGGAAAATCCCATTGGGGAAAATTCTACTTAGGGTTAGGGTTAGCTCTCCATGAATTCGCAGACCAAAATGGATATCGCCATTGGATTCGGAGTCCATAGGTATGGTTAGGAGGGATAACGCCTATTGAATCGGACTTATGTACATTTCCTGGGAAAATACATGGGAAAATCCCATTGGGGAAAATTCTACTTAGGGTTAGGGTTAGCTCTCCATGAATTCGCAGATCAAAACGGGCATCCCCATTGGAATCGGAGCCCATAGGTATGGTTAGGAGGGGTCACGCCTTTTGAGCCAGTCTTATGTACATTTCCTGGGGAAATATATGGGTAAATCCCATTGGGGAAAATTGTACTTAGGGTTAGGGTTAGCTCTCCATGGATTCGCACAGCAAAATGGACATCGCCATTGGATTTGGAGACCATAGGTATGGTTCGGAGGGGTCACGCCTTTTGAGTCGGATTTATGTACATTTCCTGGGAAAATACATGGGAAAATCCCATTGGGGAAAATTCTACTTAGAGTTAGGCTTAGCTCTCTATGAATTCGCAGACCAAAATGGACATCGCCATTGGATTCGAAGTCCATAGGTATGGTTAGGAGGGATAACGCCTTTTGAATCGGACTTATGTACATTTCCTGGGAAAATACATGGGAAAATCCCATTGGGAGAAATTCTACTTAGGGTTAGGGTTAGCTCTCCATGAATTCGCACAGCAAAACGGACATCGCCATTGGATTTGGAGCCCATAGGTATGGTTCAGAGGGGTCACACCTTTTGAGTCGGATTTATGTACATTTCCTGGGAAAATACATGGGAAAATCCCATTGGGGAAAATTCTACTTAGGGTTAGGGTTAGCTCTCCATGAATTCGCAGACCATAATGGACATCGCCATTGGATTCGGAGTCCATAGGTATGGTTAGGAGGGATAACGCCTTTTGAATCGGACTTATGTACATTTCCTGGGAAAATACATGGGAAAATCCCATTGGGGAAAATTCTACTTAGGGTTAGGGTTCGCTCTCCATGAATTTGCAGACCAAAACGGACGTCGCCATTGGATTCGGAGCCCATAGGTATGGTTCAGAGGGGTCACACCTTTTGAGTCGGATTTATGTACATTTCCTGGGAAAATACATGGGAAAATCCCATTGGGGAAAATTCTACTTAGGGTTAGGGTTAGCTCTCCATGAATTTGCAGAGCAAAACGGACGTCGCCATTGGATTCGGAGCCCATAGATTTGGTTAGGAGGGATCACGCCTTTTGAATCGGATTTATGTACATTTACTGGGAAAATACATGGGAAAATCCCATTGGGGACAATTCTACTTAGGGTTAGGGTTAGCTCTCCATGAATTCGCATAGCAAAACGGACATTGCCATTGGATTTGGAGCCCAAAGGTATGGTTCGGAGGGGTCACGCCTTTTGAGTCGGATTTATGTACATTTCCTGGGAAAATACATGGGAAAATCCCATTGGGGAAAATTCTAATGGGATTTTCAAATGTATTTTGCCAGGAACCATACATAAGTCCGACTCAAAAGGCCTGAGCCCTCCTAACCATACATATGGGCTCCGAATCCAATGGCGATGGCCGTTTTGCTCTGCGAATTCATGGAGAGCTAACCCTAACCCTAAGTAGAGTTTTCCCCAATGGGATTTTCCCATGTATTTTCCCATGAACTGTGCATAAATCCGACTCAAAAGGCGTGACCCCTCCTAACCATACCTATGGGCTCCGAATCCAATGGCGATGTCCATTTTGCTTTGTGAATTCATGGAGAGCTAACCCTAACCCTAAGTAGAATTTTCCCCAATGGGATTTTCCCATGTATTTTGCCAGGAACCGTACATAAGTCCGACTCAAAAGGCGTGACCCCTCCAAACCATACCTATGGGCTCCGAATCCAATGGCGATGTCCATTTTGTTCTGCGAATTCATGGACAGCAAACACTAACGCTAAGTAGAATATTTCCCAATGGGATTTTCCCATGTATTTTCTCAGGAAATGTACATAAATCCGATTCAAAAGGTGTGATCGCTCTTAACCATATCTATGGGCTCCGAATCCAATGGCGATGTCCGTTCTGCTGTGCGAATTCATGGAGAGCCCATAGGTATGGATTCGGAGCCCATAGGTATGGTTAGGAGGGCTGACGCCTTTTGAGCCAGCCTTACGTACATTTCCTAGGATTAGCTCTCCATGAATTTGCAGAGCAAAACGGACATCGCCATTGGATTCGGAGCCCATAGATATGGGTAGGAGGGATCACGCCTTTTGAATCGGATTTATGTACATTTCCTGGGAAAATCCCATTGGGGAAAATTCTACTTAGGGTTAGGGTTAGCTCTCCATGAATTCGCACAGCAAAACAGACATTGCCATTGGATTTGGAGCCCATAGGTATGGTTCAGAGGGGTCACGCCTTTTGAGTCGGATTTATGTACATTTCCTGGGAAAATACATGGGAAAATCCCATTGGGGAAAATTCTACTTAGAGTTAGGGTTAGCTCTCCATGAATTCGCACAGCAAAACGGACATCGCCATTGGATTTGGAGCCCATAGGTATGGTTAGGAGGGGTGACGTCTTTCGAGCCAGTCTTATGTACATTTCCTGGGGAAATACATGGGAAAATCCCATTGGAGAAAATTGTACTTAGGGTTAGGGTTAGCTCTCCATGGATTCGCACAGCAAAATGGACATCGCCATTGGATTTGGAGCCCATAGGTATGGTTCGGAGGGGTCACGCCTTTTGAGTCGGATTTATGTACATTTCCTGGGAAAATACATGGGAAAATCCCATTGGGGAAAATTCTACTTAGAGTTAGGCTTAGCTCTCCATGAATTTGCAGACCAAAATGGACATCGCCATTGGATTGGGAGTCCATAGGTATGGTTAGGAGGGATAACGCCTTTTGAATCGGACTTATGTACATTTCCTGGGAAAATACATGGGAAAATCCCATTGGGAGAAATTCTACTTAGGGTTAGGGTTAGCTCTCCATGAATTCGCACAGCAAAACGGACATCGCCATTGGATTTGGAGCCCATAGGTATGTTTCAGAGGGGTCATGCCTTTTGAGTTGGATTTATGTACATTTCCTGGGAAAATACATGGGAAAATCCCATTGGGGAAAATTCTACTTAGGGTTAGGGTTAGCTCTCCATGAATTCGCACAGCAAAACGGACATCGCCATTGGATTTGGAGCCCATAGGTATGGTTAGGAGGGATAACGCCTTTTGAATCGGACTTATGTACATTTCCTGGGAAAATACATGGGAAAATCCCATTGGGAGAAATTCTACTTAGGGTTAGGGTTAGCTCTCCATGAATTCGCAGACCAAAATGGACATCGCCATTGGATTCGGAGTCCATAGGTATGGTTAGGAGGGATCACGCCTTTTGAATCGGATTTATTTACATTTACTGGGAAAATACATGGGAAAATCCCATTGGGGAAAATTCTACTTAGGGTTAGGGTTAGCTCTCCATGAATTCGCAGACCAAAATGGACATCGCCATTGGATTCGGAGTCCATAGGTATGGTTAGGAGGGATAACGCCTTTTGAATCAGACTTATGTACATTTCCTGGGAAAATACATGGGAAAATCCCATTGGGGAAAATTCTACTTAGGGTCAGGGTTCGCTCTCCATGAATTCGCACAGCAAAACGAACATCCCCATTGGATTCGGAGTCCATAGGTATGGTTCGGAGGGGTCACGTCTTTTGAGTCGGATTTATGTACATTTCCTGGGAAAATACATGGGAAAATCCCATTGGGGAAAATTCTACTTAGGGTTAGGGTTAGCTCTCCATGAATTCGCACAGCAAAACAGACATTGCCATTGGATTTGGAGCCCATAGGTATGGTTCAGAGGGATAACGCCTTTTAAATCGGACTTATGTACATTTCCTGGGAAAATACATGGGAAAATCCCATTGGCGAAAATTCTACTTAGGGTTAGGGTTCGCTCTCCATGAATTCGCAGATCAAAACGGGCATCCCCATTGGATTCGGAGCCCATAGGTATGGTTAGGAGGTGTCACGCCTTTTGAGCCAGTCTTATGTACATTTCCTTGGAAAATACATGGGAAAATCCCATTGGGGAAAATTCTACTTAGGGTTAGGGTTAGCTCTCCATGAATTCGCAGACCAAAATGGACATCGCCATTGGATTCGGAGTCCATAGGTATGGTTAGGAGGGATAACGCCTTTTGAATCGGACTTATGTACATTTCCTGGGAAAATACATGGGAAAATCCCATTGGGGAAAATTCTACTTAGGGTTAGGGTTCGCTTTCCATGAATTCGCAGATCAAAACGGGCATCCCCATTGGATTCGGAGCCCATAGGTATGGTTCAGAGGGGTCACACCTTTTGAGTCGGATTTATGTACATTTCCTGGGAAAATACATGGGAAAATCCCTTTGGGGAAAATTCTACTTAGGGTTAGGGTTAGCTCTCCATGAATTTGCAGAGCAAAACGGACGTCGCCATTGTATTCGGAGCCCATAGATATGGTTAGGAGGGATCACGCCTTTTGAATCGGATTTATGTATATTTACTGGGAAAATACATGGGAAAATCCCATTGGGGAAAATTCTACTTAGGGTTAGGGTTAGCTCTCCATGAATTCCCACAGCAAAACGGACATTGCCATTGGATTTGGAGCCCATAGGTATGGTTTGGAGGGGTCAGGCCTTTTGAGTCGGATTTATGTACATTTCCTGGGAAAATACATGGGAAAATCCCATTGGAGAAAATTGTACTTAGGGTTAGGGTTAGCTCTCCATGAATTCGCACAGCAAAACGGACATTGCCATTGGATTCGAAGTCCATAGGTATGGTTAGGAGGGATAACGCCTTTTGAATCAGACTTATGTACATTTCCTGGGAAAATACATGGGAAAATCCCATTGGGGAAAATTCTACTTAGGGTCAGGGTTCGCTCTCCATGAATTCGCAGAGCAAAACGAACATCCCCATTGGATTCGGAGTCCATAGGTATGGTTAGGAGGGGTGACGCCTTTTGAGCCAGTCTTATGTACATTTCCTGGGGAAATACATGGGAAAATCCCATTGGAGAAAATTGTACTTAGCGTTAGGGTTAGCTCTCCATGGATTCGCACAGCAAAATGGACATCGCCATTGGATTTGGAGCCCATAGGTATGGTTCGGAGGGGTCACGCCTTTTGAGTCGGATTTATGTACATTTCCTGGGAAAATACATGGGAAAATCCCATTGGGGAAAATTCTACTTAGGGTTAGGGTTAGCTCTCCATGAATTCACAGACCAAAATGGACATCGCCATTGGATTGGGAGTCCATAGGTATGGTTAGGAGGGATAACGCCTTTTGAATCGGACTTATGTACATTTCCTGGGAAAATACATGGGAAAATCCCATTGGGGAAAATTCTACTTAGGGTTAGGGTTAGCTCTCCATGAATTCGCACAGCAAAATGGACATTGCCATTGGATTTGGAGCCCATAGGTATGGTTAGGAGGGATAACGCCTTTTGAATCGGACTTATGTACATTTCCTGGGAAAATACATGGGAAAATCCCATTGGGGAAAATTGTACTTAGGGTTAGGGTTAGCTCTCCATGAATTCGCAGACCAAAATGGACATCCCCATTGGATTCGGAGCCCATAGGTATGGTTAGGAGGGGTCACGCCTTTTGAGCCAGTCTAATGTACATTTCCTGGGGAAATACATGGGTAAATCCCATTGGGGAAAATTGTACTTAGGGTTAGGGTTAGCTCTCCATGAATTTGCAGATCAAAACGGGCATCCCCATTGGATTCGGAGCCCATAGGTATGGTTAGGAGGGGTCACGCCTTTTGAGCCAGTCTTATGTACATTTCCTGGGGAAATACATGGGTAAATCCCATTGGGGAAAATTGTACTTAGGGTTAGGGTTAGCTCTCCATGAATTTGCAGAGCAAAATGGACATCGCCATTGGATTCGGAGTCCATAGGTATGGTTAGGAGGGATAACGCCTTTTGAATCAGACTTATGTACATTTCCTGGGAAAATACATGGGAAAATCCCATTGGGGAAAATTCTACTTAGGGTCAGGGTTCGCTCTCCATGAATTCGCACAGCAAAACGAACATCCCCATTGGATTCGGAGTCCATAGGTATGGTTCGGAGGGGTCATGTCTTTTGAGTCGGATTTATGTACATTTCCTTGGAAAATACATGGGAAAATCCCATTGGGGAAAATTCTACTTAGAGTTAGGCTTAGTTCTCCATGAATTCGCAGACCAAAATGGACATCGCCATTGGATTCGAAGTCCATAGGTATGGTTAGGAGGGATAACGCCTTTTGAATCGGACTTATGTACATTTCCTGGGAAAATTCTACTTAGGGTTAGGGTTAGCTCTCCATGAATTCGCACAGCAAAACAGATATTGCGTTGGATTTGGAGCCCATAGGTATGGTTCAGAGGGATAACGCCTTTTAAATCGGACTTATGTACATTTCCTGGGAAAATACATGGGAAAATCCCATTGGGGAAAATTCTACTTAGGGTTAGGGTTCGCTCTCCATGAATTCGCAGATCAAAACGGGCATCCCCATTGGATTCGGAGCCCATAGGTATGGTTAGGAGGGGTCACGCCTTTTGAGCCAGTCTTATGTACATTTCCTGGGGAAATACATGGGTAAATCCCATTGGGGAAAATTCTACTTAGGGTTAGGGTTAGCTCTCCATGAATTCGCAGACCAAAATGGAAATCGCCATTGGATTCGGAGTCCATAGGTATGGTTAGGAGGGATCACGCCTTTTGAATCGGACTTATGTACATTTCCTGGGAAAATACATGGGAAAATCCCATTGGGGAAAATTCTACTTAGGGTTAGGGTTCGCTTTCCATGAATTCGCAGATCAAAACGGGCATCCCCATTGGATTCGGAGTCCATAGGTATGGTTCGGAGGGGTCATGTCTTTTGAGTCGGATTTATGTACATTTCCTGGGAAAATACATGGGAAAATCCCATTGGGGAAAATTCTACTTAGAGTTAGGCTTAGGTCTCCATGAATTCGCAGACCAAAATGGACATCGCCATTGGATTCGAAGTCCATAGGTATGGTTAGGAGGGATAACGCCTTTTGAATCGGACTTATGTACATTTCCTGGGAAAATTCTACTTAGGGTTAGGGTTAGCTCTCCATGAATTCGCACAGCAAAACAGATATTGCGTTGGATTTGGAGCCCATAGGTATGGTTCAGAGGGATAACGCCTTTTAAATCGGACTTATGTACATTTCCTGGGAAAATACATGGGAAAATCCCATTGGGGAAAATTCTACTTAGGGTTAGGGTTCGCTCTCCATGAATTCGCAGATCAAAACGGGCATCCCCATTGGATTCGGAGCCCATAGGTATGGTTAGGAGGGGTCACGCCTTTTGAGCCAGTCTTATGTACATTTCCTGGGGAAATACATGGGTAAATCCCATTGGGGAAAATTCTACTTAGGGTTAGGGTTAGCTCTCCATGAATTCGCAGACCAAAATGGACATCGCCATTGGATTCGGAGTCCATAGGTATGGTTAGGAGGGATCACGCCTTTTGAATCGGACTTATGTACATTTCCTGGGAAAATACATGGGAAAATCCCATTGGGGAAAATTCTACTTAGGGTTAGGGTTCGCTTTCCATGAATTCGCAGATCAAAACGGGCATCCCCATTGGATTCGGAGCCCATAGGTATGGTTCAGAGGGGTCAGGCCTTTTGAGCCAGTCTTATGTACATTTCCTGGGGAAATACATGGGTAAATCCCATTGGGGAAAATTCTACTTAGGGTTAGGGTTAGCTCTCCATGAATTCGCAGACCAAAATGGACATCGCCATTGGATTCGGAGTCCATAGGTATGGTTAGGAGGGATCACGCCTTTTGAATCGGATTTATGTACATTTCCTGGGAAAATACATGGGAAAATCCCTTTGGGGAAAATTCTACTTAGGGTTAGGGTTAGCTCTCCATGAATTTGCAGAGCAAAACGGACGTCGCCATTGTATTCGGAGCCCATAGATATGGTTAGGAGGGATCACGCCTTTTGAATCGGATTTATGTACATTTACTGGGAAAATACATGGGAAAATCCCATTGGGGAAAATTCTACTTAGGGTTAGGGTTAGCTCTCCATGAATTCGCACAGCAAAACGGACATTGCCATTGGATTTGGAGCCCATAGGTATGGTTCGGAGGGGTCAGGCCTTTTGAGTCGGATTTATGTACATTTCCTGGGAAAATACATGGGAAAATCCCATTGGAGAAAATTGTACTTAGGGTTAGGGTTAGCTCTCCATGAATTCGCACAGCAAAACGGACATTGCCATTGGATTCGAAGTCCATAGGTATGGTTAGGAGGGATAACGCCTTTTGAATCAGACTTATGTACATTTCCTGGGAAAATACATGGGAAAATCCCATTGGGGAAAATTCTACTTAGGGTCAGGGTTCGCTCTCCATGAATTTGCAGAGCAAAACGAACATCCCCATTGGATTCGGAGTCCATAGGTATGGTTAGGAGGGGTGACGCCTTTTGAGCCAGTCTTATGTACATTTCCTGGGGAAATACATGGGAAAATCCCATTGGAGAAAATTGTACTTAGCGTTAGGGTTAGCTCTCCATGGATTCGCACAGCAAAATGGACATCGCCATTGGATTTGGAGCCCATAGGTATGGTTCGGAGGGGTCACGCCTTTTGAGTCGGATTTATGTACATTTCCTGGGAAAATACATGGGAAAATCCCATTGGGGAAAATTCTACTTAGGGTTAGGGTTAGCTCTCCATGAATTCGCACAGCAAAACGGACATTGCCATTGGATTTGGAGCCCATAGATATGGTTCGGAGGGGTCACGCCTTTTGAGTTGGATTTATGTACATTTCCTGGGAAAATACATGGGAAAATCCCATTGGGGAAAATTCTAATGGGATTTTCAAATGTATTTTGCCAGGAACCATACATAAGTCCGACTCAAAAGGCCTGAGCCCTCCTAACTATACATATGGGCTCCGAATCCAATGGCGATGGCCGTTTTGCTCTGCGAATTCATGGAGAGCTAACCCTAACCCTAAGTAGAGTTTTCCCCAATGGGATTTTCCCATGTATTTTCCCATGAACCGTACATAAATCCGACTCAAAAGGCGTGAGGCCTCCTAACCATACCTATGGCCTCCGAATCCAATGGCGATGGCCGTTTTGCTCTGCGAATTCATGGAGAGCTAACCCTAACCCTAAGTAGAGTTTTCCCCAATGGGATTTTCCCATGTATTTTCCCATGAACCGTACATAAATCCGACTCAAAAGGCGTGAGGCCTCCTAACCATACCTATGGACTCCGAATCCAATGGCGATGTCCATTTTGGTCTGCGAATTCATGGAGAGCTAACCCTAACCCTAAGTAGAATTTTCCCCAATGGGATTTTCCCATGTATTTTCCCAGGAAATGTACATAAATCCGATTCAAAAGGTGTGATCGCTCTTAACTATATCTATGGGCTCCGAATCCAATGGCGATGTCCGTTCTGCTGTGCGAATTCATGGAGAGCCCATAGGTATGGATTCGGAGCCCATAGGTATGGTTAGGAGGGCTGACGCCTTTTGAGCCAGCCTTACGTACATTTCCTAGGATTAGCTCTCCATGAATTTGCAGAGCAAAACGGACATCGCCATTGGATTCGGAGCCCATAGATATGGCTAGGAGGGATCACGCCTTTTGAATCGGATTTATGTACATTTCCTGGGAAAATCCCATTGGGGAAAATTCTACTTAGGGTTAGGGTTAGCTCTCCATGAATTCGCACAGCAAAACGGACATTGCCATTGGATTTGGAGCCCATAGGTATGGTTCGGAGGGGTCACGCCTTTTGAGTTGGATTTATGTACATTTACTGGGAAAATACATGGGAAAATCCCATTGGGGAAAATTCTAATGGGATTTTCAAATGTATTTTGCCAGGAACCATACATAAGTCCGAATCAAAAGGCCTGAGCCCTCCTAACCATACATATGGGCTCCGAATCCAATGGCGATGGCCGTTTTGCTCTGCGAATTCATGGAGAGCTAACCCTAACCCTAAGTAGAGTTTTCCCCAATGGGACTTTCCCATGTATTTTCCCATGAACCGTACATAAATCCGACTCAAAAGGCGTGAGAACTCCTAACCATACCTATGGGCTCCGAATCCAAAAGCGATGGCCGTTTTGCTCTGCGAATTCGTGGAGAGCTAACCCTAACCCTAAGTAGAGTTTTCCCCAATGGGATTTTCCCATGTATTTTCCCAGGAAATGTACATAAGTCCGACTCAAAAGGCGTGACCCCTCCAAACCATACCTATGGGCTCCGAATCCAATGGCGAAGTCCATTTTGGTCTGCGAATTCATGGACAGCAAACACTAACGCTAAGTAGAATATTTCCCAATGGGATTTTCCCATGTATTTTCCCAGGAAATGTACATAAATCCGATTCAAAAGGTGTGATCGCTCTTAACCATATCTATTGGCTCCGAATCCAATGGCGATGTCCGTTCTGCTGTGCGAATTCATGGAGAGCCCATAGGTATGGATTCGGAGCGCATAGGTATGGTTAGGAGGGCTGACGCCTTTTGAGCCAGCCTTACGTACATTTCCTAGGAAAATACATGGGAAAATCCCATTGGGGAAAATTCTACTTAGGGTTAGCTCTTCATGAATTTGCAGACCAAAATGGACATCGCCATTGGATTCGGAGTCCATAGGTATGGTTAGGAGGGGTGACGCCTTTTGAATCAGACTTATGTACATTTCCCGGGAAAATACATGGGAAAATCCCAATGGGGAAAATTCTACTTAGGGTCAGGGTTCGCTCTCCATGAATTCGCAGAGCAAAACGAACATCCCCATTGGATTCGGAGTCCATAGGTATGGTTAGAAGGGGTGACGCCTTTTGAGCCAGTCTTATGTACATTTCCTGGGGAAATACATGGGAAAATCCCATTGGAGAAAATTGTACTTAGGGTTAGGGTTAGCTCTCCATGGATTCGCACAGCAAAATGGACATCGCCATTGGATTTGGAACCCATTGGATTCGGAGCCCATAGATATGGTTCGGAGGGGTTACACCTTTTGAGTCGGATTTATGTACATTTCCTGGGAAAATACATGGGAAAATGCCATTGGGGAAAATTCTA